>NC_091983.1:148161979-148473669 GCF_044704955.1 Pristiophorus japonicus
GAATATCGTTTTTGTACTTTAGAAATCCTTTGATGTTTCAAAAACATAATCACATCTTTCAAGATCAAAACTCCCACAGTTGCCATTTGACTTTTTGAGCATTCAGCAGGATTGCTAATGTGTGCTCGATAGTTCTCATTAATAAGGCTTTGTTTCATCGAACCAAGAAACTGCCAGCATCTGGCCATCTTTCCTGCTTACCAGCATGCCTCAAGCCTTGATTGACTCATTAAATACATTTAATTTTATTTAATTCAGGCAGATTCGGTTTATCATCATGTCTTCTTTAGAGACAGAGAGAGAACAAAAACTTTGAAGGATGGATGCTTGAAATAATAAGTTACATCCAAGCAGTATCTTGCAGGCTGGGTTGGTAGTTATCAGGCCTATTTGCCATATTATCATCATGTCTGAAGGGATAAAATGCAAGACTTATCCTTTAAGTGTTCGGAAAAACTTCATCTGTGAAGGGATTATTAAGTCTGCAGAGCTTCAGCTTTTAGGTAGCTATTAATATCCATGACAGAGGGTTAGATCGATGCCTTGTAGTCTTGTTCGGAATAAGTATTTAGTGCTAGTTTCCTGCAGAATGTCCAGGATTGTTTTAATTTTCCCAAAGAAGGAAGCCAGCACTTTATTCTCTGGTTAGAAGAAACCTTGGGGGCGAAATTGGTCTCCTGTGTGCCTGCCATTAGCGCCTCCGTTGGACGCTAATGGGGTGTAAATGGGCTTTGGCCTGGGCGCGATGGGAACAGTGCCCCCCGCAAAATTGGGTGGGGGTCGCTAAGAGGTAGCACCCCCCTCCTGCTGGTAGCGCCCCGCTCGGCTGCACCCAGCAATGAGGATGTCATCGCTGTGCGCAGCGTCCCGTTTCTGCCCGGAAGAGAAATTCGGCCGCGCCCCCTCACTTATTGCCTGCCGCTGACAACTGCAGCTTCAGCTGTCGAGTTGCATTCGGGATTCGGCTGGAGGAGCACTATTTAAAGGCGCCATCTTTACAAACAATTTTTGTCGCCCATTACTTTTTGCAGCTAGCTACCACATATATAGAGTGACTGGTGGACAGATTTGAGCGATTTTCACTTCAAGGACTGTTCTGCCTCTTAACCATTCCTTTATTTCATTGAGGGAAGATTGGAAACGACAACATTTATATCGTTTCTTGGGGGCTGTGTTGGCACTCGACCTCTTGCTCTGGCATCACTGTCAGATGCTACTTAGGCGGAGACAAACGCAGGGAGAAGGGCAGCAAAATGTGACCAGAGGAAGAAGGCCCAACAGGGCTGTCAAGAGGAGATCTTACCCTCCCAGCAGCAGTTCTCCTACGTCAATTTCACTGAGGAGCAGTGTGTTTGAAGACTGTGCTTCAGCAAGGACGTGGTCACAGAGCTCTGCCATCTGCTTCAACCAGACTTCGAGCCTCAGACAGGGTGAGGGCGCCACTCTCAGTAGCAGTCAAGGTCTCCATCGTGCTCAATTTCTATGTCAATGGATCCTTCCAGTGTGCAACAGGAGACATTTCCAACATCTCCCAGTTTGCTGTCCATTGCTCCATATGCGAGGTCATAGATGCTCTGTACAGAAGGAGGAGGGACTACATTTCCTTCCCCATGAGCAGAGAGAAGCAGTGCGAGCATGCATGTGGCTTTGTCAGGACAGTGGGCTTCGCCATGGTGCAGGGCGCCATTGACTGCACCCATGTTGCTTTGTGGGCACCGGATAACAATCCTGAGGTATTCCGTAACCGCAAATGCTACCACTCACTGTGCAGTTGGTGTGCAACCACACACAGCGAATCCTCACCGTCAATGCACGCTATTATGCTCATAATAAAGTAATGTAACAGAGTACTGTGGACATGAGTAAGTGTGACCTTAGCTCCTTTATTCAAACTCCAGAGTGTTGGTACAGCATGGGAGTCCTGCTTAGATACAGCGCTCCCAGGGGATGCTGGGATCCCTTGGGTCTCCAACAGGTAGGCCCTCTGGTGGTAGTGTGATACAGGTTACCTAGGGTTACATACATAACATCACTTCGACCCCCCCCCCCCAAAGTCAATAGTACACTTATTTACAGAGTGAGACGATCTGGGGATTTTCGCTCCCTGTCGATCGTCTCGGTATAAATGCAGGTGTGGGTGAGTTGGTTGGTTTTTCGTTGGACAGCTGGCCTTGCTGGGGATGGTGAGTTCAGCTTTGTGGTCAACCGTGATGTCGGTTGCCACTTGTCTGTGTGTTGGAGGGTCAAAGTTGCTGGTGTCCTCTTTGGGCTGCTCGTGGCTGTTTGTGAATAGCAGTTTGGTTTGGTCCAAATGCTTTCTGCAAGTTAGTCCATTAGCAAGTTTGACCTGAAACACCCTACTCCCTTCTTTGGCTATGACGGTGCCAGCAAGCTATTTGGGACCATGTCCATAGTTGAGTACAAATACATGGTCATTGACTTCAATATCACGTGACAAGTTTGCGCGATCATGGTACATGCTTTGTTAATGCCGCCTGCCCTCGACATGATCATGGAGATCAGGGTGGACAAGAGAGAGCCTTGTTTTGAGCGCCCTTTTCATGAGCAGCTCGGCTGAGGGAACCCCGGTGAGCGAGTGAGGTCTGGTGCGGTAGCTGAGCAGGACTCTGGAGAGGTGGGTCTGCAGGGAGCCTTCTGACACACGTTTCAAGCTTTGCTTGATGGTTTGGACTGCCCGTTCTGCCTGGCCGTTCGATGCGGGCTTGAACGGGTTAGATGTGACGTGCTTGATCCCATTGCGGGTCATGAATTCTATGAATTTCGCGCTGGTGAAGCACGGCTCATTGTCACTGACAAGGACATCAGGCAGGCCGTGCGTGGTGAACATGGCTTTTAGGCTTTCGATGGTGGCAGTGGACATGCTTACAGACATTATTACACACTCAATCCATTTTGAATAAGCATCCACAACAACCAAAAACGTTTTGCCTAGAAACGAGCCTGCAAAGTCAACGTGGATCCTAGACCACGGTTTGGAGGGCCATGACCACAAACTTAGCGGTGCCTCTCTGGGTGCATTGCTCAGTTGAGAGCAAGTGTTGCATTGGCGCACGCATGACTCCAAATTTGAGTCGATGCCGGGCCACCACACATGGGATCTGGCCATAGCTTTCATCATTACTATGTCTGGGTGGGTACTGTGTAGGTCGCGTATAAACGTTTCCCTGCCTTTCTTCGGCAAAACCACACAAAAGACAGTCCGCCTGTATGGACATTTCGTCTTTGCGCCGCTGGAACGGCTTAATCTCTTTATGCATCTCCGCTGGGACGCTGGACCAGCTCCCATAGAGGACACCGTTTTTTACAATGGACAGTAAAGGATCCTGGCTGGTCCAGGTCCTGATGTGGCGGGCCATAATGGGTGACTTTTCGTTTTCAAATGCATCCATCACCAAGAGGAAGTTCTCCCTAAGAACTCGATCTCTGGCGCCAGGAAAACACACTTCGAGTGTTTCAACCTGAGTCCTACGCGATCTAGCTGACTTAGAACCTCTTCCAGGTTCTTCAAGTGTTCGATGGTGTCCCGACCTGTAACCAGTATGTCGTCCTGGAAAACCACGATGCGCGGAACCGACTTTAGCAGGCTCTCCATGTTCCTTTGAAAGATTGCTGCAGCCGATCGAATCCCAAACGGGCATCTATTGTAGATGAACAGACCTTTGTGCATGTTGATGCAGGTGAGGCCTTTCGAAGATTCTGCCAGCTCCTGCATCGTGTAGGCCGAGATCAGGTCCAACTTGGTGAACGTCTTTTCTCCAGCCAGAGTCGCAAATAGGTCGTCTGCCTTGGGTAGCGGGTACTGGTCCTATAGCGAAAACGGTTCATCGTTACTTTATAGTCCCCACAAATTCTGACCGTGCCATCGCCTTTGAGAACCGGAACAATCGGACTGGCCTACTCGTTGAACTCCACCGGCGCGATAATGCCTTCTCACTGCAGCATGTCTAGCTCAATTTTCACTTTCTCTCACATCATATATGACACTGCCCGAGCCTTATGGTGGATGGGTCGTGTACCGGGTACCAAGTGGATCTGCGCCTTCACCCCAGAGAAACTTCCGATGCCTGGCTCAAACAACGACGGGAACTTGCTCAGAACTGGGCACATGAGGCGTCGTCGACGGACAAAAGCGCTCGGATGTTGTCTTGGTTCCAACGGATTTTTCCCAGCCAGCTTCTGCAGAACAGTGTGGGGCCATCTCCTGGTACAATCCATAGTGGTAGTTCGTGCACTGCTCCATCATAGGAGATTTTTACTGCTGCGCTGCCAATAATAGGGATCAGCTCTTTGATGTAAGTTCTTAGCTTGGTATGAATGGGGCTAAGCTTGGGCCTGTGTGCCTTGTTGCACCACAGCCTGTCGAAGGCCTTTTTGCTCATGATAGACTGACTTGCACCCGTGTCCATTTCCATGGATACTGGAATTCCGTCCAGTTCGACTTTTAGCATGATCAGTGGACATTTTGTGGTGAAAGTGTGTACCCCGTACACTTCTGCCTCCTCGGTTCGAGTCTCTCATTCAGCCTGATCCGCCATGAATAGATCCTCCTCTGCAACGTGGTGGTTTTCAGGGTTTGCAGCTCGTCTGCACATTCGCTGGAGGTGTCCCATTGTTCCACAGCCTTTGCACACATAGTGTTTGAAGCGGCATTGATGGGCTCGATGATCACCTCCACAGCGCCAACAAGGTGTTAACTGCCTCGCATTTACGTTTGATGGTGGACTCTGGGTCATCTGAGGTCATGCAGCTGCAGGCGTGTACGTTCTGCCATATGCATTCCTGCCTGAAAACGACATTACTTTGTGTGCAGTACTTGCCGAAACCTCTTTATACTGCGAAATTTGTTTGGTGTTATCGCTGGTGGACATAAATGCCTGGGCTATCGTTATGGCTTTGCTCAGGTTCGGTGTTTCAACAGTCAATGGTTTGCGAAGGATAACCTCATAGCCAATGCCAAGCACAAAGAAGTCTCTTAGCATTTGCTCAAGGAATCCATCGAATTCGCAATGTCCTGCAAGGCGCCTTAATTCTGCGACGTAGCTCGCCACTTCCTGGCCTTCACACTGTTGATGTGTAAAATCGATACCTTGCCATCAGAACGCTTTCCTTCGGATTTAGATGCTCCCGGACCAGTGTACACAGTTCTTCATATGATTTGGTTGTTGGTTTCACCGGAGCTAGACGATTCTTCATGAGGCCATAGGTTGTTGTACCACAGACGGTGAGGAGGATTGCCCTTTGTTTGGTAGCGTTCTCGTCCCCTTCCAGCTCAATGACCAACGAAGTATTGGTCGAGTCGCTCCATGAAGGCCTCCCATCATCACCTCCTGAGTATTTCTCCAGGATACCAACAGTTCTCTGCATTTTCGCGTGATTGTTCTTTATCTCGTCGCCAGTTGTTATACTCATAATAAAGTAATGTAACGGAGTACTGTGGACATGAGTAAGTGTGACCTTAGCTCCTTTATTCAAACTTCAGAGTGTTGGTCCTGCATGGGAGGCCTGCTTATATACAGTTCTCCCAAGGGGTGCTGGGATTCCTTGGGACTCCAACAGGTATGCCCTCTGGTGGCGGTATAATACAGGTTACATAAGGTTGCATACATAACACACGCTAACCTGGTAACAGCCACGATGCCTTCATCCTGCACCAGACCAGTGTGCCACATCTCTTCCAGCCACCACATCAAGCTCGCTGCTTGGAGACAAGGGCTAGCTGCTCTCCACCTGGCTCATGACTCCCCTCTGCAAGTGTGTACCCCGTATCCCAACATTCTTGTCCAGCACTCATACAATGAGAGCTATGCCGCCACCAGAAACATCATTGAGCAAACCATCGGAGTGCTCAAGCAATGTTTCCGCTGCCTTGACCGCTCAGGAGGAGTCCTCCAGTACTCGCCTGAGCGGGTGTCCTTATTTGTCAACATTTGCTTCATGCTGCACAACCTGGCCATCATGAGAGCACAGCCATTTCCACCAGGCACACCACCTCAGGAGGAGGAGGAGCAAGAGGAGGAGGAGGAGGAGGAGGAGCAGGAACAGTAACAGCAGCGACGGAGGAAGCAACCATGCAATCGTGATTCTGCAAGGGGGGTCCGTGACCATATCATCAGATTTCGGTTCGAGTTAATTCCATCCCACTTCCCGGTTCCTCTGGACGTTCCCATCACTGCATCAATTTGCCGTTTCATACCAAAGCCCCCAAGCTGAAATGAGAGACAACAGCAAAGATGAAACATTCCAATAAAAATTAATGTAATAACAATTAACTGTATCATAACTTATTTGGGAATCACCCTTGTGCAGTTCCTTATATCCTCTCTTTGCTTTAACTATTCTAGTGCTCCTCTGCAGTGTGTCTCCTTTGGCTGCAGCACGGCTGGTGGAAGGTTGCTGAGTGTCAGGGCCAGAGACTATAGATGCCGTTGCAGGATGCCCTCCACCAGCTATGGGCCTGGAATGCTCGGCTATAGACTGCAACACCTCGGGGTCAGTGACGGCAATCTGGGCTGGCTGGGTGACGGGCAGCAACAAGTGCAATGGCGGAGTGGCAGTGGTGAGATCAGGAATGTGGTCATTGTGAGAGAGGACAGTAGGTTCCTGCTCCACTGACGCACTGCAACTCTCCTGGGGCAGCACCTCCGCATCCCTACCAATCTGCTGGAGCACAGATTGGGGGGCTGCTGCTACACTGTGAGATCCCCACTGAACTTTGGTGGACCCAGTGGCGATGGTAGCAGTTAGAGCACACATTGCATCCAGCTGAGCCTGCATGAGAGCAATCTGAGCTTCCATGCCGCCCACCATTGTCTACATTGCAGCACCAAAATGTTGCGTTGCTTCCGCCTGTGCTACAGTAGAAGCTGCCACATTGCCCATGACACGCGTCATGAGGTCTCGATCTGCATACTCTCTGTGGGAGTCCACCATCGTCTGCAGACTGGCAATGATGGGCTCCATGGTGCGTGCAGAGCTCTGTGCATTGCTGGAGGTGGACTCCTCCATGCTCCTTAGGACAACCTTGCCATTGCTCCTATCATGTCAGAGTGCATGGCTTTCACCCTTTGCGTGAATGTATTCCCATTGAGGTCATTATCTGAGTCCTGTGGAGCAGAACTTGCGCGCGAACTCGCCCTCTGGGGAGATGGCTCCCGAGGTTCCCTTTCCCCTTGGCCTTGCTGCAGCCAGCTAGGCCCCGGTGCATTGCCCAGTGTAGTCCCCTCAACTAACCTAACCTCTAACGAACACGTACTGCCAGTATCTGAGCTGGTGCCTGGGGGTGAGAGATGCAATTATCCAGTGCTTGGCTCTTCCTCTTCCTCTCCCTCCTGACTGTGCTACGGAGGCTCAGGTACAGGCTGCACATCTGCTGGCTGATTATCTGAAAGCACAAATGGCACAAGACTCATATTAAGGTGAGAGCAGGGTGGCAGGAATGGTGCAAGGAAGGCAGACAATATCAGGAATTGGAAAGTGACAAAGCCTTCTGGTATGACTGGGAAGCGGTATGAGAAAAGGAAAGGGGATAAAGATACCATTGTTGCCCCCAGCGGGGTTGAAGTCTCCGCCGGCCACCTGTGGGCCAATGAGCTGCAGCACTCGCTCCTCCAGGTCAGTGAGCTTGCACAGTTGAGGATCCCATCTTCCAGTCTGCTGCTGCTCCCTCCTGTTATGTACCGTCTTGGCCTGCAAAAGAAAGGAACTTGTGTGAGTAAGAGTCCAGCTGTTTATGTGGAAGAAATGCCTGCCATGGTTGAATACTTGTGAATGTAGGCAGGGTTTGAGATGAGGATGTGAGTATGAGTAGCTGCAGATGTTTGGTGGTTGAGTGGTGGGGAAGTGGTGGCTTGTACACAGTGAGCACAGAGAGGTTCAAAGGCCGATATATCGGTGGTGTGGAAGCATTCACTTTCACCACCCGACATAGGTCGTTGAATTTCTTATCGTACTGTGTCAGGGTTCTGTCTACCACAGTGCTGGCTGACACTTCCTCAGCCACTTCTCACCACATGGCCCTGAATACCTGTGGCGATGGCCTCCTTCCAGCTGGAGGGAACAACGACTCCCTCCTCCTCTCCACTGCCTCGACCAATGTCTCCAATGCCACATTATTAAAGTGTGTCGTCCTCGCCCTTGAAGAAGGATTCGCACCAGGCATCGCACAAAGGTGCCTCAGTTGCTGAAATGTCTGACTCAAGTGCAGCAATGCTGAAAATGAGCAGCAGCAGTTTAAAATTACCTCCCCTTTAAGAGCTGGAATGAGCTAGAGGCAAGGATTGAATGTTGATTGCTGAATGCAAGTCAGCTGAAATTGGGTAACTCTCTGGCAACAATGCCCCTGCAGCGCTCCCTTGAGGCCATTTAGAGCCTCATTTACCATCCTCCTTCACTCCTGGAGTGAAAACGCCAAATTTCCCACACGTTTGCAAGTCATTTCGCCAGGTGCTAACTTTTCAAAAAGTTAAAAGTTAGGAATTTCGCTCCCCTTGTCTTCCCCGAAACTGACCCAAGCTTTGATCACCCTTTCTGAGGGCAAAGCATCAAACACTTCACAGCTGTATTTAAGAAATATTATTGTGCATCTTCCTTATCAGTGCAGATCAGTCTATTTTCCCTTCAAGTGATTCTTTACTTGAACTCAACATCAGATATAAAAATGTCTCCTGAAGATCATTCCAAATCTTCAGAACTTTGTTCATCCCCAAGTAGACTGTAGGAGAACATCTTGCATGTTTTGAAAATGGACAGTCATTGAATACTAGGGTTGTAATAGGGTTGATTTTATAAACTTGCACTCCCGTCACAGAAAGAATCTAACTCTTCATTATTTTAAAGATGTATATGCTTTTCCAGAATTAAAAAGCTCCAATTCTCTAAGTCTGCACTAATAACTCAGGGTCCTTAAACTACTTTAACAGTTTCCAGTTTCCTTGCTCCAACCATCTCCTTTTCACTGGACGTCCAATCCCTCTACTTCCATCCCCCACCAGGACGGCCTGAGGGCGCTCCGCTTCTTCCTTGAACAGAGGCCCAACCAGTCCACAACCACTACCTGGCTGAACTTGTTCTCATATTGAACAACTTCTCCTTTGACTCCACTCACTTCCTCCAAATTAAAGGTGTTGCTATGGGACCCATGCCTAACTTTTTGTCGGATATTCTTTGTTCCAGTTCTGCTCAGGTCCCCTCCCTCACCTCTTTTTTCCAGTTCATTGGATCGTTATTGTTTCCTACTCTCGTCCTGAACTAGAAAATTTCATTCACTTTGCTTCCAATTTCCACCCTCCCTTCACCTTCACATGGTCCATCTCTGACTCTTCCCTTTCCTTTCCTGTCCCATTTCTGAGGATAGGTTATTGTCAAACATTCACTATAAGACCATTGCTCCCACAGCTACCTGGACTACATTTCCTCCCACCCTGCTTCCTGTAAGTACTCCATTCCATTCTCCCAGTTTCTCCATCTCCGCCGTATCTGTTCTGGTGACGTCACCCTTCCATACTAGTACTTCAGCTATGTCTTTCTTTTTCCTCAACCGAGGATTCCCCTCTACTGTGGTTGACATGGCCCTCGACCGTGTTCGTTCTATTTCCTGCACCTCTGCTCTCACCCCTTCCCCTCCCTCTCAGAACCTCGACAGGGTTCCCCTTGTCTTCACCTTTCACCCCACCAACCTCCATGTTCAATGGATCAACCTCCGCCATTTCCGCCACCTCCAGCGGCATCCCACCACCAAACACATCTTCCCCTCCCCTCCTCTCTCAGCATTCCAAAGGGAACGCTCCCTCTGCGACACTCTGGTCCACTCCTTACTCACCCCAGCACCCCCTCCCCTGCCCACAGCACCTTCCTGTGCCAGTGTAGGAGATGCAACACCTGCCCTTTTACCTCCTCCCTTCCCACTGTCCAGGACGCCAAACAATCCTTCCAGCGATTTACTTGTACTTTCAATTTAGTATATTGTATTCGCTACTCACGATGTGGTGGTCTCTACATTGGGGACACCAAGCCTAGCTTGGGTGACCGATTTGCAGGACACCTCCATTCAGTCCGCAAGTGTGACCCCAAGCTTCCCATCGCCTGTTACTTTAATTCTCCGCTCCACTCCCACTCTGATCCCTCCATCCTCGGCCTCTTACATTGTTCCAATGAAGCTCAATGTAAACTCGAACAGCACCTCATCTTTCGTTTAGGCATGTTACAGCCTTCTGGACTCAACATCAACTTCAACTTCAACAATTTCAAACCCCTATTTTTTTTTTTCCCACGGCAGTTGTTCACGATTCTGCCATTTCCATTTCCATCCTATCTCGACTCATCTTTAGTTTCTTAACTTGTCCCATTACCATCTCATTTTGCCTTGCACCAGCAACCCTTTTGTCTCTCTAATCTCTTCTACCTCCCACCCTATCAAAGACCTTCCCTTTTGTTCTTTCCTTCACTCCCCACTTTCCCTGCACTTACTTTAAAACCTGTTACATCTCTTAACTTTTTCTAGTTCTGTCAAAGGGTCATCGACTTGAAACGGTAACTGTTTCTCTCTCCACAGATGCTGCCTGAGCTGCTGAGTATTTCCAGCATTTTCTGTTTGTATTTCAAATTCCAGCAACCACAATATCTTGCTTTTGTTTCCCTTAAACTAAGCATCAATCAAGTGGCCCTCTGAGCTTTTTCCAGGGTCTCAATATCCCCCACTATGTGAGGATCCAAAACTGTAAACAGTATTCTAGAAAATGCTGGAAATCTCAGCAGGTCAGGCAGCATCTGTGGAGAGGAAGCAGAGTTAACGTTTCGGGTGATGACCCATCATCGATTTGAAATGTTAACTCTGCTTCCTCTCCTCAGATGTTGCCTGACCTGAGATTTCCAGCATTTTCTGTTTTTATTCCAGATTCCAGCATCCGCAATATTTTGCTTTTGCAACAGTATTCTAGCTGTGACCTTGTACGAGGAAAGGGTTGTATTTATAGTTTTTAATTTAATTGTCCCAGCTGTACATAGCTTCATGTCATCAGCAAACTTGTGAATTGTTCTCCCGCGTGCCTTCATCCAGATCATTAATGAAGATAGTGAAGCGCATCATACCTAATGCAGATCCCTGCAGGACTCCACAAGTGGTAAGACCCCATGCAGAGCTGCAACTATGAATAACTACATTCTATCTATACTAATACAACCAATTGGCTATCTAACCTAAGATCTCCTTGCTAATTCCACAAGCCTCAACCTTACTTAGCAGCCTTTTGTACAGCACTTTATAAAATGTTTTTGAAAACCTAAATTCACAATATCTACCAGATTTTCATCATTCAGCAACTTTGTAAACTCTTCAATAAAGTTGGGGCAAAAGGACTTCCTTTTCCAGGAACCATGCTGTGATGCCAGAATAGTCCCTGCTGGTTCTAGATGATCATACTAGCTTCTGGTAACTTGCCTATGACTGAAGATAAACCAATGGCCTGTAGTTGCCTGGTTCTGATTCTTGCTCAGGATCTTCTTAAATAAAAAAGCAAATTATTATTTAAATGGAGCGAAATTACAAAATGCTGCAATACAGAGGGACCTGGGGGTCCTTGTGCATGAAACAAAAAAAGTTAGTATGCAGATATAGCAAGTAGTCAGGAAGGCAAATGGAATGTTGGCCTTTATTGCAAGGGGATAGAGTATAAAAGCAGAGAAGTCCTGCTACAACTGTACAGGTTATTGGTGAGGCCACACCGAGAGTACTATATACAGTTTTGATCTCCTTATTTAAGAAGGGATATATTTGCATTGAAGGCAGTTCAGAGAAGGGTCACTCGGTTGATTCCTGAGATGAGGGGGTTGACTTATGAAGAAAGGTTGAGCAGGTTGGGCCTATACTCATTGGAGTTTAGAAGAATGAGAGGTGATCTTATTGAAACATATACTGAGGGAGATGCAGAGAGGATGTTTCCCCTCGTGGGGGAATCTAGAACTAGGGGGCAGAGTTTCAGAATAAGGGGTCGCTCATTTAGAACGGAGATGAGGAGGAATTTCTTCTCAAAGGGCCATAAATCTGGAATTCTCTGCCCCAGAGAGCTGTGGAGGCAGGATCATTGAATATATTTAAGGTGGAGATAGACAGATTTTTGAGCAATAAGGGAGTGAAGGGTTATGGGGAGCAGACAGAGAAATGGAGCTGAGCCCAGGATTAGATCAGCCATGATCTTATTAAATGGTGGAGAAGGCTCGAGGGGCCAAATGGCCTACTCCTGCTCCTATTTCTTATGTTCATCGACAGGTAGATAAGGTAGTTAAGAAGACGTACAGGATACTCTCCTTTATTAGCCGAGGCATAGAATATAGTGTATAACATGCTCGTTAGGCCACAGCTAGAGTACTGCGTATAGTTCTCTGGTCACCACGTTACAGGAAATATGTGATTGCAATAGAGAAGGTTCAGAGGAGATTTTCGAGGATGTTGCCAGTACTGGAGAATTTTAGCTATGAGGAAAGATTGGATTGGCAGGGGTTGTTTTCTTTAGAACAGAGGAGTCTGAGGGGAAATTTAATTGAAGTGTACAAAATTATGAAGGGCCTAGATAGAGTGGATAGGAAGAAAGAAAAAAGAAAGACATGGATTTATATAGCGCCTTTCACGACCACCGGACGCCTCAAAGCTCTTCACAGCCAATGAAGTACTTTTGAAGCGTAGTCACTGTTGTAACGTAGGAAACGCGGCAGCCAACTTGTGCACAGCAAGCTCCCACAAAAAGCAATGTGACAATGACCAGATAATCCCTTTTTTTTGTTAAAGGAGGACCTAAAATAGGAAGGACCTATTCCCCTTAGCAGAGAGATCAATAACAAGGGGGCATAGATTTAAAGTAATTGGTAGAAGAATTAGAGGGGAGTTGAGGAGAATTATTTCACCCAGAGTGTGTTGGGGGTCTGGAACTCACTTCCTGAAAGGTTGGTAAAAGCAGAAACCTCGTTGCATTTAAAAAGTGTTTGGATATGCACTTGAAGTGCTGTAACCTACAAGGCTACGGACCAAGAGCTGAAAAGTGGGATTAAGCAGAATAGCTCATTTTCGACCGTCACAGACACGATGGGCTGAATGGCCTCCTGCTGTGCTGTAAATTTCTGTGATTCTATGACTGCACGCACGTGGCTTTGTGGGGGCCACATCTAAATGCTGAGATGTACCGCAACCGCAAAGGTTACCACTCGCTGAATGTGCAGTTGGTGTGCGACCATGCTCAACACACCTTGGTAGTGAATGCCTAGTATCCTAGCAGCAGTCATGATACTTTTATTCTGTGTCAGTCTGCTGTTCCCTCAGACTTTGTGCTATCAAGACAAACCAAAGGTGACTACTGGGCGATGTGTGCTAACCGCTGACCACTGGCTCATGATTCCACTTGGCAATGCAACCACACATGGGCAGCATATGCACAATGAGAGCCAAGAGAAAGGGAAGTATTCCAGTGACTGTAGTGCCATGTGTTTGAGTGATATGCCTGTCGTGGTTGAATAACTGACGTGTGCAAGCTGTGAGATGTGGTTGTGAGGTTTGCAGCAGTGGCAAGTGTGTGAGGGTGAGGTGAAGATATGAATGTGAGGTATGAGTCGCGTTTGGTAGCGATTGTTGGTGGGTGAGTGATGGGGGTGTGGTGCATTCAACGGTGTGTGAGGCTAGTGATGCAGATGGTGGAATATGGCATTTGAAGATGAATTCACTGTGTGAGATCATTAAACTTCTACCTGCACTGCGTCCAGGTCCTCTGGGCTAAATTGCTGACATTCACCACTGTGGCATTCTGCTCCCATTGGACTTTACACTGTTGCCTGAAGAGCCTCCGAGCCTCCGAGCCTGCTGTGGAAACAGCACCTCTCTCCTTGAGTTGACCTCCTGCACCAAGGCCTTCAGTGCTGCTTCGGAGAAACTAGGCATGCACTCTCTCCCCTGCTATTCTTTCTTCCCCTTCCAGTTCAATGAGCTGCTGCAGGTAGAATGCATCTCCCCTTTCAGAGGTGCAGATTGGCTTTTGGTAGTGCAGGCTAACTTTAATTGGTGCTAGCCTCGCACAAACTTGGGCCCTTGCTGAGTGTTTAGCCGGTCAGCAGTACGTTGAGTGCTGGGCTGAACGCTGCAAACGTGAAAATGAGCAGGCAGCACAAAGTCCACGTGTTGCCTGCATTACTCTGAACAGGTACAGGTTGATCGCGCATCTCTAACCTTGCACCTGGTTTATGTTGGCAAACGAATTTCTCGGCCTAAGCTCCTGTTTGTCAAGGAAAATAGGTTCCGGATTTTCCTCTTCATGTGCTATATCCACCAGCGGTTTCTACCACACAATGTTGCCATCTCCATTAATCATTTTTAAATTTTCATGGTGATATCACAATTGAGACGAAATAGCATGATGTCAGCGCTTCACGTCATCATTGAAAACAATCCACAGAGCAGTTTAGTTCATGGTAAAATTAAAATTTGCTTCTAACTTGATTTGAATTTTAATTATTTGGAATAAACAACATGTGATAAGGATATGCTCGATGGTGTACTCTTAATTCAAATAATTTATTTAAGTTTTCTTTTCAGCATCTTACTTGTATTAATTTGAATCATTGGATAATTCAAATAATTTTGATGCAATAAAACCACCTTCAAATGATCAAGACTGGACTGTACTGCATAGAATTACATTCAAGTTATATAGAAACATAGAAAATAGGTGCAGGAGCAGGCCATTCAGCCCTTTGAGCCTGCTGTATGATCATGGCTGATAATGCAACATCAGTACCCCATCCCTGCCTTCTCTCCATACCTCCTGATCCCTTTAGCCGTAAGAGCCACATCTAACTCCCTTTTGAATCTGTCCAACGAACTAGTCCACAACTTTTTGTGGCAGAGAATTCCACAGGTTCACAACTCTCTGGGTGAAAAAGTTTCTCCTCATTTCGGTCCTATATAGCTTATCCCTTATCCTGAGACTGTGTCCCCTGGTTCTGGACTTCCCCAACATCGGGAACATTATTCCTGCATCGAACCTGTCCAGAATTTTATACGTTTCTATAGATCCCCTCATTCTTCTAAATGCCAGTCAGTATAAGCCTAGCCGATCTAATCTTTCCTCATGTCAGTCCTGCCATCCCCGGAATCAGTCGAGTGAACCTTCGTTGCACTCTCTCAATAGCAAGCACGTCCTTCCTCAGATTAGGAGAACAAAACTGCACACAATACTCAAGGTGTGGTCTCACCAAGGCCCTGTACAACTGCAGCAAGACCTCCCTGCTCCTATACTCAAATCCCCTTGCTATGAAGGCCAGCATGCCATATGCTTTCCTTACTGCCTGCTGTACCTGCATGCCTACCTTCAGTGACTGATGAACCATGACACCCAGGTCTCGTTTCACCTCCCCTTTTACTAATCTGTCACCATTCAGATAATAATCTGCCTTCCTGTTTTTACAACCAAAGAACATAAGAACATAAGAATTAGGAACAAGAGTAGGCCATCTAGCCCCTCGAGCCTGCTCCACCATTCAACAAGATCATGGCTGATCTGGCCGTGGACTCAGCTCCACTTACCCGCCCGCTCCCCGGAACCCTTAATTCCCTTATTGGTTAAAAATCTATCTCTCTGTGACTTGAATACATTCAATGAGCTAGCCTCAACTGCTTCCTTGGGCAGAGAATTCCACAGATTCACAACCCTCTGGGAGAAGAAATTCCTTCTCAACTCAGTTTTAAATTGGCTCCCCGTTATTTTGAGGCTGTGCCCCCTAGTTCTAGTCTCCCCTACCAGTGGAAACAACCTCTCTGCCTCTATCTTGTCTATCTCTTTCATTATTTTAAATGTTTCTATAAGATCATCCCTCATCCTTCTCAACTCCAACGAGTAAAGACCCAGTCTACTCAATCTATCATCATAAGGTAACCCCCTCATCTCCGGAATCGGCCTAGTGAATCATCTCTGTACCCACTCCAAAGCCAGTATATCCTTCCTTAAGTAAGGTGACCAAAACTGCACGCAGTACTCCAGGTGCGGCCTCACCAATACCCTATACAGTTGCAGCAGGACCTCCCTGCTTTTGTACTCCATCCCTCTCGCAATGAAGGCAAAATTCCATTCGCCTTCCCGATTACCTGCTGCACCTGCAAACTAACTTTTTGGGATTCATGCACAAGGACCCCCAGGTCCCTCTGCACCTCAGCATGTTGTAATTTCTCCCCATTCAAATAATATTCCCTTTTACTGTTTTTATTTCTAAGGAGGATGACCTCACACTTTCCGACATTGTATTCCATCTGCCAAACCTTAGCCCATTTGTTTAACCTATCCAAATCTCTTTGCAGCCTCTCTGTGTCCACTACACAACCCGCTTTCCCACTAATCTTTGTGTCATCTGCAAATTTTGTTACACTACACTCTGTCCCCTCTTCCAGGTCATCTGTGTATATTGTAAACAGTTGTGATCCCAGCACCGATCCCTGTGGCACATCACTAACCACCGATTTCCAACCCGAAAAGGACCCATTTATCCCGACTCTCTGCTTTCTGTTAGTTAGCCAATTCTCTATCCATGCTGATACATTTCCTCTGACTCCGCATACCTCTATCTGCTGCAGTAACCTTTTGTGTGGCACCTAATCGAATGCCTTTTGGAAATCTAAATACACCACATCCATCGGTACACCTCTATCCACCATGCTCGTTATATCCTCAAAGAATTCCAGTAAATTAGTTAAACATGATTTCCCCTTCATGAATCCATGCTGCGTCTGCTTGATTGCACTATTCCTATCTAGATGTCCTGCTATTTCTTCCTCAATGATAGCTTCAAGCATTTTCCCCACTACAGATGTTAAACTAACTGGCCTATAGTTACCTCTCTTTTGTCTGCCCCCATTTTTAAACAGAGGCATTACATTAGCTGCTTTCCAATCTGCTGGTACCTCCCCAGAGTCCAGAGAATTTTGGTAGATTATAACGAATGCATCTGTTATAACTTCCGCCATCTCTTTTAATACCCTGGGATGCATTTCATCAGGACCAGGGGACTTGTCTACCTTGAGTCCCATTAGCCTGTCCAGCACTACCCAACTAGTGATAGTGATTGTCTCAAGGTCCTCCCTTCCCACATTCCTGTGACCAGCAATTTTTGGCATGTTTTTTGTGTCTTCCACTGTGAAGACCGAAGCAAAATAATTGTTTAAGGTCTCAGCCATTTCCACATTTCCCATTATTAAATCCCCCTTCTCATCTTCTAAGGGACCAACATTTACTTTAGTCACTCTTTTCCATTTTATATATCTGTAAAAGCTTTTACTATCTATTTTTATGTTTTTACTATCTGTTTTTATGTTTTAACCTCACATTTATCCACATTATACTGCATCTGCCATGCATTTGCCCATTCACCTGACCTGTCCAAGTCCCCTGCAGCCTCTTAGCATCCTCCTCGCAGCTCGCCCTGCCACCCAGCTTAGTGTCATCTGCAAACTTGGAGATATTACATTCAATTCCTTCGTCTAAATCATTAATGTATATTGTAAATAGCTGGGGTCCCAGCACTGAGCCCTGCGGCACCCCACTAGTCACTGCCTGCCATTCTGAAAAGGACCCGTTTATTCCTACTCTCTGTTTCCTGTCTGCCAACCATTTCTCTATTCACGTCAATACATTACCCCCAATACCATGTGCCTTAATTTTGCACATTAATCTTTTGTGGGATCTTGTCAAAAGCCTTTTGAAAATCCAAATACACCACATCCACTGGTTCTCCCTTATCCACTCTACTAGTTACATCCTCAAAAAATTCTAGAACATTTGTCAAGCATGATTTTCCTTTCATAAATCCATGCTGACTTGGACCGATCCTGTCACTGCTTTCCAAATGCGCTGCTATAACATACATAAGAACATAAGAATTAGGAACAGGAGTAGGCCATCCAGCCCCTCGAACCTGCTGCGCCACCCAACAAGATCATGGCTGATCTGGCCATGGACTCAGCTCCACTTACCCGCCCTCTCCCCGTAACCCTTAATTCCCTTATTGGTTAAAAATCTATCTATCTGTGATTTGAATACATTCAATCAGCTAGCCTCAACTGCTTCCTTGGGCAGAGAATTCCACAGATTCACAACCCTCTGGGAGAAGAAATTCCTTCTCAACTCGGTTTTAAATTGGCTCCCCCGTATTTTGAGGCTGTGCCCCCTAGTTCTAGTCTCCCCTACCAGTGGAAACAACCTCTCTGCCTCTATCTTGTCTATCCCTTTCATTATTTTAAATGTTTCTATAAGATCACCCCTCATCCTTCTGAACTCCAACGAGTAAAGACCCAGTCTACTCAATCTATCATCATAAGGTAACCCCCTCATCTCCAGAATCAGCCTAGTGAATCGTCTCTGTACCCCCTCCAAGGCTAGTATATCCTTCCTTAAGTAAGGTGACCAAAACTGCACGCAGTACTCCAGGTGCGGCCTCACCAATACCCTGTACCCTGTGGGACCTCCCTGCTTTTGTACTCCATCCCTCTCGCAATAAAGGCCAACATTCCATTCGCCTTCCTGATTACCTGCTGCACCTGCAAACTAACTTTTTGGGATTCATGCACAAGGACCCCCAGGTCCCTCTGCACCGCAGCATGTTGTAATTTCTTCCCATTCAAATAATATTCCCTTTTACTGTTTTTTTTCCCAAGGTGGATGACCTCACATTTTCCGACATTGTATTCCATCTGCCATACCTTAGCCCATTCGCTTAACCTATCTAAATCTCTTTGCAGCCTCTCTGTATCCTCCATACAACCTGCTTTCCCACTAATCTTGTGTCATCTGCAAATTTTGTTACACTACACTCTGTCCTCTCTTCCAGGTCATCGATGTATATTGTAAACAGTTGTGGTCCCAGCACCGATCCCTGTGGCACACCACTAACCACCAATTACCAACCTGAAAAGGACCCATTTATCGCGACTCTCTGCTTTCTGTTAGTTAGCCAATTCTCTATCCATGCTTTAATATATTTCCTCTGACTCCGTGTACCTTTATCTTCTGCAGTAACCTTTTGTGTGGCACCTTTGCGAATGCCTTTTGGAAATCCAAATCTTTAATAATTGATTCCAGCATTTTCCCCACCACCGATGTCAGGCTAACTGGTCTATAATTCCCTGTTTTCTCTCTCCCTTTTTTAAAAAATGGGGTTACATTAGCTACCCTCAAATCCATAAGAACTGATCCTGAGTCCATCGAATGTTAGAAAATGACCACCAATGCATCAACTATTTCTAGGGCCACTTCTGTAAGTACTCTGGGATGCAGACTATCAGGCCCTGGGTATTATCGGCCTTCAGTCCCTTCAATTTCCCTAACACCATTTCCTGACTAATAAGGATTTCCCTCAGTTCCCCCTTCTCGCTAGACCCTCGGTCCCCTAGTATTTCCGAAAGGTTATTTGTGTCTTCCTTAGTGAAGACAGAACCAAAGTATTTGTTCAATTCGTCTGCCATTTCCTTGTTCCCCATTATGAATTCACCTGATTCCGACTGCAAGGGACCTACATTCGTCTTCACTAATCTTTTTCTCTTCACATATCTGTAGAAGCTTTTGCAGTCAGTTTTAATGTTCCCTGCAAGCTTACTCTCATACTCTATTTTCCCCTTCCTAATTAAACCCTTAGTCTGCCTCTGATGAATTCTAAATTTCTCCCAGTCCTCAGGTTTGCTGCTTTTTCTGGCCAATTTATATGCCTGTTCCTTGGATTTAACACTATCCCTAATTTCCCTTGTTAGTCACGGCTGTGCCACCTTCCCTTTTTTATTTTTATACAGGGATGTAGAATTGTTGTAGTTCATCCATGTGATCTTTAAATGTCTGCCATTGCCTATCCACCATCAACCCTTTAAGTATCATTCGCCAGTCTATCCTAGCTAGTTCACGTCTCATACCGTCGAAGTTTCCTTTCTTTAAGTTCAGGACCCTAGTCTCTGAATTAACTGTGTCACTCTCCATCTTAATGAAGAATTCTACCATATTATGGTCACTCTTCCCCAAGGGGCCTCGCATGACCAGATTGCTAATTAATCCTCTCTCGTTACACAAGACCCAGTCTCGGATGGCCTGCTCTCTAGTTGGTTCCTCGACATATTTGTCTGGAAAACCATCCCTTATACACTCCAGGAAATCCTCCTCCACAGTATTGCTACCAGTTTGGTTAGCCCAATCAATATGTAGATTAAAATCACCCATGGTAACTGCTGTACCCTTATTGCACGTGTCCCTAATTTCCTGTTTGATGCCATCCCCAACCTCCCTACTATTGTTTGGTGGTCTGTGCACAAATCCCAGTAACATTTTCTGCCCATTGGTGTTTCGCAGCTCTACCCATATAGATTCCACATCATCCACGCTAATGTCCTTCCTTACTATTGCGTTAATCTCCTCTTTAACCAGTAACACGACCCCACCTCCTTTTCCTTCCTGTCTATCCTTCCTGAATGTTGAATACCCCTGGATATTGACTTCCCAGCCTTAGTCACCCTGGAGCCATGTCTCCGTAATCCCAATTACATCATATCCGTTAACATCTATCTGTGCAGTTAATTCATCCACCTTATTACGAATGCTCCTAGCATTGAGACTCCGAGCCTTCAGGCTTGGTTTTTTAACACTTTGTCCTTTTAGACTTCTGTTGTAATGATTTTTGATTTTTGCCCTTGTTTTCTCTGCCTCCAGCTTTTCTCCTTCCCTCTGCTTCCCTCCATAGATTCCCATCTCCCTGCCATTTTACTTTAAACCCTCCCCAACAGCAGTAGCAAACACTCCCTCTAGGACATCAGTTCCGGTCCTGCCCAGGTGCAGACCGTCCGGTTTGTATTGGTCCCACCTCCCCAGAACCAGTTCCAATGCCCCAGGAATTTGAATCCCTCCCCCTTGCACCATTCCTCAAGCCACGTATTCATCTGAACTTTCCTGCAATTCCTACTCTGACTAGCACGTGACACTGGTCGCAATCCCGAGATTACTACCTTTTGAGGTTCTACTTTTTAATTTAGCTCCTAGCTCCCTAAATTCAGCTTGTAGGACCACCTCCCGTTTTTTTACCTATATCGTTGGTATCTATATGGACCACCCCAGCTGGCTGTTCACCCTCCCTCTCCAGAATGCGCTGCAGCCGCTCCGAGACATCCTTGACCTTTGCACAAGGGAGGCAACATACCATCCTGGGGTCTCGTTTGCGGCTGCAGAAACGCCTATCTATTCACCTTACAGTAAAATTCCCTACCACTATAGCTCACCCACTCTTTCCTGCCCTCCTGTGCAGCAGAACCAGCCCTGGTGCCATGGACTTGGCTGCTGCTGCCTTCCCCTGATGAGCCATCTCGACCAACAGTATCCAAAGTGGTGTATCTATTTTGGAGGGAGATGACCACAGAGGCCCCCTGCACCATCTTCCTTCCACTGCTCTGGCTGATGGTCCCCATTCCCTATCTACCTTTGAAACCTTTACCTGCGGTGTGACCAACTCACTAAATGTACCATTCACGACATCCTCAGCATCGCGGATGCTCCAGAGTGAATCCATTCGCAGCTCCAGTGCCATCATGTGGTCTGCCAGGAGCTGCAGCTGGGTACACTTCCTGCACACATAGTCGTCAGGGACACTGGAAGCGTCCCTGATTTATCACACTCAGGAGGAGTATGACACGGGTCTGGGCTCACCTGCCATGACGTAACCCTTAAATTAACCTAAATGTTTCTCACTGATGAAAAGAAAAAGATCAAATACTCACCAACTAGCCAATCACTTACCCCCTTGGCTGTGACGTCACACTTCGATTCCTTCTTACTTCTTTGTTTCCCTCCTGCCCCTGCACAAGCTGGCTGCTCCCCGAACTGCCGCTGCTTCAACTGCCGCCGCCGCCCTTTATGCTCCTCCTCTCGCGATGCTGCGGCCGCTCCCCGAACAACACGGACGTAGGCCATTCAGCCCACCCTATCCGTGTCAGCATTTTAACTTTAATAGCTGTGAATTATCATGTCAGCCCATGTTTTCTCAATACAGGTTGAACCTCCCTTATCCAGAACTCCCCTATCCAGAACCATTCCCGGCCACTGGGTGGCGCATGCGCAGAACTCTGACATGAACAAATTGAAGTCCTTCCTCACTGCCGACTCCCGCAATCGCCTGACCCTGCGATCCACTGCCCCCCCCCCCCCCCGCCCCAATGATCACTCTGCCGCACTGCCAGCCCCAAGCCAGCCAGCCCCGATATCCCCTTGCTTAGTACCTGTACCATCCATTTTAACATGACCACCCCTCGTCCGGAAAAATCCCTTATCCAGAACAGGCCAGGTCCTGAGGGTTCCGGATAAGGGAGATTCAACCTGTACCTGTGTTTATAGTTTAAAATGCTCATAGTCGCCTGCATTTTAGTTATTTCTGTTGCTGTATTGGACTTTTTACAGGTATCTGCTCCACAGGAGGATATTAAATCACTTAGAAAATTTATTTGATACAGCCCTCTTTTTAATTAGATCACTGTTGGATTCTACCCAATAGTATCACAGAGTTTGAAAGAACTAATTTGATAGAGAATAACATTTTACTCAATGTGTAATTCATGTTCCTCTGAAGACAGGTCTTCCACAAAGAGATGGGGCCCAAACTCTTTCTCTTCCTTTGTTCCTTGCGAATACAGTATTATTTTCCTTTGACTTCCCCATTCTCATTTTTGCAGGACAGAGTTTATGTAGTGAAATCACAGATTGTAAAAGATGACATCTCACCAGATATGTAGCTACAAATTAAATATTCTAAGTACATTTGTGTGGAAGAAAATAACTGGTTAATGCAGTAATCAGCGTTATGGTGATGTATTTGAATATGGTCACTGACAAAATGCTTACGTGTTTTTTATATATGTGGGAAACACTGATGTATTTCAAATCAGAATTTCTTCAAAGGAAGCAAGTTGTGTTTTTCCAATGTAACTGATTTTTTTCAATTTATTTTCAAACCAAATACAGTATATTTAAGGATAATGTTCTCTGCAATAATTTTTCAGGTGTAATCTTAGTGTATATGTATTGGAAATAAACTGATATGGACCTTACTTATGTTAACTGAAACCTACATAAAATCAAATGGTGAATATTTTTCAGTTTTTTTCTGAGGAGGATTTTAAGGAGATTGAGCTGAACAAAATGATAAGTAACTTGCAAAGGTTTAGTTAAATTTACAATGTTGCCATCAATAACTTCACACAGATAACAATTCTTTATTTTGAGAGTGATGTTGGCTCTTTTTGTAGGGTGTTCTGCACTGTCTCTCATAATTGTAGAGTGTTCTGGACTGTCTCATAATTGTAGGATGTTCTGCATTGTCTCATAATTGTAGGATGTTCTGCATTATCTCTCATAATTGTAGGGTGTTCTGCACTGTCTCTCATAATTGTCGGATGTTCTGCACTGTCTCTCATAATTGTAGGATGTTCTGCACTGTCTCTCATAATTGTAGGGTGTTCTGCACTGTCTCTCATAATTGTAGGGCGGTCTGCACTGTCTCCCATAATTGTAGGATGTTCTGCACTGTCTCTCATAATTGTAGGGTGTTCTGCACTGTCTCCCATAATTGTAGGATGTTCTGCACTGTCTCCCATAATTGTAGGGTGTTCTGCACTGTCTCTCATAATTGTAGGATGTTCTGCACTGTCTCCCATAATTGTAGGATGTTCTGCACTGTCTCCCATAATTGTAGGGTGTTCTGCACTGTCTCCCATAATTGTAGGATGTTCTGCACTGTCTCCCATAATTGTAGGGTGTTCTGCACTGTCTCTCATAATTGTAGGGTGTTCTGCACTGTCTCCCATAATTGTAGGATGTTCTGCACTGTCTCCCATAATTGTAGGGTGTTCTGCACTGTCTCTCATAATTGTAGGGTGTTCTGCACTGTCTCCCATAATTGTAGGATGTTCTGCACTGTCTCTCATAATTGTCGGATGTTCTGCACTGTCTCTCATAATTGTAGGATGTTCTGCACAGTCTCTCATAATTGTAGGGTGTTCTGCACTGTCTCTCATAATTGTAGGGTGTTCTGCACTGTCTCCCATAATTGTAGGGTGTTCTGCACTGTCTCTCATAATTGTAGGATGTTCTGCACAGTCTCTCATAATTGTACGGTGTTCTGCACTGTCTCCCATAATTGTACGGTGTTCTGCACTGTCTCTCATAATTGTAGGGTGTTCTGCACTGTCTCCCATAATTGTAGGGTGTTCTGCACTGTCTCTCATAATTGTCGGATGTTCTGCACTGTCTCTCATAATTGTAGGGTGTTCTGCACTGTCTCCCATAATTGTAGGGTGTTCTGCACTGTCTCTCATAATTGTCGGATGTTCTGCACTGTCTCTCATAATTGTACGGTGTTCTGCACTGTCTCCCATAATTGTAGGGTGTTCTGCACTGTCTCCCATAATTGTAGGGTGTTCTGCACTGTCTCTCATAATTGTCGGATGTTCTGCACTGTCTCCCATAATTGTAGGGTGTTCTGCACTGTCTCTCATAATTGTAGGATGTTCTGCACTGTCTCTCATAATTGTAGGATGTTCTGCACTGTCTCCCATAATTGTAGGGTGTTCTGCACTGTCTCCCATAATTGTAGGGTGTTCTGCACTGTCTCTCATAATTGTAGGATGTTCTGCACTGTCTCCCATAATTGTAGGGTGTTCTGCACTGTCTCCCATAATTGTCGGATGTTCTGCACTGTCTCCCATAATTGTAGGGTGTTCTGCACTGTCTCTCATAATTGTCGGATGTTCTGCACTGTCTCCCATAATTGTAGGGTGTTCTGCACTGTCTCTCATAATTGTAGGATGTTCTGCACTGTCTCTCATAATTGTAGGATGTTCTGCACTGTCTCCCATAATTGTAGGGTGTTCTGCACTGTCTCCCATAATTGTAGGATGTTCTGCACTGTCTCTCATAATTGTAGGATGTTCTGCACTGTCTCCCATAATTGTAGGGTGTTCTGCACTGTCTCTCATAATTGTCGGATGTTCTGCACTGTCTCTCATAATTGTACGGTGTTCTGCACTGTCTCCCATAATTGTAGGGTGTTCTGCACTGTCTCTCATAATTGTAGGGTGTTCTGCACTGTCTCTCATAATTGTCGGATGTTCTGCACTGTCTCTCATAATTGTAGGATGTTCTGCACTGTCTCTCATAATTGTAGGATGTTCTGCACTGTCTCTCATAATTGTAGGATGTTCTGCACTGTCTCTCATAATTGTAGGGTGTTCTGCACTGTCTCCCATAATTGTAGGGTGTTCTGCACTGTCTCCCATAATTGTAGGGTGTTCTGCACTGTCTCTCATAATTGTAGGGTGTTCTGCACTGTCTCCCATAGTTGTAGGATGTTCTGCACTGTCTCCCATAATTGTAGGGTGTTCTGCACTGTCTCCCATAATTGTAGGATGTTCTGCACTGTCTCTCATAATTGTAGGGTGTTCTGCACTGTCTCTCATAATTGTAGGATGTTCTGCACTCTCTGTCAAAATTCAACATGTTGCAAACCATCCTTGTTAAAGAGAAAACAGATAACATCTACCCAGGCTGCAATTTATGCCGTTTTGAAACTAAGCTCAATAGATTTGCAAAAGAAGGGCCATGGGTAACTATTCCTCAAAAATTTTCACCTTTGGCATATCCCATATATAAAATAAATTTTGAGTATTGAAATGGCTAAATAGGCTATAATCTATTCTCAGGGATTCAAATAGGTTTAAACAGTATCCTTTCTCCTCTGGAACTGAGTTGAAATTCATCCCAGACTGATAGTACGAAAGCCTTGTGTTTCTGTTGACTGTAAGGCACTTACGTGGAACTAATTGAGGCTGCCTCAATTCAGTTCCTTATGGATGTAAGTTGCAGCTTCACAGTATAATGATCCTATAACTTGACATTAAGTTAGCAGACTCAGTCATAAAAATCATAAAGCTGACTGTGAAATGAAAGTCTTTTTATTTCAAATGAAGAACTGTTACTGTCAATATGTGAACTAAAATTTGCTCTCCCTCCTGGAAAAAAAAGGACCCGTGTCTTTCAAATGTGATTACAACCTTGAACTATTCTAATGACTGGTATTTACATTTATTTTTATTCGTTGCTTTAAAAAAAATATTGTTTGGCTCCAAGCCACTCATTTAAATGTCCAGCAGAGTAGACAGGTGACTTCCTCAGAGGTCTTTTCCAATGCTCCTCTGCAAATAGCGTTAAACAAGAGTGGCCTATAGGAAGTAGCCTATCTCTATTCTGTCTCTTCTTAAATTTGGTTTGGATAAGTGCCTTTTGAAGACTCACTCATTCTATGGTATGACATTTGTAAGAGATGCTACCGGATAATGATTTTAGTGAAATTGTATGTACACCCTAAATGTGTATGAGTGACAGGAATGTAATTTTCAGTGTTCCTTTTGTTCTCTTAGGAACTGACCAGCTTCAATTACCTGGATTTATACAAACTTGCTGACCTATTTAATCTTACACTGCTGGAGGAAGCAGTAGTTAACTTCCTGGTCAAACACCTTTCTGAACTGCTGAAAAACCATCCTGAGAAGGTCATGGCACTTCCATACCGGCTGCTCCGAGAAGTTCTAAAGAGTGATCGTCTGACATCGCTTAGTGAGGAGCAGATATGGCAGGTAACATAAAGGCAGAGATGTATTTCACTCCAACTCTCAAGTTTTTTTCACCTCTCCTCTTCAAAAGGTGTTTATTCCTTGCTGTGTTATAGTTCCACGTGATCGCCCTCCAGTACTGTGTTCAAGTGGGATTTATTTATTCATGTGTGATCCTTGACCGTGCGTGTTATTTGGCTATTCAACTGTAGAGGCAGCACACCAAAGCCCAATCATGTTCTTGCTGAATGGCCATTATGCACATTTCCAGTAGGTGTTGCTGAATAGCAGTCAGGAGCAGGAACTCTGGCCATTTTACCCTCCCTAACCTAGGGATCTAGGGTCAATTGTATCAGCCCTGCTATGTTAACTGATACCAGCAGACTAAGTACACATCAAAGATCAAATCTGCTACCTTCCTGGCCTGTATTGCCCATCTATTAGTTATGCGCCTCAACTTTTGAATGTCTGTTTCACAGAAAATGAAATTTATGAAAATTATTATGAAAATGAGGAAAAATAGTCCTATATTCTAGTCAAATTTTACATTTTGAAAGTTGTTGTAAGTTCATTGTAGGTTTAAATTTCATATCAAGATGAAATATCAGTTGTCTGTTCTAAATGTTGGAGTTGCTTCCCCACACCTTACCCCAAAGTGAGAAAAGTAGGAGAGGCCGATTTTCTACACTTCCTGCAAAAGATGTGGATGTATCTTTCTTCCAGTTTCATGATGGCCTGCAATACCACAACTGAAAGTTGCCTTTAAACGTCAAGCAAAGGACTCATCTGCTTCACTGCTCGTCTCTTGAGACTGGAAAGATCTTTTCAAATAGGATGAGGGCCTTGTACTAATTGCTTATTGACTATTCATTTTAGGCCGATAAGCTTTCTTCAAAGCATTCTGCTTTGGTGATCGTATTATAGAAGGGAATGCCAGGATTACAAAGTGAAACAATTCACAGGTACAATTGTGATCACTCAACCTTGCATATGCCAACATTTTCTGATATAAAAAAGACTGTCATCAAAGTCCTGTCACTGTATGCGCATGTGTTGGGGGAGGGGAGGAGGTCAGGGAGAGTTGATAATCCTCCAGAATAATGTTGCCAACAGCTCCTGTCTGGTGCATAAAATTATACATACTGTATTTTGCAATACAAGTATGCCGAGTTAAAAATGATTATGTGGAGTCAGGAATATTAGATTTATATTTCTTTATATTGTTGAAACTGCAGCATATGGTATAATTTACTGTTCATTGTTTTCTTTATAGCATGCAAGTAAAGGTGCATGATCCTGCAGTTCTTTTTATCTTTCTATCATTTTGTCTGTCTATCTAACTGAAGTACTCATTGAACAGCCACAATTTTTAATATAAAATCATGTTTTATTTTATTTGTTGATCATGTTAGACTTGTGTCTTGGTCATTTCTGACTAAGCATTGTGGTATGACAGGATCTTACTACTTTGCAATTTTTGGAAGAAAAGTGAGCAACTACAGGGAGCAATTTATTCATTTAATAAACTCTATTTTGGAGGAAGAAGCAAATACAATATTTGCAACACGGTGCAAGGGCAACATGTCGTTGACTTGTTAGTATGCCCTGTGTCTTGCTGCATGGAAACGTCAGGGATTGTTTTCTTCTGTTTTAGTTTGATGCAGTCTTCATTTTCCACGCTGCCTTTACTTTGTTGTGCATAATGTTTTTACTGGTGTTTGATAATGGGAAATATGCCCAGATATGTGCTGCTAGTCTAATCTTACTTTAGCAAAATAAGTCCAAGAATTCTGGTATACATATGGACACATTCTAATTATATGTCTCATAACATAGAAACAAAATAGGTGCAGGAGTAGGCCATTCGGCTCTTCGAGCCTGCACCGCCATTCAATAAGATCATGGCTGATCATTCACCTCAATACCCCTTTCCTGCTTTCTCTCCATACCCCTTGATCCCTTTAGCCGTCAGGGCCATATCTAATTCCCTCTTGAATATATCTAACGAACTGGCATCAACAACTCTCTGCGGTAGAGAATTCCACAGGTTAACAACTCTGAGTTAAGAAGTTTCTCCTCATTTCGGTCCTAAATGGCTTACCCATTATCCTTAGACTGTGACCCCTGGTTTTGGACTTCCCCAACATTGGGAACATTCTTTCTGCATCTAACCTGTCCAGTCCCATCAGAATTTTATATGTTTCTATGAGATCCCCTCTCATTCTTGTAAACTCCAGTGAATACAAGTCCAGTCAATCCAGTCTCTCCAGTCTCTCCTCATATGTCAGTCCAGCCATCCCGGTTACAGTAGTCTAAATTTACAGTTCAAGAAAAATCTATATAATGTTCCTCTTAAATTGAAATGACGTTCGACTGACTGCATTTAAAAAAAATGTTTTTTTGATTATGGCACATTATATGTAAGAATGATTACTGTTGTTTTTCATTGCCAATTTAATTATTTCAGATTCTATTTGTAATAGAAAATTAGTGGGATAAACTTTGATCCCAAAAAAACATTAAACTTATAGAATGTTGTTAAAAATCACAAACTCAAACAATGGACTGAAAAAATATAGATTTATTGAAAAACACTCTTATTGTAAGGTTTAAAGCAATTGATTACAGAATCTCATTTCTTGAGTGTACACCATAGGCAATTGGCTGAGTTTATACAATGGTGTAAAATCTGTTACTGGGACCTCTTTGTGATCTATGGTTTCATGATCCATAACTTTGAGCCCTCCCACTCAGTTACTCAATGAAAAGCTATTTGTTTTATTTTAACAATGATCTCAGTGTATTGGTTTTCTTTTTAAAAAAAAAAAAATTATATGAAAAAGTTTAACTCATTTTAAAATAAACTGGATTAAATGTTCAGTTTCTTTTCTAAATTCTTATATATTGTCTTGCAGATCCATTGCATATCTGTGTTGCAGGGGAAATGTCAAAAAGATACCATGAAAAGGAATGGCAAGATCCCCAAATGCCAATAAACATAGAAGGATGATAGACAAACAAATGATATATAGCCAGTTTATAAGCACTATATAGCTGGGGCCACAAGATCAGGGTCCCTTTAAAAAAATTTCCAAAGCCTCCCATTCCTTTGTAAATTCAGGACCCATATATTCAAGGATTTTGCCTGCAACCAAAATTTTGAGTCACTCTACATGGAAACTTGATTTTGGATATGTCCAGATAATCTTCACACCTACCTTCTCAGTTCTTCTATCCCTCCCCCCTCCCCCCACCCCCCAATTACTTGTTCTTGTCAGCAAGGTCAGTGCAATTGCGCACACTTGTGGCTCCAACCACTATCCTATCACAGAGCCAAGAGACATGAGTAAACGCACTCGTTTGATGCCAATCATGCCCCCTCCCCAGCTACATAGATATCTGTTAACTTTCTAAAGTCAGGGAAATCTCCGCTGAGATTGTCTCTGTGCAGCTGTTGGCTTTAAAATCAATACAGTGTGCTTATTTAAATGGGCTCCAGTGCCAGCATTTGAAACTTGCATTGAATGTAACATAATGTGATCACTGGAGATGAGAATATGCTGTGTTTAGTGCTTACCTTTGTAGCTGGGGATCTGTGGTTAACATTGGGGAGAATTTTTGGCCAATTGCCTTGAGTCTATAGCCAGTCAGATGGCTGGAGTTATGGGCAAGAGATTGGGGGGCTGGAAACGCCCCCTTCTGTAAGAGTCGTGACCACCTCAAAGAGGTGGCCATGGGTCAGTGCGGATTCACCGCCCGGTCGGCGTGGAGTCACCGATGATCGGAACATCACCTTTGTTGTTTTTTCCGGCGGAGTGCATCACCCTCCCATTCCCACCACTTTCGCCCTGCGTATGCGTCGGTAAAAACGTCATCAACCCGCGCACCGCCTCGGCCCTGCCCCGGAAGCCAAATTGCCCTCAAATCGGCTTCCGACCGCTTGTCGGGGCCAACGACAGGTTTTTGGGTCGGAGCACACTGTGGGATGAAGACCACCAGCAGCAGTTAAAGGCGCGCTACAGCTTCCTCCATTGTTGTCGGCCAAATTTATTTTGACGGTTTAAAGTTTTGAAAGTAGCGTCAGTAAAAAGGGATTTGTACATTCGTGGCCCTGCCTTTTCATAGTCTGCAAGAGAAGAGTTTGTGATTTAACAGTGGGCCAGTGTTTGGAAAAACTAGGGCCAGTGCTGGCAGCGGAACGCCTCCTCCACATTGTGTGGGGCAGGGAGGCACGCAGAAGGCGGCGGCGCTGGCTGCAACAGATGGGGAGACAGCAGCCAAGGGACCCAGATGTCATCGGTCAGAAAGATGTAGAAGGCCATAGAGATGGCGTCATACCTCAAAATAGAGAGGTGCACCAGGAAGGGCCTCGAAGGGCATGCAGCGAGGAAGGGGGTCAGGGATGCAGACCCTTCCAGCACCAGAGATTGAGGGAGATGGAGAGGAGAAGGCAGGATGCAGAGGGTCAGGACCAACATGAGCAGGAGGAAGAAGGAAATGAGGCAGTGTTACAGGAAGATATATACACAAACGTGGGGGCAGAAGGCCCAATCGTCAAAGGGTCTCCAGAGAACAGTTCTCATACTTGCAGCTCACTGATGACCAGTGTCTCCGGAGACTGCAATTCCGAAAGGACTTGGTAACGGAGTTGTGCAATCTCCTGCAGCCAGACCTGCAGCCTCAAACAAGGTTGAGGACGGCTCTGACCGTCGCATCAAAGGTCACCATCGCCCTGAATTTCTATGTCACTGGATCTTTTCAAGCTGCAACAGCAGACAATTCAAAGATCTCACAATTTGCCACACATTGTTCCATCCGTCAGGTCCCAGATGCTCCCTATAAGAGAAAGAGCGACTACATCTCCTTTCCAATGACCAAGGAGAAGCAATTGGAGCAGCAGACTGGATTAATCAGGATTGTGGGCTTCTCCAGGATTCAGGACACCGTAGACTGCACCCACGTCGCATTGAGGGTGCCACAGAACAATCCCGAGGTGTTCCGTAACTGCAAGGTGTTCCACTCCCTCAATGTCCAGCTGGTGTGTGACCACAACCGCAAAATCATGGCCATTGTTGCCCGGTATCCTGGCAGAAGCCACGATGCTTTCATCCTGCGGCACACCGGTATGTCAGGCATCTTTGCTGGGCCAAACCAAGATTGCGGCTGGCTCCTAGGAGACGAGGTACCCACTCTGCACTTGGCTGCTGACTCCCCTTCATAAACTGACCACTGCTGCGCATCAATCCTGTAATGATTCTCATACGTCCACCAGGACCATCATTGAGCAGATCATCGGAATCCATAAACAGAGGTTCTGTTGCCTGGATCGCTCAGGAGGCGTGCTGCAGTACTCACCTGAGCGGGTGTCCCTATTCGTCGTCGTGTGCTGCATGCTTCACAACCTGGCAGTCATGAGGGCACAGTCATTGGACGACAACGAAGCAGTAGCAGCTGAGAAGGCGCAGGAACAGGAAGTGCAGGGGACGGCTTGGCAACCATGTAGGAGGCGGCGTCGCCAACCGGACCCTGCATGGGAAGTCCGAGGCCATCTCATTGCTGCTCGTTTCCGCTGAGTTGATCTGCCTTTTCACCTTCATCTGTGCATGTTCATGTCCAAACCAATGAGCCCTTTGACATATCATTTTCCACACTGAGATGAGAGACCTTCAAAGATATTCAAAATCAAAATAAAGATTTATATCACAATAAGGTGCCCAAAAAAAAAACAGTATTATCAATTCTCACCCTTGAGCAGTTCCTTATAATCCCTCTTATGCCTAGCTATTCTCCCCTGTGGCTGCAGCATGGCTATGGGAAGGCTGCTGTGTTTCAGGTGTAGAAGCTACAGATGGCATTGTGGAATGCCCTCGACCAGTTCTGGCCCTGGAAGGGCCGGCCGCAAATTGGGCCCCTCAGTCTCGATTGGCTGAGGGCAAGCCATGGCTGGCAGCAATAACGGAGTGGCAGGGCTGGGATCGGGACTGCTGTGATCATAGGAGACCACATCAGGATCCTCAGCATTGCCACCAATCTGCTGGAGCACAGTTGGGCGGGCTGCTGAGACACCAGAAGATCCCTGGTGGACCCAGCAACGATGGCAGCAGTCAGAACTCACTTGGCATCGAGCTGAGACTATGCGAGAGTAGATACAGTCTCGATGCCACCAGAGACGACAGCAGTAATACGCTCTGTGGCCTGTTGCCCAGAGTGCATGAGAGCATTCTGAGCTTCCAGGCCAGTGGCCATCCTCTCCAGAGCAGCACTGAGGTTTGTTCCCTTACGCCTGTGCTGTCATGGAAGCTGCCACATCGCCCACAACACGAGTCATCACAGCTGGATCCACGCAGTCACTCTGGGAATCCACCATCGTCTGCACACTGGCAATGATGGGCTCCATGGTGTGCGCAGAGCTGTCTGCAATGAGGGAGGCAGACTCCTCCACGCTCCTGACCACTTGCAAGAGGCTCTTGAGCACCCTTGCCATTGCACCCAACATCAGCAAATGCATGGCCTGCACCCTTTTTTCAAACACCGCAACATCGAGATGCTCATCTGAGCCCTGTCCAGCAGAACTCACGTGCAAACGCGCCCTCCGGAGAGCTGGCTCCCAAGGTTCTCTTTGTCCTTCACCATGCTGCAGCCTGCTAGGCACCAGTGCAGAACCCAGTGCAGACCCCTCTCCTAAGCTAAACTGCAGCAAACGTGTACTCCCAGAACCTGAGCTGGTGTGTGAGTGTGTAGCAAGCAGTGATGCGGTGCTTGCAGCAGTCTCTCTCTCTCTCTCCATCCCCCTCATCAGACATTTCGGCACATTCAGGGACAGAGGGCATTAAAGGAAGGCCTTCACTTACCGATGCTGCCCCCAGCGGAATCCATATTGCCTGGGGCCACTGGGCAGGCAACATGTGGTCCCATTAGCCGATGCACCCTTTCATCAATGTTGGTCAACTGCTGTATGTCAGCCTCTCCCCCACCAGTTCCCTGTTCCTCGAAATGATAATGTGCCGCCGCTCTGCAGCCACCTCTTCCCAGGCATTCCGGAACACCTCCCAGTCAGGAAATAGTCAGGGGCACCTCCTTCCCTTCACACCTTACAGCAGCGTTTCTATTTCCGCATCCAAAAAGCGGCTGGACCTGCTCAAAGCTCTTACATTTGCCATTGTGTAATCCCACAAGCAGCAAAAACAAACTCCCAATGCTCAGGACCGACCTGCAAAACCTGCCCTTTAAAAAGGCCAGGAAGCAGCTGCCTCATTATCAGTTAATGGGAATCAGGTGAATTTCTTGAGTGAATTGGTCAGGCCGCCCCTCCAGCACTACAAACAGCCCATTCCCACCACAAACACTGCCCCCTTCATTTTTTTTTCTCCAAATTACCGAATATCGCTCTAATGGCCGCCCCATCGATTGGGCAGGTAATTCACCCAAAAAGTCGGTAGGTGGAGCGCAATTTCGGCCCCTGGGAGTTCTAAGCCAGCAAATCTGATCTGCTACATCAGATGCTCCAGCAGGAGCAGGATAATGGCAGTGAGTAAAAAAGAAAGTGCTGCAGTCCTAACTCCCACTGGCCTCCCATCATCCTGGAATGTTTTTGCAGATACTTGAGAACATGGATAATCAGAGTGCAGAAAATCTTGGTATCAGCTATTGTCTTCTTTCCCTCCCTGCTTTCAACATGGGTGCAACATGATTATTCTCCTTGAGCAATCCAGCCTGAGCCAGTGGTGAATGTTGTCATTCCCAGCATTATGTCACCATTTATACGCAGAGTGAAGAAAAGCCGATAAAAGAACATAATTAGGAATTATTAGAAAGAGAAAAAGCTTCAGAAAGAAAGAAACATAGGCCCCGAACTTGGTCGACTCTATGGCCCGTCTATTTCTCAGCGGTCCCCGGGCGGCACATACCTTTTTCCCACCTGCTGCCGCTGGGGCCAGTCAGGAGTGAGTTTCGGCGCGGTTGTGTCGGTGGTCGTGACAGGGAGTGGGCGGGTGGCAGCAGTGGGCGGTATGTACAGGCCTCTCAAATTGGAAAATTTCGGAGGCCCTGCAACGTGCATGCGCGAGACTTGTTTTTTTTTTGTAGTTTCATTTGCCAGCTGAATTTAGTGATAACGCGATTCGGGCTGATGGGACATCTGTGCATGCGCCTAAATGCTGATCACTCCCTTGCACCTGCTAGTTGGAGAGGGGAGAGTGTTGGAAATAGAGATGCAAAGTGATCAGTAGCCATCCATCGAGGGAATTAAAATGAGTGGACAAAAAGCTTCAAAGAAGACTGTTAAAACCAAGCCCAGAGCTCCCTGGTTTAATGATGAAGAACTGGAGAAGCTTTTATCAGAGGTGGAGCGCAGGTATGAAGACCTCACCCGGGATGGTCGTGGAAAACCTCCACCACCCCAATACAGATATATCTGGAGGGAGATTGGTGAGGCCATGTCCTCAATGGGCAACATTGCGCAGGATGGAGACCAGTGTAGGAAACGGGGTGTTGAGGTGGCGTCAGTAAGAGTGAGTAACCATTTATTGTAGACCTCCCGTGCAACTCCAAAAGGTTCTGTGCCACATGTGTCTGTATGTGTGGGGCATGAGCAAAAGGGGTCAAGGTTGCAACATTTCTTTCTGCAGAAGAAAAAGACACCCAAGAAAGCAAGCCTGAGAGCCACGGAAGGGGGCCCAGCAGAGGTCATCGAGTTGAGCAGCCTAGAGGAGTGTGCTTGGCATTGGTGGCTGACCAGCACCATGCAACCACACAGGATAATGCAGATTCCATGATAACATGGTAAGGTTATACTAATCTCTGGTGTGCATGATGCTCATGTCATGAAAGGTCATGCAATCTTAAGTCAAAAGCGTTTTAACGCACATTTTGTCGGCCATTATTGGTGTGCCCATGTAGCGATGGAACTCCTTGATGGCACAATATGAGATTGAATGGCTCACATGTCATCTTGACCAACCCCACCCCCCAGCTATAGAATTAAATGTTGTCCTCTACTTGCAGATGGTGAGTCGGACACCAACGAGCAATGCACACCATCCACCTCTGGCACACAAAGGAGGAATGTGATCCCAACTATTCCCACCCCGACGTTGTCACCAGCCCAAGACAGCGGCTCCTTCCTCCACACCCATGTCCACCGTACCCACCTCTGTCACCCAGAGTCAGGAAGACCAGGAGAGGGAGAAGGGTCCATGATTGAGCTTGAGGAGCTGGAAGAGGAAGACACCAGCCTCCTGGCATGTGTGCCACCTGTCCGAAGAGCCTCAGCGTCGGGATCCGAATTCATGGGCTTCGAACCAGACGAACCAGCAACAAGTGCTAGCAGGCGCAGAGGTCATAGTGTTAAACCAACCACGCCGCATTCACCCACACAGACCCAACAATCACCTGAGGATGCAGGACGGCTCGCATCCATTAACAACATAGTTCAACTATCGAGGACGAACACCGAGTAAGGTCGCGATCTGCTGCAGACCATGGCTGGGATAGCAACCAGCATTGAGACCGTTGCTCAACACCATACTGATAGCATGGAGCGGCTCATTAGTGCGGTGAAGCGCAACACCAAGTCTATCGAGGCGATGAAACAAGCGATGGCTTCTGGCCAGGTCATGCAAGCGCCCGACACCACACCCTCAAGGCACATAGATCCCGAGGAGCCAGACATGCCGGCTCCATCAATCACGCTCCCTACCTCCTCGCCAAGACGGACACGTCTGCAGAGATCCGGCTCCTCTCCTGCACAACCTGATCAAGCAGAGGTGGTGAGGGGCAGAGATGTGGCACGCTGTGTTGAAGGCAGAACGAAGAAGAGGACAATGGACCTCACATCGAAGGGGGGGTGGGGGGAAGAGAGGTGGGGGGTAGAAGGGTGGGTGTTGGTGATGGATATGTTCATTAATGTTATGATGTTCTGTCTCGTTTGGAATGCTGCACTTTTCAATAAATTCACATTGTTCACACAGTCTTGGAGCTCAATTTTCCCCAGTAGGCTGCTTTTTCTGGTCTAACTTAAAAATCCCCAGTTTCCCCAATTAATTTGCACCAGCATAACTGACTTAGTTATGTTTTTTTTGGTATGTTTTTTTTTCAAATACGGGCGTTACCAGCCACCTACACCAGTTCTGGCCATTTAGGCAACTTTGGCCAGCTAATAGTTACTCCATTTCTACTTAGGCCAGCATATGTGGCCACTCGAGAAAACCCTTGCGGAGAGTTAAAGAAATCGGCGCAGGTAAATACATCAGAGGCCATTCGGCCTGGGATAGGGGCGGGAAGTGGAGAGGACCTGAACCAACCAAGCCTTAGCAATGTTAAATAAATCCATGCGGAGTGCATTTGCAAACTAAAACTACGAACAAGACATTGAAAAATAAAATCCATTCAATAGAAACGCCACTTCTCAGAAGGAACAGGTAGAGAGAGGTGGGGGAGGAAGAGAGAGGTTGAGAGAGGGGGCGGGGGGAAGCCTTTGACTGGGAGGGGGGAGACCACTCGGCCTGGGCTAGGGGCGGGAGAACGCACCGGCAAGTCCTTTGGCCAGGGCTAGGGGCGGGGGAGCAGACTGGAAGGCTGAAGACAAGTCAGGTAGGTGGCGGGGGGAGGTGGGTCATTTTGACCTGGAATAGGTGCGGGCTGGCTCGCTGTCATCCCGGGCCGAAAGGACCCCGTACGCACTGGCCCGCTGCCTTCCCAGGCCGAAAGCCATCGGGGCACAAGGTTAATCAGAGGTTCTGTGGTCGAGTAAAGCCATGCAAGAAGCACACAAGAAATTTCAATGGTAGTTTTATGTTTAACAAAGAAGTTTTGTGATTTTAATAAGAATAGTACTAGAAATGTACTGCTTCAACTGAATATTATTCCTTTACCTAGTTAATGTTAAATAAACCTGTCTTGTAGTTGCTAGCCAAACCTACCTTCTGATGGTATTTATTCTTCCCCCTCCCAAAGTCTAGGCGATTACATGATTTATTCCAGTAAGCCCAAATCAAAATCAACTGCAGTGTGCAATAAAATGAGTAAATAGACAGTTTCGTAAGACCTATTGCATTCTTGCTCGTGTTTTGGTGCTTTCTGTTGAAGGATTCGTTTTCTAGATTTTGCTCCAAGCAGAGTAGCTGTTTAAAAATGGCCGATTGTTAACTCAGAGCCCCAATGCGCATGCGCGGCCGTCACTTTTATTTACCGTGCATGTGCAGACGTCCCGGCACATTTTCCAGCGCAGAACGCAGGCTCCACCCCCGCCCCCTCGGAGGTGACTGGCCATGCAGAGAAGAGGCCAAACAGCGGCGAAAGTAGGAAGATTATTTTCGAGAAGTACTCCTGACCCAACTGAAGTGGCGCAATCCGGGTAAGTATGCTAGAAAATGGCCTCGGGGAAAATTGAGCCCTCTTGGTCAGTGTCCCATTTTTACGTAATGTGTGGTGCCTTCTGAGAAAAACACAGCTCTCCCTCAGGCGTTCCGCTGTATGAGGGATATCTTGCCCTCCACCTATGATTCTACTTTATAATGGGTCCTGCCATCAGGCCATCTCACAACAACAATAAGGGTGACCAATGCAGGAAGGCTTCCATTCAATGAAAGTCAGTTGACCTACTTGCAGGGCACACATTAAGTCTTGCACTTCACCCCACTTTTTCTGACGCCAAACATCGCGTAGTGGCACCCCTGAGATGACATGTGCATCGGTGAAATTGCAGTCCATTATATGTATTTTTCCGTCTTCCATACCTCATGTCATTCTGTTCTCAATATCATATGCAGCAGCCTGCCAGAGCTTTACATCATCTAACTTTTGCTATTTACTCTGACAGAAGATCAGGGGGGAGGCCATCTTAGACTGGGTGTTGTGTAATGAGAGAGGATTAATTAGCAATCTCGTTGTGCGAGACCCCTTGGGGAAGAGTGACCATAATATGGTGGAATTCTGCATTAGGATGGAGAATGAAACAGTTAATTCAGAGACCATGGTCCAGAACTTAAAGAAGGGTAACTTTGAAGGTATGAGGCGTGAATTGGCTAGGATAGATTGGCGAATGATACTGAAGGGGTTGACTGTGGATGGGCAATGGCAGACATTTAGAGACCGCATGGATGAACTACAACAATTGTACATTCCTGTCTGGCGTAAAAATAAAAAAGGGAAGGTGGCTCAACCGTGGCTATCAAGAGAAATCAGGGATAGTATTAAAGCCAAGGAAGTGGCATACAAATTGGCCAGAAATAGCAGCGAACCCGGGGACTGGGAGAAATTTAGAACTCAGCAGAGGAGGACAAAGGGTTTGATTAGGGCAGGGAAAATGGAGTACGAGAAGAAGCTTGCAGGGAACATTAAGACGGATTGCAAAAGTTTCTATAGATATGTAAAGAGAAAAAGGTTAGTAAAGACAAACGTAGGTCCCCTGCAGTCAGAAGTCATAACGGGGAACAAAGAAATGGCGGACCAATTGAACAAGTACTTTGGTTCGGTATTCACTGAGGAGGACACAAACAACCTTCCGGATATAAAAGGAGTCGGAGGGTCTAGTAAGGAGGAGGAACTGAGGGAAATTCTTATTAGTCGGGAAATTGTGTTGGGGAAATTGATGGGATTGAAGGCCGATAAATCCCCAGGGCCTGATGGACTGCATCCCAGAGTACTTAAGGGGGTGGCCTTGGAAATAGTGGATGCATTGACAGTCATTTTCCAACATTCCATTGACTCTGGATCAGTTCCTATGGAGTGGAGGGTAGCCAATGTAACCCCACTTTTTAAAAAAGGAGGGAGAGAGATAACAGGGAATTATAGACCGGTCAGCCTAACATCGGTAGTGGGTAAAATGATGGAATCAATTATTAAGGATGTCATAGCAGTGCATTTGGAAAGAGGTGATATGATAGGTCCAAGTCAGCATGGATTTTTGAAAGGGAAATCATGCTTGACAAATCTTCTAGAATTTTTTGAGGATGTTTCCAGTAGAGTGGACAAGGGAGAACCAGTTGAATGTGGTATATTTGGACTTTCAGAAGGCTTTCGACAAGGTCCCACACAAGAGATTAATGTGCAAAGTTAAAGCACATGGGATTGGGGGTAGTGTGCTGACATGGATTGAGAACTGGTTGTCAGACAGGAAGCAAAGAGTAGGAGTAAATGGGGACTTTTCAGAATGGCAGTCAGTGACTAGTGGGGTACCGCAAGGTTCTGTGCTAGGGCCCCAGCTGTTTACACTGTACATTAATGATTTAGACGAGGGGATTAAATGTAGTATCTCCAAATTTGCGGATGACACTAAGTTGGGTGGCAGTGTGAGCTGCGAGGAGGATTCTATGAGGCTGCAGAGCGACTTGGATAGGTTAGGTGAGTGGGCAAATGCATGGCAGATGAAGTATAATGTGGATAAATGTGAGGTTATCCACTTTGGTGGTAAAAACAGAGAGACAGACTATTATCTGAATGGTGACAGATTAGGAAAAGGGGAGGTGCAACAAGACCTGGGTGTCATGGTACATCAGTCATTGAAGGTTGGCATGCAGGTACAGCAGGCGGTTAAGAAAGCAAATGGCATTTTGGCCTTCATAGCGAGGGGATTTGAGTACAGGGGCAGGGAGGTGTTGCTACAGTTGTACAGGGCCTTGGTGAGGCCACACCTGGAGTATTGTGTACAGTTTTGGTCTCCTAACCTGAGGAAGGACATTCTTGCTATTGAGGGAGTGCAGCAAAGGTTCACCAGACTGATTCTCGGGATGGCGGGACTGACCTATCAAGAAAGACTGGATCAACTGGGCTTGTATTCACTGGAGTTCAGAAGAATGAGAGAGGACCTCATAGAAACGTTTAAAATTCTGACGGGGTTAGACAGGTTAGATGCAGGAAGAATGTTCCCAATGTTGGGGAAGTCCAGAACCAGGGGACACAGTCTAAGGATAAGGGGTAAGCCATTTAGGACCGAGATGAGGAGGAATTTCTTCACCCAGAGAGTGGTGAACCTGTGGAATTCTCTACCACAGAAAGTTGTTGAGGCCAATTCACTAAATATATTCAAAAAGGAGTTAGATGAAGTCCTTACTACTAGGGGGATCAAGGGGTATGGTGAGAAAGCAGGAATGGGGTACTGAAGTTGCATGTTCAGCCATGAACTCATTGAATGGCGGTGCAGGCTAGAAGGGCCGAATGGCCTACTCCTGCACCTATTTTCTATGTTTTTATGTTTCTATCCCATCTGCGCAGTTACAATCTGTCGCTAAATATCTTCCTCCTGAAATGGTATAAAAACTCTTGTAAGGCAACTCCGTTGAGGGTTTACCATCTTTCACTACTCATTGCTGCTTCCTCTACCACACCCTCCCTTCAACGGCGTAAGCTGGATTTATATATTCAACTCTTTCTGTGTGGCGTGAAGTCCATCACATTACTATTCCTGTGCCACTGTTAATGCTGCTGCATGTGCACGATACCCGGGATGTGGAGCGCTGCAGTACTCTGAGTGATTCAGTCTGCCGCCCGACTCTCAGCCAGCTCAGACCAGCTTTTTGCCAGCGGTCCTTCTGGCGGGTGGCAGGGCGGTCTTAGTCCATGGTGCCTGAGGAAAATCCTGGATTTCCAGCCTCCGGCATGGCGGGCGGCAGCAAGTAGCGGCGGTGAAACCTCCGCGAGGAACCTCCCGGTGGGTGGCAGATAGACGGGACCGGAGGAATCACCAAAAAAGAAACTGTTTCCGGTGGAACCTCGGCGGCTGTGGGCGGAACTTCGACCAAGTTCGGGCCCATAGAGAAAAACAAATTTAACTCAGTTTCCTTATCTACATTCGTATTAGATCAAAATATCTTGAAGGCAATCCACAGAAGAAGTATGGGTATAATTCTGGAACACAGGCATTAATTAGGCCTGTGCACAAAACCACTTGCACTAACTTTTCAGAATCTGTAAGTGACATGTTACCTACAAACATCAGAAAATGCGAGACAGAAAAAGACCAGCTAGCTTATCTCGCCTGTCTCACACAGTCATGATGCCTTATGTGTTGCCATTCAGACACTCTCTACACACCAAGAGCCATTTAATCTCCTGTGAGAGGCAAAAACCTGGAAAATTCTGCTGATGGATTAGTAGGTAAATATATCTGTGAGCTTTGCAGACTAGGGAAGGCTTTAATCTGTTAAAAACCATTGGTGGCCGTGCCTTCAGCTGCCTAGGCCTGAAGCTCTGGAATTCCCTCCCTAAATCTCTCTGCCTCTCTATCTCTCTTTCCTCCTTTAAGACGCTCCTTAAAACGTACCTCTTTGACCAGGCTTTTGGTCATCTGCCCTAATATTTCCTTGTATGACTCGGTGTCAAATTTTATTTTATATTGCTCCTATGAAGCGCATTGGGTTTTGCTACGTTAAAGTCACTATACAAACACAACTTGTTTTTGTTATCATTGAATAGTTTCAGCACAGGAGGTCGTCATCCGGCCTGTCGTGCCTGTGCCATCTCTCTGCAAGAGCACTTCAGCTAGTCCCATTCCCCCGCCCTTTCCCGTAGCCCTGCAAATGTTTTTCCTTCAGGTACTTATCCAATTCCCTTTGAAAGCCACGATTGAGTCTGCCTCAGTGTATTCCAGATCACAACTGTTGTGTATCTGTAAAGCATGCACTCCCATGTTCCGCCACCAGGGAGCGCATCCCCTGAAGTCCCAAGGGATCCCAGCTTCCCTTGGGAGCACTGTATATAAGCCGGCACCTGAGGCCTGTTCCTCAATCTGGAGTGTCCTAATAAAGACTGAGGTCACTGTTACTTTAACCCCGCTGTGCGCAGTCTCATCTGTGTTAGAAACAAAAAAACTGGCAACGAGTATACAAATCCAACGCAAAGACGCAGCAAACTGTGGGCATCCTGTAGAAGTTCTCGGAGGGTGAGGACTGAGAAGCCTATGTCGAACAGCTAGACCAGTACTTTGTAGCCAACGAGCTGGACGGAGAAGGAAGCGCTGCAAAAAGGAGAGCGGTCCTCCTCACGGTCTGCGGGGCACCGACCTACAGCCTCATGAAGAATCTTCTGGCTCCAGTGAAACCCACAGAGATAAGTCGTGTGATGAGCTGTGTACATTGGTTCGGGAGCATCTTAACCCGAGGGAGAGCGTGCTGATGGCGAGGTATCTGTTCTATATGTACCAGCGATCTGAAGGTCAGGAAGTGGCGAGCTACGTCGCTGAGCTAAGGCGACTTGCAGGACAATGTAAGTTTGATGGCTACTTGGAGCAAATGCTCAGACTTTTTTTTTTTACTGGGCATTGGCCACGAGACCATTCTACGAAAACTTTTGACTGTAGAGACACCGACCCTCAGTAAGGCCATTGCGATAGCACAGGCGTTTATGTCCACCAGTGATAACACCAAACAAATCTCTCAGCACACAAGTGCTTGCAACGTTCATAAATTAACTGGACTGTGTTTGCGAGCAGAAATGTACAGGGCAGAAACCACGAGTCTGCAACTGCCAGCAGGCCTCAGGTGACCCAGATGACTCAGAGTCCGCAACAAAGGATGAACGTAAGGCAATTCACACCTTGTTGGCGTTGTGGAGACTTCCATTCAGCCTATTCATGCCGTTTTAAAGGGTATGTTTGCAAGAGCTGTGGAACAATGGTGCACCTCCAATGAGCTTGCAAACGAGCTGCAAGCTCTGCAAAACCTGCTAACCACCACGTGGCAGAGGAAGATCGGTCCACGGTGGATCAAAGCAATTTTGAGCCTGAAAGAGGAGGCAGCTGCTGACGTACACGGGATGCACACATTTTTGACGAAATGTCCACCTATAATGCTAAATGTAAAATTGAATGGCTTACCTGTAACCATGGAACTGGACACTGGCGCTAGTCAATCTATCATGGGTAAAAAGCTGTTTGAGAGACTGTGGTGCAACAAGGCACTCAGACCAGCCCTGACCCCCATCCATACGAAACTGAGAACGTACACCAAAGAGCTTAACACTGTCCTGGGCAGCGCCATAGTCAAGATCACCTACGAGGGCATGGTGTACGAACTGCCACTCTGGATTGTCCCGGGCGATGGCCCCACACTGCTTGGAAGGAGCTGGTTGAGCAAAATCCTCTGGAACTGGGATGAGATCCGAGCTCTATCACATGTTGATGAGGCCTCATGCTCCCCAGGTTTTTAACAAATTTCCTTCCCTTTTTGAGCCAGGCGTTGGAAACTTTTCGGGGCGAAGGTGCGGATCCACTTGGTCCCAGAGGCACGACCCATTCACCACAAGGCGTGAGCGGTACCTCACATGATGAGGGAGAGAGTGGAAATCGAGCTGGACAGGCTGCAACGCGAGGGCATCATCTCCCCAGTGGAATTCAGCGAGTGGGCCAGCCCGATTGTTCCAGTACTCAAAAGTGATGGCACGGTCAGGATTTGCGGCGATTGTAAAGTAACTATTAATCATTTCTTGCTACAGGACCAATACCCGCTACCTAAGGCAGATGACCTATTTGTGACGCTGGCAGGAGGCAAGACGTTCACCAAGCTCGACCTGACTTCGGCCTACATGACGCAGGAGCTGGAGGCGTCTTCGAAGGGCCTCACCTGCCTCACCTGCATCAACACGCACAAGGGACTGTTCATCTACAACAGATGCCCATTTGGAATTCGGTCGGCTGCAGCGATCTTCCAGAGAAACATGGAGAGCCTACTCAAATCTGTACCATGCATGGTGGTTTTTCAGGACGACATATTGGTCACGGGTCGGGACACCGTCGAGCACCTACAAAACCTGGAGGAGGTCCTCCAGCGACTGGATTGCGTAGTGCTGCGGCTGAAGATGTTGAAATGCGTCTTCATGGCAGCAGAAGTGGAATTTTTGGGGAGAAAGATCACGGCGGACGGCATTCGGCCCACAGGCGCCAAGACAGAGGCTATCAGGAACGCGCCCAGGCCACAGAACGACACGGAGCTGCGATCGTTCCTGGGACTCCTCAACTATTTTGGTAACTTCCTACTGGGGTTAAGCACCCTCTTAGAGCCCCTACATGTGTTATTGCGTAAAGGTGAGAACTGGGTATGGGGAAAAAACCAAGTAATTGCTTTTGAGAAAGGCAGAAACATTTTATGCTCCAACAAGCTACTTGTATTGTATAACCCGTCTAAAAGACGTGTGCTAGCATGTGATGCGTCGTCGTACGGAGTCGGGTGTGTATTACAACAAGCTAACGTTGCGGGGAAGTTGCAACCTGTCGCCTATGCCTCCAGGAGCTTGTCCAAGGCCGAGAGGGCCAACAGCATCATTGAGAAAGAGGCATTAGTGTGTGTGTTCGGGGTAAAGAAAATGCATCAGTACCTGTTTGGCCTCAGATTTGAGCTGGAAACGGATTAGAAGCCCCTCATTATCCCTGTTCGTTGAAAACAAGGGGATAAATACTAATGCCTCAGCCCGCATACAAAGGTGGGCATGCGTGCTATCAGCGTATAACTATACCATCCGCCACAGGCCAGGCACCGAGAACTGTGCGGATGCTCTCAGAGGGCTACCATTGCCTACCACGGGGGTGGAAATGGCGCAGCCTGCAAACTTGTTGATGGTGACACAGCCCGCAGACTTGTTGATGGTCATGGAAGCTTTTGAAAATGATAAATCACCTGTCACTGCCAGCATCCCCGTTGAAATGCAAGAGCTAATCAAGCCGTTGCAGCGGCGAAAGAACTAGCTGTCCATTCAGGCAGACTGCCTGTTGTGGGGTAACCGCGTAGTGCTACCCAAAAAGGGCAGGGAGACATTCATCTCGGATCTCCACAGCACACACCCGGGTATAGTAATGATGAAAGCGATATCCAGATCCCACGTGTGGTGGCCCAGTATCGACTCTGACTTAAGAGTCCTGTGTATGGCAATGCCGCGTTTGTAAAGTCCTGTCCCCCCAGTACAGATTCACACGAGGCATGTAGTGAAGTCAAGGTCACTCTGGACCTGCACCTTTATTTCACAGCTCTGGAATGCTGCACTTGCCTGAGACCTGTCCTTATATACCTGTCGCTTGCAAGTGCACCCCTGGTGGTAAGGTATGCTGGTGGTTACAGGTCATATCTTATTACAGTCATGTATAGCATGTTAGGCTACAGTTATATATAATAATGTAAGATACATGACATCACCCTCCCCCAAGGTCTTATTGTCTTTCTAGGTTCAGTTTCTCAGGTGGTCTATGCTCTCGTGTGGAGCGTCTGAGTTGTGGTTCAGTTGTTTGCCTTGGTGTCTGTTTTTCTTTGGGTGTGGTTGCTGGTATCTTGCCTGGGCTATCTGTTTCGATTGGTGTGATTGCTGTTGACTCACCTGGGCTGTCTGTTGGGATTGCCCTTTCCTCAGGTTGTTCCCTCTGTCTGTCCACCAGGTGTGGTGCGAGTTCCACATTGTAGTCTGCCTGCACTATTGACATGTTGCAAAACGCACCCGACCCCATAAGCTGACACATCGCATGTGAGAACTAGATTTTTACCTGGGTCAAAGAAAGTCAAAACACTGTTGGAACACAGAAGGTTGCGTGCCTTATTGAAGGCGCGTTCCTGGGCGTCCCCCCAAAACCAATCGCACCCGTTCCTGAGTAGCACGTGGAGAGGCTCCAGCAGCGTGCTTAAGTTCTGCATAAAGTTCCCAAAGTAATTGAGTAGCCCGAGAAAGGCGCGCAGTTCTGAGACATTCCGGGGCCTGGGTGCCAGGCGAATTGCTTCTGTTTTGGACTCTGTTGGGCGGATTCCATCAGCGGCAATCCTTCTGCCCAAAAATTCAACCTCGGGTGCGAGAAACAGGCACTTGGATTTCTTGACTCGTAGGCCTACCCGATCCAACCGCTTTAGTACTTCCTCCAAATTACGGAGATGGGAGTCGGTGTCCCTGCCCGTGATAAGTATGTCGTCTTGAAATACAACCGTCCCCGGGATGGACTTGAGCAGACTCTCCATGTTGCGCTGGAATATGGCAGCTGCCGACCTGCTGCCGAATGGGCATCGATTGTACATGAAAAGGCCTCGATGTGTGTTGATGGTGGTGAGTAGCTTGGATTCCTCGGTCAATTCTTGCGTCATATACGCAGATGTGAGGTCTAATTTTGAGAAAAGTTTACCTCCAGCCAATGTGGCAAATAAGTCCTCCGCTCTGGGCAGCGGGTACTGGTCCTGTGGGGAGACTCTGTTTATGGTAGATTTGTAGTCCCCACAGATTCGTACGGATCCATCAGGCTTCATGACTGGGACGATGAGACTTGCTCAGTCGCTAAATTCCACAGGTGATATAATGCCTTCCCGCAGAAGCCTGTCTAGTTCGTGTTCAATCTTTTCCCTCATCACATAGGGTATAGCTCTGGCCTTGTGATGGACCAGTTTAGCATCCTGTGTGATGTAGATTTTGACTTTGGCCCCTTTGAAAGTGCCCACACCTGGCTGAAAGAGATGTTCAAATCGCTTTATAACTGTTGAGCAGGAGGTCCGTTCCTCTAATGACATGGCATGGACATCATCCCATTTCCAGTTTAGTTTTGCCAGCCAGCTTCTCCCCAGCAGTGCTGGGAGGTCTCCGGGGACAATCCACAGGGGAAGTCGGTTCATTGTCCCTTTGTGTGTGACAGAGAGCATGGTGCTGCCGAGGACTGGTATGATTTCTTTGGTATAGGTCCTTAGTTTGGTGTCAACCCTTGTGAGTTTTGGTCTGTCTCTTTTATGCGGCCACAGTTGTTCAAATTGTTAAGCCCCCATGAGAGATTGACTCGCTCCTGTATCCAGCTCCATGTTGACAGATAACCCGTTAAGTAGGACCTTCATCATTATAGGAGGCGTCCTGTTGTAGGAGCAGCGGCCATTGATCGTGTTGACCCGCTGTACACCAGTGTCCCGGGTACTGTCCCCACCATCTTCTGGTCCGCTTTCCGACCCATCAGATTCGTATACCAGCCGAGATGCCGTTTTTCTGCACATGCGGGCCAAATGCCCTGTATATTCACAATTTCTGCAAACAGCCTGCTGAAATCGACATCCCCTTGACGAGTGCCCACCGTCACACCTCCAGCACAGACTTGTTCCATTGTTCAAAGAGTTCCCAAAGAATGAGCTGCGTCTGGCTGATGATCTCTCTTGAGCTTCTCTCAGTTTGTAGTTGATTGCTTGCATTGTGGGTTGATGAGGTGTGAGCGGCCGTTCCTGTGGCCCTTGATGGCTTCTGCCTGCTGTCGAGAACCTTTTCTCCCGGTTTTGTCTGTGTGTGGGGGTAGCAGCTTGTTTAGTGCTGTGAACTTCTTGTTCCAATATTTCGTTAGTTGTCGTACCTGCATTGTAAATTAACCTCGTTTCTTCTTCCCCTACCAAGAATGTCTATGCAATTAGTGCTGCTGCCTCTAAGGTCAGGTTCTTGGTCTCTATGAGCTTTCGGAATATGCCTGCGTGGCCTACTCCTTCAATGAAAAAGTCTCTCAGCATTTCTCTCCTCAGTTCATTGGAGAACTCACATACACTAGCCAACCTCCGAAGTTCCGCCACGAAGTCGGGTATGCTCTGGCCCACACAGCGTCTGTAGTTGTTGAACCTGTGTCTAGCCATGTGTAGGCTGCTCGCTGGCTTCAGGTGGTCTCTTACCAGTGTGCTCAATTCTTCAAACGACTTGCTTGCTGGTTTCTCGGGTGCCAACAGATCCTTCTTTAAAGCGTATGTTTTCGAGCCACAGCTGGTCAAGAGATGGGCTCTTCTCTTGTCTGCCTTATTGTCGCCTAACCAGTCTTTGGTTACAAAGCTTTGCTGGAACCTTTCAATAAAGTCGTCCCAATTGTCTCCCGCATTGTACTTTTCATCTGATCCGTTGTTCGCCATTCTGTGGATTCTGTAATCCCGTAACCTGTCGCCACTGTAAAGTCCTGTCCCCTCAGTACAGATTCACACGAGGCATGTAGTGAAGTCAAGGTCACTCTGGACCTGCACCTTTATTTCACAGCTCTGGAATGCTGCACTTGCCTGAGACCTGTCCTTATATACCTGTCTCTTGCAAGTGCACCCCTGGTGGTCAGGTCTGCTGGTGGTTACAAGTCATATCTTATTACAGTCATGTATAGCATGTTAGGCTATAGTTATATATAATAATGTAAGATACATGACAGTGTGTGTGCTCAGTTGAGCAATGCACCCAGAGAGGCACCACTAAGTTTGTGGTCCTGGCCCTCCAGACCATGGTCGAGGATCCATGTCGACTATGCGGGCCCATTTCTCGATAAAATGTTTCTGGTGGTGATGGATGCTTTTTCAAAATGGATTGAATGTGAAATAATGTCGGGAAGCACCGCCACCGCCATCATTGAAAGCCTGAGGGCCATGTTTGCCACCCACGGCCTGCCTGACATACTGGTCAGTTACAACGAGCCATGATTCACCAGTGCCGAATTTAAAGAATTCATGACCCGCAATGGGATCAAACATGTCACCTCGACCCCGTTCAAACCAGTCTCCAATGGGCAGGCAGAACGGGCAGTACAAACAATCAAACAGAGCCTTAAACGAGACACAGAAGGCTCACTCCAAACCCGCCTGTCCCGAGTACTGCTCAGCTATCGCACGACACCACACTCGCTCACAGAGGTGCCCCCAGCTGAGCTACTCATGCAAAGGACACTTAAAAGGAGACTCTCGCTGGTTCACCCCAACCTGCATGATCAGGTAGAGAGCAGGCAGCAGCAACAAAATGTAAACGATGGTCGCGCCACTGTATCACGGGAAATTGATCTGAATGACCCTGTGTATGTGCTAAACTATGGACATGGTCCCAAGTGGATCGTGGGCACGGTGATAGCTCAAGAAGGGAGTTGGGTGTTTGTCGTCATACTAGACAATGGACAAATTTGCAGAAAGTACCTGGACCAAACGAGGCTGCAGTTCACAGACTGCCCTGAACAACCCACAGCAGACACCACCTTTTTCGAGCCCACAACACATACCCAAAGGATCAACGATACCACCCCGAACCAGGAAATCGAACCCATCATGCCCAACAGCCCAGCAAGGCCAGGCTCACCCAGCAGCCCTGCAGGGCCAACAACACGCCAGCCCAGCGAGGGCACAGCCAACACACCAGAACAAACATTTATACCGAGGCGGTCCACCAGGGAAAGAAAGGCTCCCGACCGCCTCACCTTGTAAATAGTTTTCACTTTGACTTTGGTGGGGAGTGATGTTGTTTATCTGTAAAGCATGCACTCCCATGTTCCGCCACCAGGGAACACATACCCTGAAGTTCCAAGGGATCCCAGCATCCCTTGGGAGTACTGTTTGTAAGCCGGCCCCTCAGGCCTGTTCCTCATTCTGGAATGTCTTAATAAAGACTGAGGTCACTGTTACTTTAACCTACCTGTGTGCAGTCTCATCTGTGTTAGGAACACAACAATAACCACTCGCTGCGTAAAAGAGTTTGTCCTCATATCGCCTTTGGTTCTTCTGCCAATCACCTTAAATCTGTATCCTCTGGTTCGCAACCCTTCTGCCAAGGAGAACACTTTCTCTCTATCTGTCTAGATCAACATGATTTTCAATAGTTCTATCAAATCCCCTCTCGACATTCTCTGCTCTCAGGAGAACAAGCCCAGCTTTTTAAAATATAATTATTCACAGGAAGTGGGTGTCGCTCCATTTATTGCCCATCTCTATTTGTCCTCGAGAAGATGGTGATGAGCCTTAAACCGCTCCAGTCCGCGAGGTGAAGGTACTCCCACAGTGACTTTGTCATAGCCATTTGGTCGTTTTTTAGGGCTCAATTTTCCACATGGGTGATTTTTGGCGCAGTTGAAGAGATACGGACGATTTTTTAGCGGCCCAAATGTGCCCCCCAAAAAATCCAAGTTTCGCAGGAATTAACTTTGAATTTGGAGAGGCGCAGATTGGCCTTAAGCTTTGTTGGAGGAGCTTAAGGCCTGTGCCAAAAACTGATGTTGCTCGGGTAACAAGGGATGCTCAGAAGGGCTGAGGTTGGAAACTGAAAAAGGGCTGAGACTGGGCTGGAAACTGAAGCCGCTGTCATCGCGGGCCGAAAGGGGCCCGCACCGATCCCGGGCCGAAAGGACCCCGCACCGGCCCGCACCTATTCTGGGCTGAAAGGACCCCCCACCGGCCCGCACCTATTCTGGGCTGAAAGGACCCCCCACCGGCCCGCCCGTGTATTATCTGACTTATTATGAGCAACCCACAGGATTTGTAACACACAAACTTCTCTTTCTTTCCCCCCCGACCCGCCTTATTTTCTCTCCTCCTCTTCTGGAGGCTCTGGCTCACTTAGTATGAATGCACGGACACCATCCATTCTCCAGTGCCTTGACCAGGTGAGATAGTTAATCTCAGCCAAAGAGGTAATGCGGGCCGGTGCAGAGTACTTTCGGCCCGGAATGGCAGCGGGCAGGTGCGGGGTCCTTTCGGCCCGGGATAGGTGCGGGCCGGTGCGGGGTCCTTTCGGCCCGGGATGGCAGTGGGCTGGGACCTGTCCTGTCTTCAGCTCCGCTGAACAATGGCATCTTCTCTCCGCCGATTTTCTCTTCTCTGCACCGATTTCCTTCAGTGTAGGGAAGGTTTTTCGCAAGCGTGCAGTGCGCCAGTTTAGAAAAAAACCGTACTTGGCCAAACTCGTTTAAATGGCCAGAAGTGGCGCACATGGCAGGTTCCGCTCCCAGTGAACTGACAAAATCAGACGTACCTACTTTAGAACAGCGCAGAAACTTTGGCCAAACTTGCAGATTATTGTCTGCTCCAAAAGAACAGCGCAGAATGGTGGCCAAAATTGAGCCCATGGTCACCATTACTGATACTAGTTTTTAGTCCAGATTTTTATTTAATTAACTGAATTTAAATTCCCCAGCTGCCGTGGTGGGATTTCTCTGGATCATTGGTCCAGGCTTCGGGATTACTCGTCCAGTAATACACTCATTATGCTACCGTTCTAGGCCAAGATTTTTATTCGATAGCAGTTGCTGATCCCCTGAGGCAGCAGCGGGTTTGCGGCGGTGCTTCACTAATTTCCCGGTTATTTTTGGCAAGCTTTATATTTAATTGCTGTTGCCACCACCCTCCCCACCCACCTTTCCATGGGAAATGGAGAACTTAAATTCCGTTCAATAAATATGGAATAAAAAGTTTGTATCAGTAATGGTGACCACAAAACTATCCGGTTGTCATAAAAACCCATCTGGTTCACTAATGTCCTTTAGGGAAGGAAATCTGCCATCCTTACCTGATCTGGCCTATATGTGACTCCAGACCCACAGCAATGTGGTTGACTCTTAACTGCCCTCTAAAATGGCCTAGCAAGCCACTCAGCTGTAACAAACCATTAGGAGAAACAGTAATAAGAATAAAACCGGATGGACCACCCGGCTTCGACATAGGCATCGGCTTTGAACACGACAACACCAAGCCCAGTCAAACTTGCAAAGTCCTCCTCACTAACACCTGGGGACTTAGGCCAAAATTTTAAGAGCTGTCCCACAGACTAGTCAAGCAACAGCCTGACATAGTCATACTCACAGAATCATTCCTTTCAGCCCAGTTCCAGACTCCTCCATCACCACCCCTAGGTTTCTCTTGGCCCAAGGGCAAGCAGACCCACCTGAGGTGGCGACACAGTGGTATACAGTCGGGAGGGAGTGGCCCTTGGAGTCCTCAACATTGACTCTGAACCCCATGAAGTCTCATGGCTTCAGGTCAAGCATCGGCAAGGAAACCTCCTGCTGATTACCACTTACCGCCCTCCCTCAACTGATGAATCAGTACTCCTCCAGGTTGAACACCACTTGGAAGAAGCACTGAGGGTACAGGGACACAACATGTACTCTGGGTGGGGGACTTCAATGTCCATCATCAAGAGTGGCTCAGTAGCACGACTGACCGGGCTGGCTAAGTCCTGAAGGATATCGCTGCCAGACTAGGCCTGTGGCAGGTGGTGAGAGAACCAACACGAGGGGAAAAACCTACTTGACCTCGTTCTCAGCTGCATCTGTCACAGATGCATCAGTCCATGACACCATGACCGCAAAGTCCTTGTGGAGACAAAGTCCCATCTTTACACTGAGGACACCATCCATCGTGTTGTGTGGCACCACCACCGTCTAAATGGGACAGGTTCAGAACAGATCTGGCAGCTCAAAACTGTCCCAAGCCATCGCTGCAGGAGTTCCTCAGGGCAGTGTCCTAGGCCCAACCACCTTCAGCTGCTTCATCAAGGACCTTCCCTCTATCATAAGGTCAGAAGTTGGGATGTTTGCTGATGATTGCACAGTGTTCAGTTCCATTCTCAACTGCTCAGAAAGTGAAGCGGCCCATGCCCGCATGCAGCAAGATCTGGATGACATTCAGGCTTGGGCTGGTAAGTGGCAAGGACACGATGGGCCGAAATGGCCGCCTTCCATGCTGTAAATTTCTATGATTCTATGAACATTCGCGCCACACAAGTGCCAGGCAATGACTATCGCCAACAAGCGACAGTCTACCCACTTCCCCTTGAAATTAAACAACATTACCATCGCTGAATCCCCCACCATCAACCTTCTGAGGGTAACCATTGACTAACTAGTCCAGCCACACTAATAATGTGGCAACACAAGCGGATCAGAGGCTGGATATTCTTCGGTATTTCTCAAAGTTTTGCCACCATCTACAAGGCACAAATCAGGAGTGTGATGGTATAGTCTCTACTTCCCTGGATGAGTGCAGCTCCAACAACACACAAGAAGCTCAACGCCATCCAGGACAAAGCAGCCCGCTTGATTGGCACCCCATTCACTATCTACAAGATGCACAGCAGCAACTCGCTAAGGCTTCTTCAGCAGCACCTCCCAAACCCGTGAGCTGTACCACCTAGAAGGACAAGGTGGGCAGGTGCCTGGGAGCACCATCACTTGCAAGTTCCCATTCAAGTCACACACCATCCTGATTTGGAAATATATCACCGTTCTTTCATCGTCGCTGGGTCAAAATCCTGGAACGCCCTCCCTAACAGTACTGTGGGAGTACCTTCGCCACACGAACTGCAGTGGTTCAAGATCGCGGCTAACCACCACCTTCTCAAGGACAATTAGGGATGGGCAATAAATGTTGGCCTTGCCAGCGATGTCCACATCCCGGAATGAATATAAAAAAAAAAGATCCTGGTGACCAGCAGAGCACCCGACTCCTTGTGGCTGGAACCGATTGGACGAGTCCTTGGACTGCGAGTCTGTGGATGGTCGCTGCCTCAACAGACTAATTCGGCTCCTTGCTGGACCGGGCCACAGTGCTGAGTCTCAGGCAGTTCTGGTGAAGAGCCACTCGAGATGAGTGAGCCTGAAGGACCGAGAGGCTCTGACAAACCTCACATGCCGTGTTAACTGGGCCGATAACAGCACCATCGCGAGCAGCTTTCGAGGTTAGGCTGCAAGGCCAATCAAGGGGCTGAGGGAGAAACAAATAGAAGGTAGGTCAGTCAGACAGCGCTGGGAATAGATGGAGCTTTGGCCAGCGCCTGGGAAAGGAAAGCACAATTCCGTGTTTGCTGTGAGACTTTTCCCAGAACTCTAATGTTTGCGGGGTGTTCCCATGCAAGGATCGGGGATTTGCTCTGTACATTGAAATACAAGTTACAACTCGGAAACAGGCCCTTTGGGCCAACCAGGCCCTGCCAGCATTTACCCTTCACCAAGAAAACACTGAGCTTCCCCCTCCTTCGCCCCCGCCCCCTTCCAATACCTCGCCATCTCCCAACACCCCACCGTGTTCCAAGATTTTCAGTCGTTCAGAGAAGCAGAATCAAAAAATGGACACTAAGCCAAAGAAGGTAATATTGGGAGGATTGATGAAAAATTTGGGTCAAAGAAGAAATTAGTGGAGGATCGTAAAAGAGAGGGAGGGAAATAAATGACTTGGGCAGTGAAGTGAAGAAAGGGATTTTCTAAATAGGCCGTATAGACAGTGGGCACGAAAAACTGACGTTCCTGAAGAGTATTATTGTGTTATTTATAAACAGTGTCTGAATGCGCTTCTATAGTATGACATCACATCCATGGTAATTATAATCATATTTGTTTTGCATTTGTAGTTTATATGTGTAAATGTTTAAAATATAGGATGCTAAAAATTGTTTGCCTCACTACGCTGCACAGCCTACATTTTCCATCCTGATTGCTTTGTTGTGCTCTCACCCTGTGTGTCCCCAGATTTAATTTAGAAAATATGGTCACCCTACTCTTTTGCCACATATAGTTGATTAGACACCTGACATTTGGAGCCTAGACACATGCATGAAGAACAGTCACTTGAGTTAGGAACTGGAGGGCTGCCAGCAGGCTGCTGAGACCCCTGGGACTATACCACCGCAAAAGACACTGGGCTCGAGTTTGGTGAAACCTAAGTTCCACCGAAGTGCCATCCAAAGGACCGCTAAGATCCCGACTGTACTTTGGGCGGAAGTTTGGTGAAAAATTGTGAGAAAGACAGCCCGGTGGCAAAAATAGGTCTTGCATGCCGATTCTGGGCGGCAGAGGGCAGTAGGTCCCATTCTGGCGGCAAAGTACTGCCGAAGATAGAGTCAAGCCCAGGGAGGGGGGAGAACAGATAAAATAAGAATTTTTCACAACAATAAAAAAAAACACCAGAAATCTTTCAGGGGACCCCGTCGAACTAAATCCCTGCAAAAGAAATAAAGAAAAAAAGTACACTAACAGTTTTTTGCAGGTCTCCATACTTACCGCTCAGGTAAGACCTGCTTCCATGCGCCAATATTTTCTCCTGCTGGAGCAGAGGACCGCCCAGACCAATCTGGGGAACGAGCGGGCGGGAGGACTTTTGTGGGCATTGTACGCCAGCAAACAGTCCCCAGCGCTATTCTCTCCCCGCCGGCGTGAGGACCTGACCAAACTCGCTCGGAGAGGAGAGTGCCTAAAATCACCGAGACCGCCGGCGGTGATTTGACCAAACTCGGGCCCACTATCTTTAGTAGATGAAGGGAAAAATTGGAAACCATGCATGTGTGGATGAGTATGTGAATTAGATACACATTGGGCTCGAGTTTCCGCCCTCTGGGAAAACGGCGCATCTCCACAAGATGCCCTGACTTTCTGGAACCAAAAGGGCGCCGAAAACTTACCTTGTGATTCTCTGGTCTCCTCAGGACGTCTTCGTGCTCGGCGTGGCGCAACACAAGGCGTCGGGGGCAGAGCCAGGTACCGGCGCTGAAAACAGTGCCGTGACCTCTGCACATGTGCGCTAGAGTGTGTGTGCATGTGCAGTAGCTTCAGGCCCCCGAGGCTGCATGGGAGGGGCTCGATCCTAGTCCTGGCCGAATGGACTCACCAGGTGAAGATTGGACTGGACCTCCCTCCCGCCCCCCAGCCTCTTCTCCCCACCCCCTCCCTCCCCGTCGGTGGCGGGGCCCGCCCACCCGGCATCTCGCTGGGGACGGGCCACGCCCGGTGTCATCGGCGGCCCGGCCCGTTCAGCCTCTTCTCCCCCCCTCTTCTCTCTACCCCCCCCCCATCCCCATGTCGTCGGTGGGGCCCACCCAACATCACGCTGGGGGTGGGCCCCGCCCGAAGTGGCGGCGGCGGCCAGGCCCATTCAGCCTCTCCCCCCTCCTCTCTCTCCCTCCCTCCTCTCTCTCCCTCCCTCCCCCCTCCTCTCCCTCTCCCCCTCTCTCTCCCTCCCTCCCCCCTCCCCCCTCCTCTCCCTCTCCCCCTCCCACCTCTCCCTTCTCTCCGCCCCCTCTCCCTCTCCTCCTCCACCACCACTCTCCTTCCCCCCTTCTCCTCTCCCCCTCCTCGCCCCCTCTTCCCCCCCTCCTCTCTCCTCCTCCTTCCCCCTCTCTCCCCCATCCCCCCCTCTCCTCCCCCCCCCTCTCCTCCCCCTCCTCTCACTCCCTCACTCCCTCCCTCCCCCCCTCCTCTCTCCTCCTCCTTCCCCCTCTCTCCCCTATCCCCCCCACCACTCTCCTCCCCCCTGCTCTGCCCTCTACTCCTCTCCTTCCCTCCCCCCTCCTCTCACTCCCCCTCCTCTCACTCCCCCTCCTCTCACTCCCCCTCCTCTCACTCCCCCTCCTCTCACTCCCCCTCCTCTCACTCTCCCTCCTCTCACTCCCCCTCCTCTCACTCCCCCTCCTCTCACTCCCCCTCCTCTCACTCCCCCTCCTCTCACTCCCCCTCCTCTCACTCCCCCTCCTCTCACTCCCCCCTCCTCTCACTCCCCCCTCCTCTCACTCCCCCCTCCTCTCACTCCCCCCTCCTCTCACTCCCCCCTCCTCTCCCTCCCTCACTCCCTCCCTCCCCTCCTCCTCTCTCTTCCTCCTCTCCCTCCTCCCTCCCCCCTCTCCCCCCACCCCTCGCTGTCTGACACTGACAGAGACAGAGAGAGAGACACTGAGGGGCGGCCCCATCCCAGCACATTGTTGGAGGGCTCCCGGAGCTGCAGTAGGTGAGTTGAAATAATTTTTTATTTATTGATTGATTATTTAAAAAAAAAATTATATTTGATTTTGTAATTTTTTTTGATTGATTTATTGGTTGATTTATTGATTTATTTATAATTTATTATTGATGATGGCTCTTTATTTGTAAAAGTGAAGTGTTTAATGTTTGTAAACCCCCCTTCTCTCCCCCCCCCCCCCCCCCCCCCCATCTTTCGTCCCCTACGCCTGATTTATAAGTGTAGGCAAGGGTTTTCTGAGCCTAAAAAATCTACACTTACTCTATTCTAAGTTAGTTTGGAGTAGGTTTTCGCTGCCTAAACTTGCAAAACAGGCGTAAGTGGCTGGACACGCCCCCTTTTGAAAAAAAATCTGTTCTAAAATGGAACTATTTTAATTCACTAGAACTGGAGCAAACTAAATGCCGAGAATTGCAATTTCTAAGATACTCCATTCTAAACCAGTTGCTCCAAAAAAAAGGAGCAACTCAGGCCGAAACTTGAGCCCATTGATACATAACCAACTTTTACCTTTCCTACTTCTATCAGAAAGTTTGGAAATCTTATGTAATGTGTGTCTAAAGGCTGGGGGAATCACTTTATTTAGTTCTGGTTGCTATTAAGAAATGGGACATATTTTTCTTTTTTTCTTTTTAGGGAAACTTGAAGCGTAATGTTACTGTTGATTATAGCTTTATCTCTGCTCTTTAAATCCGTAGTTCCATAGTTCCAGAGTGGAATCTAGAAAATTTGAAATGGGCCTCCTTCCTCTGATACAAAAGAAAATTACTGCAGCTGCTGGAAATCGGAAATAAAAACAGAAAATGCTAGAAATTCTCAGCAGGTCAGGAGGCATCTGTGGAGAGAGGAAATAGAGTTAAGGTCGATGATCTTTTGTCAGAACTGGAAAAGTTTAGAGATATAACAGGTTTTAAGCAAGTGCAGAGGCAGGGAACGGGGGAGGGGGGAAAGAACAAAAGGGAAGATTTGTGATAAGATGGAAAGCAGGAGAGATTAAATGACAAAAGGTATGATTGTACAAAGCAAAAGGAGATGGTAATGGGAAAAGTAAAGAAACAAATGCTGGGTCTAGAAGAGGTGTAATTGGGTATGTCAGAATCAGCAACAACTGTTGTCTGGAAAAAGTGGGGGCAGAGGTTTTGATCTGAAATTGTTGAATTTGATCCTCAGTTCGGAAGGCTGTAAAGTGTCCAATAGAAAGATGAGGTGCTGTTCCTCAAGCTTACGGTGAACTTCGTTGGAACAGTGTAAGAGGCCGAGGTCAAAGTGGGAGTGGAGTGGAGAATTAAAGTGACAGGCAACCAGAAACTTGGACTCACACTTTGCGGACTGAACGAGGTGTTCCGCAAAGCAGTCACCCAATCTGCGTTTGGTCTCCCCAATGTAGAGGAGACAGCATCGTTAGCAGTGAATACAGTATACTAAATTGCAAGAAGTACAAGTAAATCGCTGTTTCACCTCCAAAGAGTGTTTGTGGCCCTGGACGGAGGCAAGAGAGGAGGTAAAAGGGCAGGTGTTGCACCTCCTGCGCTTGCATGGGAAGGTGCCATGGGGAGTGGAGGGGATGTTGGGGTGATTGAGGAGTGGACCAAGATGTCGCAGAGGGAGCGGTCCCTTTGGAATGCTGAAAGGGGAGGGGAGGGGAAGATGTATTTGGTGGTGGGATCATGCTGGAGTTCGCGGAAATGGCAGAGGATGATCTGTTGAATGTGAAGGCTGGTGGGGTGAAAGGTGAGAACGCGGGGAAACCTATTTTGGTTCTGGGGGGAAGGGGTGAAAGCAGAAGTGTGGGAAATGGAACATACACAATCTTGGGCCATGTCAACCACGGTAGAGGGGAATCCTCAGTTGAGGAAAAAGGAAGACATATTGGATATTTGATATCCACTTGTTAAACAAGTAGATATATTGAAGGATATTAAATTTAACAGTACCTTGGCAGTATGTGTATGGGTGTTACGTTTACCAAACACATTTTGGATTGAGTGAGCTGTATCTCATGATTAATAAAAATCACAGGGACATGGTTAATCCATGATGCTGGATGTGAATAAAAGGGTGCAGATAATTCAGGAACTTCGGAGAGCATGTAAAGTGAAGGGGTTGAGAGGATAAGTTAGTGAAATCATGATATGAAATTTTGTGGATAGACATGTTCAATGAGGAAACTTCTAGGACAACACTTTGGATTTGCTAGAGAATGCCAAACTAAAATAAGGACCATGACCAATGTTCTCTGTAATTTGTTTTGGCCCTGCTAAGGGGCTGCATGGGCCATTCAAAATACGACGGTTTTTACATTGAAATACCGACAAGCTGGCTGCGCGGGTTTCCTGGAGCAGTGTGTGGCCACAAACCTACAGCAGGGAACATTGACTGTGACGTGTCATTTTACCTGATATTTGAGCAAGAAAAGGAAAAGAGTACTAATGGGTAGCTTTTATCAGCCCAACATAAACTGGCGAAACCCAAGCAGGAAAGGTGATGAACTTGTCAATGTAATGAGTAGCTGTTTCCTGACTCAGTGTGCCAGGACACCCATGGAAGGCTGCTGTCTCTTCTGGACTTGGTTCTTGTGAGTGATCCAGATGTTATTCAGTCGATACACATAGCTAATCCTTTAGGCAATAGTTGTTCTAAAACAATAATTTACAATCCAGCTTGGGAAGCAGTGCAGACTTCAGACAGGCAGACTTAAGGAGTATAAGCCCTAACTAACAACATAAATTGTGGATATCTATTCAAGTAAGAATTGATCAAGGATATATAGGCGTCATTCAAAAATATTGTGTGGTACATCTGGAACATGTGCAGAAAAGGCAAAGTCATTTAAGAATGATCTGAAATGGTTCAATAGGAAAATTCAGGGAAAAGAATTTACAAAGCTTGTACAGAGAAGGAAGAAGTTTACAGAAGAGGTCAATAAACTGATTAAGGTGCCTAAGGGAATAGCAGCAGGTAGAAAGGTAATGATAAAATGTTCTTCTAATACCATAATAGCTGCAGAGAGGGCTTTAAACTAATTAGTGGGGGGGGAGGGTTCAGGTGAGTGAAAATATTTAAAAGTCCAACAATAAGGAGAAGGCAATAAATCAGGGTAGCACAGGGTGGAATGAAAACCAGAGCATGACAGGAAGTAACTAAATGTATAAGCATAAAAGTGAATCAGAAAGTGGGGTCAAAGCAGAATAAAATGGTAAAAAAAACAAATTTAAAAGCTCTTTATCTGAATGCACGCAGCATTCGTAACAAAATAGATGAGTTGACGGCACAAATAGCTACAAATGGGCATGATCTGATAACCATTACGGAGACATGGTTGCAAGGTAATCAAGGCTGGGAACTAAATATTCAGGGGTATTTGACAATTCGGAAGGACAGACACAAAGGAAAAGGAGGTGCAGTCGCTCTGTTAATAAAGGATGAGATCAGTGCATTAGTGAGAAACGATATTGGTTCAGAATGATGTTGAATCATTTTGGGTGGAGATAAAGAATAATAAGGAGAAAAAGTCACTGGTGGGCATGGTCTATAGGCCCCCTAACAGTAGCTACATTGTTGGACAGAGTATAAATCAAGAAATAAAGGTGGTGTGTAAAAAAGGAACGGCAATAATAATGGGCAATTTTAACCTTCATATTGATTGGACAAAGTAAATTGGCCAGGGCAGCCTTGAGGAAGAGTTCATAGAGTGCGGAACTAACCAGGGAGCAGGCTACCTTAGATCTGGTACTGTGTAATGAGACAGGATTAATAAATGATCTAGTAAAGGATCCTCTAGGAATGAGTGACCATAACATGGTAGAATTTCAAATTGGAGGGTGAGAAAGTTGGATTTCAAACCAGTGTCCTAAGCTTAAATAAAGGAGACTACAAAGGTATGAAGGCAGAGTTGGCTAAAGTGGACTGGGAAAATAGACTAAAGAATGGGACGGTTGATGAGCAGTGGCAGACATTTAAGGAGATATTTCATAACTCGCAACAAAAATATATCCCAATGAGAAGAAAAGACTAAGAGAAGGGATAACCATCCGTGGCTAACTAAGGAAATAAGAGATGGTATCAAATTGAAAACAAGGGCATACAATGTGGCCAAGACTAGTGGGAGGCCAGAGGATTGGGAAACTTTTAAAAGCCAGCAAAGAACAACTAAAAAATGATAAAGAGAGGGAAGATAGATTATGAAAGTAAACTAGCACGAAATATATAAACAGAAAGTAAGAGTTTCTACACGTACATAAAAAGGAAGAGAGTGGCTAAAGTAAATGGTGGTCCCCCAGAGGATGAGACTGGGGAATTAATAATGGGGAACAGGGAAATGGCAGAGACTTTGAACAAATATTTTGTATCGGTCTTTATTGTAGAAGACACTAAAAACATTCCAATAGTGGATAATCAAGGGGCTATAAAGGGAGGGAGGAATTTAATATAATCACTATCACTAAAGAAGTAGTACTCGGTAAAACAATGGGACTAAAGGCGGACAAATCCCCTGGATCTGATGGCTTGCACCTTCGGATCCTAAAAGAACTGGCTGCAGAGATAATGGATGCATTGGTTGTAATCTACGAAAATTCCCTGGATTCTGGGGAGGTCCCAGCGGATTGGAAAACAGTAAATGTAACGACCCTATTTAAAAAAAAAAAGAAGGCAGACAGAAAGCAAGAAACTACAGACCGGTTAGCCTAACATCTGTTGTTGGGAAAATGCTGGAGTCCATTATTAAGGAAGCAGTAGCAGGACATTTGGAAAAGCAGAATTCAATCAAGCAGAGTCAGCATGGTTTTATGAAAGGGAAATCGTATTTGACAAATTTGCTGGAGTTCTTTGAGGATGTAACAAGCAGGGTGGTTAAGGGGGAACCAGCAGATGTGGTGTATTTGGATTTCCAGAAGGCATTTGATAAGGTGCCACATAAAAGGTTACTGCACAAGATAAAAGTTCATGGGGTTGGAGGTAATATATTAGCATGGATAGAGAATTGGCTAACTAACAGAAAACAGAGAATCGGGATAAACGGGTCGTATTCCGGTTGGCAAACAGTAACTGGTGGGGTGCTGTAGGGATCGGTGCTGGGGCCTCAACTATTTATAATCTATATTAATGACTTGGATGAAGGGACCGCGTGTAATGTAGCCAAGTTTGCTGATGATACAAAAATGGGAGGGAAAGCAAATTGTGAGGAGGACACACAAAAATCTGCAAATGGTTATAGACAGACTAAGTCAGTGGGCAAAAATTTGGCTGATGGAGTACAGCGTGGGAAAATGTGAGGTTATCCACTTCGGCAGGAAAAATAAAAAAGCAAATTATAATTTAAATGGAGAAAAATTGCAAAGTGCTGTTGTACAGAGGGACCTGGGAGTCCTTGTGCATGAAACACAAAAAGTTAGTATGCAAGTACAGCAAGTGATCAGGAAGCCAAATGGAATGTTGGCCTTTATTGAAAAGGGGATAGAATATAAAAGCAGCGAAGTCCTGCTACAACTGTGCAGGGTATTGGTGAGGCCACACCTGGAGTACTGCGTACAGTTTTGGTTTACATATTTAAGGAAAGATACTTTCATTGGAGGCTGTTCAGAGAAGGTTCAGTAGGTTGATACCGGAGATGAGGGGGTTGACGTATGAAGACAGGTTGTGTTGTTTGGGTCTATACTCATTGTAGTTCAGAAGAATGAGAGGTGATCCTTTGAAATATATAAGATAGTGAGGGCGCTCGACAAGGTGGATGCATAGAGGATATTTCCACTCATAGGGGAAACTAAAACTAAGGGGCTGCACATTTTAAACTGAGATGAGGAGGAATTTCTTCTCTCAGAGGGTTGTAAATCTGTGGAATTTTCTGCCCCAGAGAGCTGTGGAGGCTGGGTCATTGAATTTATTTAAGGCGGAGATAGATAGATTTTTGTGTGATAAGGGAATAAAGGATTATGGGGAGCGGGCAGGGAAATGGAGCTGAGTCCATGATCAGATCAGCCATGATCTTATTAAATGGTGGAGCAGGCTCGAGGGGTGAAATGGCCTACTCCTGCTCCTATTCTGTTCTTATATTCTTATAGCAAGAGTTGTCAGGGAAGAAGTTTAAAACCAGAGAGCTCCTGAGCTATAACAATTCAGCCCAAGAAACTCAGGCCTATTTCTGTTTATTGCTCTTATTTAATGGTCTGTCCTGTTAGAATTTAATAGGTCTGCACATTTTGAATGGCCTGTTTTTAGCACAGTTGCCTCACTTGTGTCCAAATCTTAAATCAGAACTCTTCTAAAACAAATAACTATCATTTTATATTTTCTGTTCCCAATCCTGCACCTTCAGCGACATTGAAGTATTTGTTCAAAAAGAAACTAGGCAGGTTTGTTTAAAAAAAACACTAAGGGGCTGAAATTTCCCTCTGCCCCAAACGCAGCACACTTCTTCTTAACTTTTTTCTCCTCCCCATGGATTGGGGCGGAGAGTAGAGCGATATTCAGCTCTTCAATTTTTTTTGTGTCAGTACGGTGTTCCAGGCAGTTGCAGTGCAGAAGTGCCGTTGGGTCGGGTCGGCCGCCGCAACGAGTCATCAGTGTGGTGTATGTAGCACACAAATCACTGACTCCACACGGTCTGGTGTAAATCTAACTGCTGTGACCTTCGTCCTTTATTGTTCAGCTCTAGAGTGCCTCTCAGGTGTGGTGGTCAGCCTTATATAGTGCCTGTTCTAGGTACTTCCAGGTTTCCCACCACAGTGCCCTCTGTGGTGTGGCATAGTGCTTACATTACATTTAAGGGACCAGGACGATACACTCATCATTACATAACATCACACTTGTCCAACGGAAGGCAGGTAGACATAGACAGTGCGTTAGTATGGTACATGTTATCTGGCACATTAACTAGTTATTGGCTGGTAACGGATCCCTGATTTCATTGTTAGCCCTTATCATTAATTGTACTTCATATCCATTATTTTACACAAATACAGTGGCCATTCAGCATTAAAAAATTAATTCTTATTATAAATTCGCCATCTCACATTAACATAGCTCATTTTAGACTCGTACTGCCTTACAGAAGGCCTTTGTGGGGACCACCTCTTGGTAAGGCCCTTTTAAGACTCCCGGGTGCATTTCCTTTATAAGGCGCCATCTTTGATGCAGGAGGATTCCACGGGGCTTCTCCTTGGGTGCCGCCATCTTTGATGCTCTGCTGCTCTGGACACGATGCCGCCGCCATCTTGCTTTCCGCCGCTCCGGATGCCCTCCGCCGTCGCAGCCTCCGCTCCCCTCCGCTGCCACCTGACTTGCCGCCTCTCCTGCGGCCGTCATCGTCGCTTCTCTGGCGGCCACTGTAGCCGCCTCCCCTGCGGCCGCCGACCTCCAGCTGCTGCCGTCGCCCGACTCTCCCTCTGCGTGGGCCCCTCCGATCCGCCGGCCATCCTGGATCCCTCGCACCCCGCCCGCAGCGCCCCGCCGGCTCATCCCCCCCCCCCCCACTAGGCCCCTCTCTGCAGGGCTGCTTGCCTGTGGGGGTTGAGGCTGCAGGATCTCTGTGGCTTGAGGTCCGGGCCTGGGGCTTGCTTGTGGGTGGATTGAGGCTGCAGCTCCAGCTCGGTCGGCGTTGCTCTCTGGGGACCCGGGGCACGGCAGCACCCCGAGGAGCAGCAGCCTGTGGAGTGGTGAAGTCTTCCCAGCTCCCATGGACCGTCCCCATCCACCTCCGGCCGAGGAGTATCGGCCCATCGCCTGCAATGACCCACAAAGGTAAACCATGCGTCTCGTCCCCGTGGGATACCTGCACCATCGCTCTGCCAAGAACAGGTATTAGTTCCCTGGTGTAGGTACGCAGCTTCGCCGTGACTGGGACCAGCTTGGGTCATGCAGCTGGGTTAATCCACAGTTTATCAAAAGTTCTCCGACTCATCAACGACGGACCCGAGCCTGTGTCCACTTCCATACTCACACGGACTCCGTTGATTTTTACTTCCCTTATCATTGGGGGCGAATCGTCGGTACACGTGTACAGTCCCAACACCTCATCATCTTTTGTCTGCTCCTCGCTGGATGGTGGATCATCCCCCATCTCCTCAGCCACATGGTGAGTCCGATTTCTTTTACACATACGCTGAAGGTGGCCTTTAACGTGGCAGGTATTGCACGTGTACTCCGCAAACCTGCACCGGTGAGCCCCATGGCTTCCTCCACAGCGCCAGCATGGTGCTGCTTGATTGGCCCCTCTCAGCGGACTCTGAGTTCCAGGACCTCGAGGTCTGTGCTCTCTGCCCCGGGCAGAGCCACGTTCTGCAGTTTTGTCCGTGGTGGGCGCTATCCTGTGGACAGTGCCTGCCGGGTTCGAGACTGTGTGGATTATTTGTTTGGTGCTGCAGGTCGAGGTCCTATGTGCCCGGCTGATGGTGATGGCCTTTGTCAGAGTGACTGTGGGTTCCGTGGCTAACAGCTTGTGAAGGAGGTCCTCGTGGTCAATCCCCATAACGAAAACGTCCCGCAATGCCTCGTCAAGGTGTGCGCCAAAATCACACGGTGCCGCGAGTCTCCTGAGGTCCGCAGCATATTTGGTGATATCCTGGCCCTCGGGTCTGCAGTGATGGTAAAATTTGTATCTGGCCGTGAGGATGCTCTCCTTCGGTTTCAACTGGTCACGAATGAGTTCAGTCAGTTCCTCTTATGACTTGTCCCTGGCGCTCCCAGGTGCCAGCAAATCCCTGACGAGACAGTAAACCTCATCTCCACAACTGGAGAGCAATATCGCCTTACGCTTATTTCTCAGTGCGCCCGTGTCCTCCGTCAGGTCGTTTGCTGTGAAGTAGTACTCGAGCCTTTCCGTGAAGGCCTCCCAATCATTGCCCACAGTAAAATACTTTAGCGAGCCCAGAGTAGCCATGGCTGCGTGGAGTTCGTCCGCTTCCTTGTCGCCAATGTGCTGTATGTAGCACACAAATCACTGACTCCACACGGTCTGGTGTAAATCGAACTGCTGTGACCTTCGTCCTTTATTGTTCAGCTCCAGAGTGGTGGTCAGCCTTTTATAGTGCCTGTTGCAGGCACTTCCAGGTTTTCCACCACAGCGCCCTCTGTGGTGTGGCATAGTGCTTACATTACATTTAAGGTACCAGGACGATACACACATCATTATATAACAGTGCTGATGAAGTCAGCGCATCGCTGCTGATGTCACGCTGACGTGTCACAACGTCCCTCCCCTTCAGTTAAAGGGGAGGGCAGCACGAGCTCTGCAACCACTTTAATGGCACCGACTGGGCCACCAGCGACGGTTTCGGCCGAGCCTGTGACCCGGTAGCCAAGAGGAGGTGCTGGGCTGCCTGTTGGCGGCCCGGCCGAACCCGTGGTTGCCATTATCAGGCTAACTTCGGTAGGCCGACAGTTAAAATTAAACGGTGGCCATGGCAGTGCGCCCTCCCATTTAAGGGTGGGCACGCCGCCCAGCCACAAGAAGCTTCACGCCGAGTCAGTGGCACCGACCGGGGGCCGATCCACTCCCGTAGGGTAATTTCCCACACTGGGCGAAAGGAGGTCGCCACCGGTCGATAAGGGGTCGGCGCATGCCCGATGGGGTGGGAAGACGGCTGGGGCGGTCCTGTACACGGCTCCAAAATTAAAGGAGGGCAAGATAGAAAATGTCATCCCTTCCATGCCGACCGAGCGGTCTGCACCATTGCTGCCTCGATGAGGTGGCAACGGCACTTTATAAAAAAACGAGCAATTTCGGCCCCTAATTTGCAGTCCATGTAGTCACTTGTAAGTGTGTTTAATTCATATTTCAGGACTTGGAGGTGCAACCCATTGACTTAATGGGGCCGAAATTCACTGCCGCCAGATAGCTGGCGGACCTTTTAATTGAAGTTTTTTCCGCCAGGATCGTTGAGGCGGCCTTTCCTTTGATTTTCGGCACTTATTTTTTTTTTTAGGTTGGATCGGAAGTCGGTCATAGTGGCAGCGGAAAGTGAGACTGAGGGGCGAAACTTGGGTTGTGATCGGGACTCCGCCGCTGTCCCTCAGTGGCATAGCGGTGGTGACGTTACAGCGCGTGTGCGTCACCACGCTCTCTTCCCTCCATTAAAAGGGAGACAACCCGACCTTTTTTATCTTCAGCCACTGGGCCACCAGAGAGAGTTTCGGCCGGGCCTGTGGCCTGGCACCCAGGACGGGGTGCCAGGTTGCATGTTGGCAGCCCGGCCCAATCTGTGAGCGCTATTTTACCAGCCGATCGGGAAGTCGGCTGACAAAAATAAAGACATGGCAGCCGCGGCAGTGAGCCCTCCCCTTGAAGGGCCGCCACGCTGCTGGGCCGCACACAGTGAGGAGAAAGCTGTCAGTGGCACCGAGTGGTGGGGATCGATTTTTTTCGACTAAATTTGGAGCGCAGTATTCTGGAGGTGAGGATAAGTAACGGTGTGCGTTCTGATGATGCACTTGCGGCAGTCATCAGCATCGGGGCGGAATTGGCAACAGGCCGAAAAATCCCCGACCTGAATTTGAGTCGGGGCGGCCATTGGACTGTAACGCGGCGCGAATTGATTCCGCTGTATGGCCGCCGCAAAACGGCGGAAACGGGTCTTATACAGACCCTGAATTTCGGCCCCAATCTGTCTTGTTTCAACAACCTGCCTTAAACTTTGCATGAATTAAAGCTCATTGTAAGCCTGTAGGCACTGTGAGTGTTGACCCTACTAACCTTTAGATGATTCTTGCACACTGATCCCGGAGTTACAATTTGGAGCCTCTGTGCCGCATGAACTCTGGAAATTCTTATCCACCAAATGTGGGGGCCAAAATTGCCCCCCTCTTTAAGGTCCATTACCACCCCTAAGAGGCGGTAATGGGACAGTAAGGCCTTTCCGACCGGGGGCAGGCAGATGGGCCGACCCATCCGAAATTGCCCCCCCAATCGGGGCAGCAAAAACGGATTTCCGCTGCGCCCCGTGTTCCCACCCCGTCGTGTATGCGCTGACCCCATACCGCCTGGTGGCAACCCCTTTCCGCCCCGTGAGGCAAATTGCCCCACAGGAGCAGAGCCGCCACCACTCGGAGCCCCTGTCAGCTTTTCCCGGTGGGAAGCTGCCACTGGCTGGGCAGCATGTCCGCCCTTAAAGGGGAGGGAGCACTGCCGCGGCCGCCATTTTATTTTAATTGTCAGCTGACTCTGAAATCGGCCCGACAATGGTGGCCACGGGTTCGGCTGGGCTACCAACAGGCAGCCCGGCACCCCCTCAAAGACCTCCCTGGTGGCCCAGTGGGCCAAACTAAAGTAGCGGCAGAGCTCACAGCGGCCCTCCCTTTTAACTGAAGGGGAGGGGCGCTGACATGCTCAGCACGGCGCTGATGACACCGCCCGCCTTTCGGCCCGCTCCCAAACCACTTCCGCCCCTCAGCCGCCCCAAACATCGCCTGGACAAATTTTAAAAGTTAAGGAGGCCAATTTCCCTCCATTCTCCACCCCATGGATTCGGGCGGAGAAAATTAATTTAATTTGAATTATCCGCCCCGTTTGAGGCAGAGGGCAGTTTCAGTCCTATAATGTTTTGTCAGCTATTGGGCAGATTTAGAGTGAGGGTGGAGGGTCTCACATTGGAAGGGAGAAGCAAGAAAGAAAACTTGTTCTGTCTTGCATCAAGTATAGTTCTTAATGTTGTAACCACAGAGCAGTCTTGTCGGCAGTCATGAAGAAGCTGATGCAAACTGTGCAGTTTTTCACAACTCACTTCAAGCACTGAATTCCATCAATGCTGAAGAAGAATACATGTACTGTCATTCTTGGGCCAAAAATATTTAATCTGATGATTTACACCGGCTTGATTTAAAATTAGATTGATTTGCTGATGACTTTAGCTAGTTGAAGAGATGTGAGTTTTTAAACTATCAAATAGGATTGGCAGAAATAACTCCACCTGGACTAATCCTTTTAACAAGAATCTATTTATAAAACGGCAGAGTACATAGGACTTCAGTAATTATAGTATTTAATCTATGAAATTTACGTTCTTATGTTAATCATTTGTCCAAAATGTTATTTTGTATCCATTGGTAGATTTTCTGTAAAATATATTTTTATAATGTGGAACTGGTTGCTTCAAAGTCCTGTCCACTTATTATTTTGTTAAAAAAGGAAGTTGAATTAGTATTTAGCTGCTTTATTTTGTTCAATTGTATTTGGTTGGACTGTGCTTATTACAATACTATTTGTTAAGAAAGAATAAAGAGCCATTTATATAGCACCTTATCACTTTCAGGATGGCCCAAAGCACTTTCCAATCAATGGATTACTGAGTAAAATTGGTCAGTATTCTGTCGGCAAATCTGGCATCCAGTTTGCACACAGCAAAGTCCCACAGAAAACGGATTAATGAATTATCAGACAATCTGTGGAGGTTTTTGGTGATGTTAGTTGAGGCAGGAACTCATGCATCTTCTTGAATGAATGGCATGAAATATTTTACATCACCCTGAACAGCCAGGCAGGGCCTCAGATTAATGTCTCATTTGATTGGTGGTACCTCCGACAATACAGTACTCCATCAATACTGTGCTGAAGTATCAGCCTAGATTATGTGCTCAAGTCTGTACTGGAATTTGAATTCAGTGATGAGAGTGTCACCAACTGAGTCAACCTGACACTTAATAGTTGATTTCTTGCACTAATGTAACATATTGTAGTAGAGTGTGGCATAGTTTGTGTATTTCATTTTCATTCCAGTCTTTTAAAGATTACTGACTGATGTTGGAGCAGTTGGTTTCAACCACCTGACAGATATAACATAGAACTCTTTTTCTCCCCTTCCGTTCTGACATAAAGAAATCAGTTTAAAAGATAGGCCGAGTGTTATCACAAACCAGCAGAATTCACAAACTTTTCAGAGACTTGGAACTGTAGTGCAGAATATTTGCATTTTCTCCTAACACATGGCTGGTACTTGCTGCAGCTGGTCACTGCTCAGTATTCATGTTTGCTCACAGTCACAATCTCAAGCAAGCAGATCCCAAAGTACCTGCATTTCATTCTTGCTAGAGGCTTGCCATCCTCTGGGTCACCTGCCATTTCTCTTTAAATGTAACTGAACTGTCCAGAGCACATAAAGGCCCCAAGTTTCCACACGCGGCAAAAAAGGCGCACCTCAGAGCTGGGCGCCTGTTTTTCGCGCCGAAAACGGCGCCGGAAAAAAAGTGCGGTATTCTCGAGCTCCTTGGAGCTCGAAGTCTGCTTGGCGCGGCGCACAGGGGGCGGAGCCTATCACTCGCGCCGATTTTGTAAGTAGGAGGGGGCGGGTACAATTGAAATGAGGCTTCTTGGTGCCGGCAACCCTGTGCGTGCACGTTGGAGTGTTCGTGCACGCGCAGTCTGAAGTAAACATTGGCACTCGGCCATTTTTAAAAGTGCTGCAGAAAAAGTGAAGATTTGTTTCTTGGACCCTTGCAAAGGCTTGTATTTTAATTTTCTTGATATTTCTGTGTGAGGGAGTGCTTTTAGCAGCACTGCTGAATAAATCACCTGCTGAAATCAGTGAGTTCAGCTTTTCACTGCTAAACTTGCAGAACCGGTGCCTACAAATTAAGGACTGTGTGTTTGGAGAAATAAAAGTGGCAATTCAACTTTGCAATGGATCAACTTCCACCAAGAACAAAGAATTTCTTGCATGAGGAAGCAAACCATTGCATAATATGTGGTGCACCCATTCTGCAAATTTAAATATAAAGATGTCGATGTGGCTGCCTCTCCCTGTCCAAATGGCCTCAGTCAGTCCCCCTCACAGCTCGAAGGCTGCTGCTGCTCCCGACCAGCCACTGACGCCGCTGCAATCCCATGGCCGAATGGCCTCACGTCCGTCCAGGTGCTGCATCTTCGCGGGGAATGAAGGCCTGCCTCAAGCACCGCAGCTCAGCTCGAAGGCTGCTTGCTGCCTGCCGCTGCCGTCGACACACTGACGCCACACCGCTGCCTGAAAGGCCTGCCTGAAGCACTTTCACACAGGTAGGAACATGGTTTATTTAATCTTTTCTTTGCTTATAAATTTTTATTCAGGTTGGATTTATTTGTATAATATTTGTATAAGTATAACTAAGGATTGATTGTAGAATTTAATGATTTCCCTTCCCCCCCCTCCCCCCCCCCCACCTCGTTCCCGACGCCTAATTTGTAACCTGCGCCTGATTTTTTAAAGTGTAGACAAGGTTTTTTCAAGCGTACAAAAATCTTCACTTACTCCATTCTAAGTTAGTTTGGAGTACGTTTTCACTGTGGAAACTTTGAAATCAGGCGTCAGTGGCCAGACACGCCCCCTTTTGAAAAAAAAATTCTGTTCAAAAGTGAAACTGTTCTACCTGACTAGAACTGCAGAAAACTTAAATGGGGAGAATTCCGATTTCTAAGATACTCCGTTCTACACCAATTGCTCCTAAAAATCAAGAGCAAATCATGTGGAAACTTGGGGCCATTGGTTCTCACTCACAAGTGTTTTAGTGGCTGTAGGTTGTGAAATCTTTTGTGTTGACTAAAAACTATCTGACCAGGACAAACATTTTAAAGTTGCAAAACTTGCCTAATGCCCTAAAACAACGATTTAACCATGCAGTAAATGTTTGTCGATTTTGGAGCCTTAAGTCATGAGGTATATTGTAGAACAATTAAATAAATAAAAGCTAGTTACTTGAATAATAAACATTATTTAAATTTTTTTTTAAATGTTTTCAGAAAATTCAACATTTTTTTTTAAGTTGAAGGTTTTATTTTTTAAATGTGCACTTGTGTAGGGGGTAGGGTGTGGAAGGCTATATTTTGCAATAATCTTTCTGTGTACCGAATTTCATGAGGTGGGAGAGGGTGAGGGAGCAAGAATTTGAAGTGGAACAGGAAGGCGGACAAGTCTTCTGCCATCTCTCCATCCGCAGCTAGCTTTGGGATGGATCCAAGACATTCCTGGACTACCTTGGAGATTCTGCCCTGTATTCCACCCGATAGGTTGAGAGGAGGCATTTCTGCCATACTGAGCCGTAAGAAGGCTCCAAGGTTGTCTCTGGGAAAGGTAATTGATCCCATTGCTCCCTGAGGAGCAGTACAAAAACGGAGCATCCCTTTCCGTTCCTCTGGGTCCCCCTGTCAGAGTCGTACTGATCCAACTACCGCCACCTCGTCCGAGCAGTGCCTAAGCATGCATGAGCGCACGCCCCACTTATTTATGGTGGTATCATCCCCAGGGTACAGTGATGATTGAAAGCCCTGTTCCACAGAGTGGGGCTCCAGGAATTTCAGGCCCAATATGTTTAGGGTACAGTATGATAAAACTATTACCTACTTGCTAATGGTGAATGTTTAAAATAAATGGTAGTTTTTAAAAATCGAGGATTGCCAGTGCAATTTCCTACAGCTTTATGATTCTTATATTATTCTCCCTGAAGCTGTAGTTTGGTCTGTGGTACTGGGGATCAATTAATAGACATGAATGATTGTTAGCCAATTATATGTTCAGTGGTGCATAAGTACTTGTTTTCACTATCTAAGTAAATAGGTAATTTTTATAGTAAACTCAACAGTATGAAATAAAATCAACTGAACCATAATGTCTCAAGTGTAGTTAAGTTTCAGCATTTCTGCTGAGGTTATACTGCTAATGCAATATACCGTGGAAAAATCTAATATGCAGCCTTGGGTGCAGATTGGATAGTCTGCAGGATTAGTGTCAGCATTCTTTATAGAAGTGAAACTTGATGGGCAGGCTGGAGACAGATCTACGAAATCTCATTAAATTGTTGAATTGTTCATTACCAAGCTCTCTGGCTTTAATAAAGTGCTCATTGACTTTCCTGCATCCTCAATCCCACAAAAAAGAATAGCAGCTTGGAAGCTTGTTAGCCATGCAAGGAGAAAATGGAAAAAAGTAGGACAGTCAAATTAAAGGGAGAGAGTGGCTTGCAGAGAGAGATTCTGCCAAGCACTTTACCTCAATACCAGGGGCATGTACTGAAGGATTGGAAAACCCAGTATGTGGTAACATGGCCTAACAGCTCAGAAACTAGCTGCAATCAGATGAAAATGAGACATGCCACAGTGATGATTACCTACAGCTCTCTGATCATTTGCCTCTTTTTAGTTAATGAGCAACGTGATGGAGGCATGCTTTTATTCCAATGTGTACAACTGAATAAGCTGCAGGGCTGAGAATAGAGATAAAAGACCACGCCGCAGAGTTAGACTGAATTTATATATTTTTTTAATTCTTAAAGGGATTATAAAATATTAAACACTTGTGTCCCTTATAATAGGCAAGAATATTTTTTTATAATACCTAAAATGTGTTACTTTAACCTCTGATATTTGGATAATCATTGCTATGACATGTTTGCACTTAATGTGCTTCTAAAAAAGAAAAAAAATGGGATAAAATAGAATGAACCACTTCTGTCATGTGAAATGAATAAGCCTGTATTATTTCAATATAAAGATAAAGCATGCTTAAATCATCCCAGCTCATAAACTATTGGTGGAATTAATTGGTATACAGAGGTAAGGTATAGTTTTCTTTATTGTATTTTCTACCACTAATATGTTGATATTCTCAAAGAAATAAACTCAAATCCACATATAAACATGGATTGTTAAAAATTGCATACATTATGGATGACTTTATTGCTGTGAGGAACATACATTGTTCAACTTTTGCAGTAGTCAGCTCGATTTAGGACACTCAACCCTATTTGAATCCAAGTACAGAAGGTGCCAAAACTCATTATGTGAGGGCGGTTTCGGTACAGCTGTCTCAGAAATGCCAAGATACATAAAGTAACAATGGAAGAGAAAGGGAATGAAGGCAAGGTGCCACACGTATATTTTAGTAGTACCTGTGAGGGTGACTAGTTTTCTGTTTATATTTCATTGTTGAATATTTATTATGTTGGATCTCTGAAGCCAAAATAAAATATTGAAAATTTAGCTAAATATTAATCCTCGATTTATTGAAAAAAAAAACAGCTTTGAATATACATTGTCAAGGCATCTGGAATTACAGAATGTGATTTGCTGGCATTTAGATTCTGATGCCAGAATCACTGGTCTTAAGGGAACTGCAGCAAAAGTACAGAACTCCAGTATTAAGGTAATGTCATGCTCCCTGCTTCCAATCTGATGTGACTGATTCTGCCCCCACTCCAGCTGCAGCAGACCAAACAGCTAATCTGCACTTTTTAACGTTAACGGTAGTTTCTGACGTTCAATATCATTTTCTCTTCGCTCAACAGCCAGTATCTAAGATTCTTCACTGTCCATATTTACCCACTTAACAGTATCATCCCTGCACGTGCCAACCATCCTCTTTTTATTCAGACATCAACATTTGGCCACTGCGTCTGCATCATCTGTGTTTCCATCTCTCCCGAGTGGAAGTGAAGGAGCTGCCCTCATTCAAACTTCCATCATCCTAGTAAGCTCCCCATCCACCCCTGAAGCTTAGTTTTAATATATACTGATGGTGCCTATGATTCCCATGCTCATGTATCAGTTTGGATCTGTCTGTGAGCTATCTGGGGCTCCTCACCCTTTGGAAATCAGGGACATTTTTAGAAACAGTCTTGGGTACTTGGGGAACGGCAGCACACTGGCAGCAAACGCCCTTCAGCAACAGCCAAAAACAGGACACAGCCTGAAATTCATGAATTTGACTGGGGAGAAGAAATATTTCAACATGATTGGTGAGAGCGGGACAGAGAGGAGCAGCTGGCAGCTAACTGAGCAACAAGAGACTCTGGAGAGACTTCAGCAAAAGTACACCATTACAAACTGGTCTCATCAATCACTGCAAGAATATTCTCAGTCATTTATTTACCCACCATGTGTTGTGCTGGGTTGCTGCTGGATGTCATCTGCAGGATGCAGCTCTGATGCAAGTTCAGACTGGAACAATCAGTTTAGGGGACGCGTGTCAATCCGCTTTGGAAAAAAAATGCAGCATTTCTGTATAAACCTAGTTAGCCCAACTTAAATTGTTCACACCTCTAATCTGTAATAATGGTACCCAACTTTATAATATTGAATGAAAATATTTGTTTTCAAATTGCCCAAATGTGGATCTGCCATTTACTTTGTGTTGATATGATGCTGTTTTCTGGGACAGTATAAAGTGGTCTCTTGGGATAAATATAGCTAAAGATGTTAAATATCCTACTTTTGGACATTAAAGCTCCCATATCGCTACTCAAGAAGAGCAAGGAGTTCTCTCACCGTCCTGGCCAACGTTCATTCTTCAACCAATACTACTGAAACAGATTAACAGGAAATCTATCTCATTTGCTCTTTATGGGACATTGCTGTGTGTAATTTGGCTGCTATATTTTCCAGTATAGCAATGGTGTTCTTGTATCTTCACATTCTTCTCTTGAAGAAGTGGAAGGTTTCACAGGTTGATTAACTGTCTGACAGGCCGCGGGGGGAATGCTCCTTCCACGGCGTAGCTGACAGGGTGGCTAGTCTTATGTGGCAGAGAGTTTTATGGGCACCCACAACCCATACGATGAGGAGGGTATCTTGCTGGATATCGATCTTGAATTTAGAGCTTGAGCTTCAGTTGCCAGGATAGTCTGGAACAGGGTTTGAACTATGTGCTGATATGATGTGTTGATTTGAACCCTGCCCCTTCTGACTCAGAAGCAGGAATGCTCCCACTAAGCCAAAGGCTCACTTCTATAACAATGGTGACTATATTAAAAAGTAATTACAAGTTGGAACCAGGCCGTTTGGCCCAACCAGTCCATGTTGGTGTTTATCCTCCACATGAGCAGTTGCCTTAATCACATGTGACCACCCTGTCCCATATGCCTTTATTCCCTTTTCTTTCAGCCACCTCTCTAATCTTAAATGTTGATGTGGTCTCTTCTTCAATCACTAACTCCAGTGGTACATTTCATAGATTGGGGGTAATATATTAGCATGGCTAACTAACAGAGAGTCGGGATAAATGGTTCATTCTCTGGTTAGCAACCAGTAACTAGTGGGGTGCCGCAGGGATCAGTGCTGGGACCCCAACTATTTACAATCTATATTAATGACTTGGAAGAAGGGACTGAGTGTAACATAGCCAAGTTTGCTGATTGATACAAAGATGAGAGGAAATGCAATGTGTGAGGAGGACACAAAAAATCTGCAAAAGGACATGGACAGGCGAAGTGAGTGGGCAAAAATTTGGCAGATAGAGTATAATGTTGTAAAGTGTGAGGTCATGCACTTTGGCAGAAAGAATCAAAGAGCAAATTATTATTTAAATAGAGAAAGATTGGAAAGTGCCGCAGTACAGCGGGACCTGGGGTACTTGTGCATGAAACACAAAAGGATAGTATGCAGGTACAGCAAGTGATCAGGAAGGCCAAATGGTATCTTGGCCTTTATTGCAAAGGGGATGGAGTATAAAAGCAGGAAAGTCTTGCTACAGTTATACAGCGTATTGGTGAGGCCACACCTGGAATACTGCGTGCAGTTTTGGTTTCCATATTTACGAAAGGATATACTTGCTTTGGAGGCAGTTCAGAGAAAGTTCACGAGGTTGATTCCGGGGATGAGGGGATTGACTGATGAGGAAAGGTTGAGTAGGTTGGGCCTCTACTCATTGGGATTCAGAAGAATGAAAGGTGATCTTATCGAAACGTATAAGATTATGAAGGGGCTTGACAAGGTGGATGCAGAGAGGATGTTTCCACTGATGGAGGAGACTAGAACTAGAGGGCATTATCTTAGAATAAGGGGCCGCCCATTTAAAACAGAGATGAGGAGGAATTTCTTCTCTGAGGGTTGTGTAAATCTGTGGAATTCGCTGTCTCAGTGAGCTGTGGAAGCTGGGATATTGAATAAATTTAAGACAGAAATAGACAGTTTCTTAAACGATAAGGGGTTATGGGGAGCAGGCAGGGAAGTGGAGCTGAGTCCATGATCAGATCAGCCATGATCTTATTGAATGGCAAAGCAGGCTTGAGGGGCCATATGGCCTACTCCTGTTCCTGTTTCTTATGTTCTTATGCTCTTCCAACCCTCTGTCAAAGTACTTTTCTCCTGTTCTATATCCTAAAACTCTGCTATTTAATTAATTGGCTGTGAAATGCGATGGGATGTCCTGAGGGCATGAAAGGAATTATATAAATGTAAGTTCTTGCTTTCTAAAAAACACGCAGACCAACTATCTGCATTTTATGCAAATAATCAAAAGTTTGCACCCAATGTCTGTATTGTCCTCACCTTAGCTTCAAAATCAGCACAAAGCTGAGTCGGTGCTACTTCCAGTGAAAGTTCCAGATTCTCGGAATCTGTGGAGAAGGTAGAAGCAGGTTTGTCTTTGAGGCACATATAAGAACAGGAGTAGATCATTCAGCTCCTCCAGCCTGTTCCACTATCCGATGAGATCATGGCTGATTTGTATCCGAACTCCATCCATCCACCTTGGCTCCATATCCCTTAATATCCTCAGCTAGCAAAAATCTATTGATCTCAGATTTAAAATTATTAATTGAGCATTTTCTGGGAGAGCGTTCCACACATCTACCACCCTTTGTGTGAAGAAGTATTTCATAACTTCTCTCTTGAACGGCCTGGCTCTACTTTTAAGGTTATGTCCCCTTGTCCATGACTTCGCCACCAGTGAAAACATTTTTCTCCATCTACATTCTCAATTCTTTTCAAAATCCTAAAAACTTCAATCACCCCTTAACCTTCTACATTTCAGGAATACAAGATTAGTTTATGCAATCTCTCCTCGTGATCTAACCCTTGGAACCCTGGTAACATTCTGGTGAATTTGTACTGCACTCCTTCCAACGCCAATATATCTTTTCTGAGGTGTAGTGATGAGAACTGTACAGAGTATTCCAGATGTGGTCTAACCAGGGCTTTGTGCTGGTCAAATAGCTTGTTATCATTGTCAAGGCTTACATATGAACAATGAACACCTCAGTAAGATACATGACAGTGACTGCTGCCTGTAGAACCATACTAGACTATCAGCACATTCAGGGGAAAAGAGAATTGGGGGAAAAATTGAGGGATCATATGATCTAGGTTTTTGGTACTGATTAGGGGTTGCCTGTTTTCCCTTTGCTCTCAAAAAGAACTGAGCTCAATTTTGCCCAAAGCCGTTTTTTGGCGTATTGCCACAGTTACACCTATTTTTAGAGTCCACAACTGCTCCAAACATAAATGTGCCAAGTTTCCCTGCTCTATTTTTTAAAGTTGGCGCCACGCAGCATGTCCTGTAGCCTCGGGGGGTGGAGCCTAATGTCTGCGCCAAAAAAACTATGCCGCCCCTTCTGCGCATGCGCAAAAAAAAAGGAAAGTTTTGACGTAATTCCTATGGGCACGCTGCGCAGTACAGCTTCCAGTCTGCAATTACCATTTTTAAAGAGCTAGTTGTGTGTGTGACAACTTTAATTATCCTTGGAAAAATCGGACCTGCAATACAAGATGCAACGTGGCGCAAAGCCCAAGAATTGCTTCCAGGTTGAGGTGGAGGCACTGGTTACTGTGATTGAGGCCAGCTGGCAGGAACTGGACACCTGCAGAGGTCACACCAAAGTTTCACCCAAAGAAATGAAGAAACGCTGAAACCAACTTGCAGAAGATCACTGTGCAATGGTGACCACCCCAAGGTCTGGAGGCCAGTGCAAAAAGAAGTGGCAGGACCTAGTTAGTGTAAGTAATATTTTCATTTTTCAATGGCATTGCAATTGTAAATGTGACCATCTGTATATGTCCCACCCAGCAGAAAGACACCCTCTCTAAAAAGTTATATTTTCATCTTTGCAGAGGAAAGTGGCACACAACAAACGAGAAAGAATTCAAACAGGAGGAGGCCCGGCAAATCTGCACCCACTGATAGCCTTGGAAGACACGGTTGCTGCTTTGATGAGTCCTGCCTGGAGAAAAGCAACCAGCACTGCACAAGTTGGGCCCACACTCGAGGGAGATGGTAAGTCCTGCAAATTCCACAGTCTGCCTTTCCTAAATGTTAAGTACTGTACGAGCTAGCCATGCTTCGGACCATGGTGATGTCTCCGTCAGCTACGCTCCGGTTGATGCAGTGTGCTATCATTCATCGTGGTCCTTCAAATCAGCCTGCTGCTTGCGCTGTGTGAGCCTACTCATGTCACCCTGCCCCCTCCTCTGCTGCTAACCATTTGTCTGTTCTGTTATATTTTTTTGCAGAACTTGAGGCCAACCCTGATGATTCAGAAGAAGATTCAGACGAGGACGAGCCTGAAGAGGAGAACAACTTCCAATCCCACCTTCCAGACCAAGAGCGTGGGGGGGGGGGGGGGGGGCGCGGGGGCGGGGAGAATGGAGGGATGGATGAAGTCCCCACTGTTGAACTCACTTCGGAGGATTCACAGAAAATAGGTGCAGGAGTAGGCCATTCGACCCTTCCAGCCTGCACCACCATTCAATAAGATCATGGCTGATCATTCCCTCAGTACCCCTTTCCTGCTTTCTCTCCATACCCCTTGATCCCTTTAGCCATAAGGGCCATATCTAACTCCCTCTTGAATATATCCAATGAACTGGCATCAACAACTCTCTGCGGTAGGGAATTCCACAGGTTAACAACTCTCTGAGTGAAGAAGTTTCTCCTCATCTCAGTCCTAAATGGTCTATCCCTTATCCTAAGACTTTGTCCCCTGGTTCTGGACTTCCCCAACATCGGGAACATTCTTCCCGCATCTAACCTGTGCAGTCCCATCAGAATCTTATATGTTTCTATGAGATCCCCTCTCATCCTTTTAAACTCCAGTGTATAAAAGTCCAGTTGTTCCAGTCTCTCCTCATATGTCAGTCCAACCATCCCGGGAACCAGTCTGGTGAACCTTCGCTGCACTCCCTCAAAGGCAAGAACGTCCTTCCTCAGATTAGGAGACCAAAAATAAACACAATATCCCAGGTGAGGCCTCACCAAGGCCCTGTACAACTGCAGTAAGACCTCCCTGCTCCTATACTCAAATCCCCTAGCTATGAAGGCCAACATACCATTTGCCTTCTCCACCGCCTGCTGTACCTGCATGCCAACTTTCAATGACTGATGAACATTGACACCCAGGTCTCGTTGCACCTCCCCTTTTCCTAATCTGCCGCCATTCAGGTAATATTCTGCCTTCATGTTTTTGCCCCCAAAGTGGATAACCTCACACTTATCCACATTGTACTGCATCTGCCATGCATTTGCCCACTCATCTAACCTGTTCAAATCACCCTGCAGCCTCTGAGCGTCCTCCTCACAGCTCACATCACCACCCAGCTTTGTATCATCTGCAAACTTGGAGATATTATACTCAATTCCTTCATCTAAATCATTAATATACATTGTAAAGAGCTGGGGTCCCAGCATTGAGCCCTGTGGCACTCCACCAGTCACTGCCTGCCATTCTGAAAAGGACCCGTTTATCCCGACTCTCTGCTTCCTGTCTGCCAACCAGTTCTCTATCCACGTCAGTACATTACCCCCAATACCATGTGCTTTGATTTTGCACACCAATCTCTTGTGTGGGACCTTGTCAAAAGCCTTTTGAAAGTCCAAATACACCACATCCACTGGTTCTCCCTTGTCTACTCTACTAGTTACATCCTCAAAAAATTCCAGAAGATTTGTCAAGCATGATTTCCCTTTCATAAAACCATGCTGACTTGGACCGATCCTGTCACTGCTTTCCAAATGCGCTGCTATTTCATTTTTAATAATTGATTCCAACATTTGCCCCACGACTGATGTCAGGCTAATCGGTCTATAATTACCCGTTTTCTCTCCTTGCTTTTTTAAAAAGTGGTGTTACATTAGCTACCCTCCAATCCATAGGAACTGATCTGGACTCGATAGACTGTTGGAAAATGATTACCAATGCATTGACTACCTCTATGACCACTTCCTTAAATACCCTGGGATGCAGACTATCAGGCCCCGGGAATTTATCGGCCTTTAATCCCATCAATTTCCTTAACACAATTTTCCACCTAATAAGGATATCCTTCAGTTCTTTCTTCTCATTAGACTCTCGGTCCTCTCGTACTTCCGGAAGGTTATTTGTGTCTTCCTTCGTGACGACAGAACCAAAATATTTGTTCAACTGGTCTGCCATTTGTTTGTTCCCGATAAAAATTCACCTGATTCTGACTGCAAGGGATCTACATTTGTCTTCACTAATCTTTTTCTCTTCACATATCTATAGAAGTTTTTGCATTCAGTTTTTATGTTCCCGGCAACTTCCTCTCATACTCTATTTTCCCCCTCCTAATTAAACCCTTTGTCCTCCTCTGCTGAATTCTAAATTTCTCCGAGTCCTCAGGTTTGCTGCTTTTTCTGGCCAATTTATATGCGTCTTCCTTGGATTTAACACTATCCTTAATTTCCCTTGTTCGCCACGGTTGAAACATAGAAACATAGAAAATAGGTGCAGGAGTAGGCCATTCGGCCCTTCTAGCCTGCACCGCCATTCAATGAGTTCATGGCTGAACATGCAACTTCAGTACCCCATTCCTGCTTTCTCACCATCTTCCCCATTTTATTTTTACTCCAGACAGGGATGTACAATTGTTGAAGTTCATCCATGTGATCTTTAAATGTTTGCCATTGCCTATCCACTGTCAACCCTTTAAGTATCATTTGCCAGTCTATTCTAGCCAAATCACACCTCATACCATCGAAGTTACCTTTCCTTAAGTTCAGCACCCTAGTCTCTGAATTAACTGTGTCACTCTCCATCTTAATAAAGAATTCTACCATATTATGATCACTCTTCCCCAAGGTGCCTTGCACAACAAGATTGTTAATCAGTCCTTTCACATTACACATCACCCAGTATAGGATGGCCAGCCCTCTAGTTGGTTCCTCGACATATTGGTCAAGAAAACCATCCCTAATACACTCCAGGAAATCCTCCTCCATCGCATTGCTACCAGTTTGGTTCGCCCAATCAATATGTCGATTAAAGTCGCCCATGATAACTGCTGTACCTTTATTGCTCGCATCCCTAATTTCTTGTTTGATATTGACCCCAACCTCATTACTACTGTTTGGTGGTCTGTACACAACTCCCACTAGTGTTTTCTGCCCTTTGGTATTCCACAGCTCCACCCATACCAATTCCACATCATCCAAGCTAGTGTCTTTCCTTACTATTGCATTAATTTCCTCTTTAACCAGCAATGCCATCCCACGTCCTTTTCCTTTCTGTCTATCCTTCCTAGATGTTGAATACCCCTGGATGTTGAGTTCCCAGCCTTGGTCACCCTGGAGCCATGTCTCCGTGATGCCAATTACATCATATCCGTTAACTGCTATCTGAGCAGTTAATTCGTCCACCTTATTCCGAATACTCCTCGCATTGAGGAGGTGCAAGCCCTTTCCGTGAGCCGTAGTTGAGTGTTGGTGGGACCTTCCATGGTTTTCCACCGTCTGAGGCTGGGGATTCTAGTGGGGTGCAGCGAGGCACACCCAGGACCCCACTGTCCCAGGCTGCGGGTCCCTGTGGGATGCAGCAAGTCACACCCAGGGTCCCACCGTCCGAGGCTGCAGCTCCCACTGGAATGCTGCAAGCCACATCCAGGGTGAGGAGAGGAAGGAGAGCTCAACCATGCTCTCCTGAGGTGCAGGATCTAACAGATGTGGTTCACATGTTGGCAATGAGTGCGGAGAGCATTAACTGTACGCGATCACTCCTGGATGCCATCAGTGGGGTGGGTGATGGGTCATTGGGACTGTCGGGAGAAGTAACAACACACGAGAAATGGGAATGCTGTCCAAGAACAGGAGGGAGGGAATATCTCAGTCAGCAGAAACAATGTTGATGCACTTGAGGGAGGGAATGTTGCAGGTAGTTGACACAATTTTGCTCAACATGTGGGAGGGCATGTCACAGGTAGATGAAACACTGTCGGCGATCATGAGGGAGGGAATATTGGAGGTAGTTGAGACACTGTCAGGGCACATGACGGAGGGAATGTCAGAGTTAGCTACTGCAATAAGGGAACACGCCCAGACCCCTGCCCATTAACAGAATTAACTGCCACTCCCACTCCAATCCCCAGACCAGCCTCTGAAGAGACCCTAGCCAGGCCTTCCACATTATTGCCTGTCTCTCCACCCCCCGCCCCCCCCCCCCCCCCAACCCCGACCCATCAAGAAGAGCATTACCCGAGATGTTCGAAAGAATAAGCTTGGTACCAACTGGAGAAACGCTGCACCACTGCCTGCGGGCAGGGGTGGAGTCTACAAGAACAAGCGCAGCGGGTGTCTTAGAATAAGGTGGAGGAGAGATGGGTGCAGCCTTTCTTTGCTGCTGCTGTTGTTGTTACTGTTGTAACTTTTCTCAAATTAAAAGTTTTTTGTAAGTTATGTAAATTTACAAGGTTAAAAGTTAGTAAGTGATCTTAGAGTTTGTAAGTGATCTTAAGTGAAAACTTTAAAGTTTGATACAAGAATATGTTTATTAAAGTTAAGAACAAACAAATGTTTGTTAAACTTTTGAATAAAATATATTTTAAATTATAACTGAATCATTTACATTATTTGTTCCATTATTAACACAACTTTTTGAAGTAAACAAGGATCATTTCCATGATTTGTTTCATTAACACAACACATTACCGAACAGTTCCAAACAGTAAACATGGTCCATGTGGAATAGTTGTCGCTGAGCCTTCAGGCAGCAAAGCGTTCACGGATGAGCTGCTGGCGCAAGGCTCGAGCAATCATTAAAGGGGCATGACGGCCCACCCTCCTCCGCCGTCGTGCTCTGGGTTCAGGTAGTTGCATGGCTTCCTCGTCCTCCTCCTCCTCATCATCTGCATCTTCCTGATCATTATCACCAGCCACTCACCTCAGGTGGGTCTTCTACTACCAGCTGCTGCTGCCTCGTGATGGCTAAGTTATGTAGCATGCAGAACACAACATTGAACTGACTGACAATCTCAGGTAAGTATTGCAAGTAGCCTCCAGAATTGTCCAAGCTTCTGAAACGCTGTTTCAATATGCCAATGGTCCTCTCTATTATGCTGCGTGTCGCAATGTGCGACATGTTGTATTCCCATTCAGCTTCCATCCGGGTTACGCGTAGGGTCGTCGTGAGCCAGGTGGCAAGGCCGTACCCTTTGTCTCCCAGTAGCCAGCTCTGCCCTTCTGGCTGCTGTTCAAATATGGCTGATATAACGCTCTCGCGTAGGATGAATGCATCATGGGTGCTCCCAGGGTACCTTGCCACAACTGTTATGATGCGATGCATGTCGTCACACACGAGCCGCACATTAAAAGAATGGAAGCCTTTTCTGTTTCTGTACATCTCTGAATCCTCGCAAGGCGATGTGGGTACAATCAATGCAGCCCTATACCTTTGGGAAGCCAGCAATCCTGGAGAAGCCCACAGCCCTGTCACGCATTACCTGGGCGGTCATGGGGAATTTTATGCAGTCATTCCTCCTGGCATATAGTGCAGCAGTCACCTGCTGATTGCAGACATGTGATGCATGTTGTGAAATGGCGCACATATCTCCAGTTGTAGCTTGGAACGATCCAGATGCATAAAATTAAAGTGCAGCTGTAACCTTCACTTCAACTGACAAAGCAGTCCTTCTAACGCTTCTAGGTCTCAGGTCTGCTTTCACCAACTCGCAGATGTCAGTTACAACTTCTTTGCAGAAACGCAGCCTTCTGACACTGTGTGCCTCAGGTGCAGATACAAACGCCTGTCTCAATATACCTGATGTGGGTAAGGCTTCCTGCCCATTACCCTATGGGCTCTGAGGTTCCTCATGCGATGATGTAGAATCAATTGTCTCCTCCACAGCACCATCAGTGGAGTTCAGAAGAGTGAGAGGGGATCTCATAGAAATGTTTAAAATCCTGACGGGTTTAGACAGGTTAGATGCAGGAAGAATGTTCCCAATGTTGGGGAAGTCCAGAACCAGGGGTCACAGTCTAAGGATAAGGGGTAAGCCATTTAGGACCGAGATGAGGAAAAACTTCTTCACCCAGAGAGTGGTGAATTTGTGGAATTCTCTACCACAGAAAGTTGTTGAGGCCAATTCACTAAATATATTCAAAAAGGAGTTGGATGTAGTCCTTACTACTAGGGGAATCAGCCATGAACTCATTGAATGATAGAGTAGGCTCGAAGGGCTGAATGGCCTACTCCTGCACCTATTTTCTATGTTTCTATCATGCAGAAGGCTTGCACAAGGTATGGCATTGTCAGTATTGCCCCATGCTTTCCGATACTTAAATTTTACCTTTGCAAGAAGCTCAAAACGTCAGGCAGGCAGGAGAAAGTTATTTGTTCTCTCTCCCCACAAGGTCTGTATGGACCACACCCAGGACTGAGCATGTGCAGTGACCAGGAACCCCCCAACCCAATCCCCCAGGCTACATTTGATGCGTAATGCAGGCTTCTGATGCCTTCCGTATGCGTTCCACAGTTCCCCCCCCATCCCCTGGGCTTCTACTGCAGCCAAGCCTCAAGCCCCTGAGTCCGGGCGCGGGACTGATTCTGCCGGCCGACGTTCTGACCCTCGAGCTCTGTTTGCAGACGTTCGATGGTGGCATGTAAGTTGAAAAAAAATGAAAATTTACAGAATTTCATCTAACTTTCATTTACTGCGTTATAAGGGAAAACAAATTCATCTTTATTATGCATATTTAAGTGTTCTTGACTCCCTCCAAAACTTCACTGAAAAACAATGGCGTCTTTCTGCGTCGATTTTTCAATGCCGCTCCTTTTTCTTAACTCACCAGAAGGTTTTTCGGGAGTGGTCACATACGCCGACCTGGGAGAGAATTTTTTGGGACAAACATTCATAATTGACAAAAACTGACACAGACGTCGGGTTACGGCCCCTATAACGCAAAAAAAACTAACCTAAAAAAATCGTAACTAAGAGAGTTATGCTGGCGCACATTGCTTGGGGGAACTTTAATTTTTCAACTTGCGCCAAAAAAACATGGCACAAATCACTGGGGAAAATTGAGCTCGTATTTACTAAGTATTTTCCCTGTTAATTAAGGGAGGTGAATAAAAATGGCTTGCATTGAAATTTACCTTCTCCTTTAGAGAAATGCTTTTCCATCCATCCCTGCAAGGAAATTGGTACAACTAGAATCCACATTGGTTTCTGTGGCAACTTACCGAACTAGTTGGCAAAAACTATATTCAGGCTTGCTAGCAGGATAAAAGTGTGATTGGGTGAATCATGGTCCACACATTGATTGGAAAATAATTCTCAGTGTGGTGAGGTTATTATTGGGGGAGATGGCAGTATTAAGAGAATTTGTGTTCGTACAGAAAATGTGTCAATCAGGACTGTTAAGTTGGAACCTGTGAGTACTGAAAGAGTATGATTAGTGTCTGCTGGAAGAACTTCAACCAGTACACTCATCAGGCTGCTAAGAGAACAACATGTTGGAAGTAGAATCAGAAAGAAAGTAGGAGTCGGAATTATTTGGCTTGTGGAGTTTGCATTACGAAGGATTCTCAACATCATGTAGATGAAGGTAATTCATCCACTTGTTAACCATCCCAGAAAAGGAAAAAAAAACAGTGGGAACACAATATCTGGGTCTTCAGGGTTTGGCCAACATTGCCTCTGTGTCCCTTCTTCCCAAAAGTGTCCACCAAATATTTATTGGAGGGAAATTTTCGTTTGAAAGTCTTGAATTGAAGAAATGAGAGATATACCACTGAAAATCAAAAAGAAGAGAGCAAGTTATAGTTGTGATACATGTGGTATAACATACTTATGTCAGCCATGTGGTGATACCTTTTTATACCGTGACATAACATTATGTCCAAAAATATGATGTTAAAATATCTAAATACTTTTTAATTCCCATTTTAGGAACAATTTATTGATGTCCTCCCAAGCTAGAGTCTGGGTTATAGCTGATAGGATGGGCAGTCAGCTGGAAACATTTCAGTGATGGTGCTTTTCTGTTTTCGCTAAACCTACCAAAATTATTTAAATTGGTATCATGCTGAATTTAGCAACTTTCTCATTGTTTTTTCACCATGAAAGAGGTGCAATTATGTTTGGATACCCGGTAGGAGGTAGCTTCTTAAACATATCACATTTATTGTTGGTTTGAAAGTGGGAATTTTTTTGCCCCCTCAAATTGCTTTATCTAGCTTTTTGATTGGTGCATTAACTTTGTTGCTATACAGGCCTGATCAGTTGCATCGCAAGATTTTTATTTTCAACACATTTTGCTTCCATCGTCTATTTCGCTTGCAGTAACCAAATTGAACAGGTTTGGAATTTCTTTTATAGGGAGCCCAGTTTTTGAGAAAACAGGAAAAGCAGGTGCAACTATACTTCACCTGTCCTTAACTCATGGCCCACATTTACTGGCCCATGCAGTCCTTTGTTTTCTGTGCCTCCACTTCACAATGAGGGTGTCCATATAGTTATGCCCTCCCATGAAAGCTAACCTACAGGCAATTTGTGCCACAAGGGCAACCATGGCCATGACTGAAAGCTTTACTCCATCAGATCCTTCCAAGCTACCACTAGCAGCATGTGCTAACTCAATCGGCTGTCCATATCTGCATCAAGCAAGTGACAGAGGCCTGGTTTGCAAGGTATATTCATCCCTTTCCGTGTAGAAAGGAGGCACTTGCTCAATGGGACATAGTATAATTTCTAAGTTACAACGTTCCCAACACCGAAACACAATCTCTGCTCCTCTAACATCACCACTTGTTCCTCCTCACCTGTGCACTGTATCTCAATCAGCGCTACCTTGTCAAGTTCACTCACAGCATCCTCCTAAATGGATGTAGTTGTGGCCATGGTTTGTAAACTTTGATAAGCAGGACGCTGTATCCTGCTCTCTTGCTCTAAGCTGGTGGCAGTATTGAGTATCTGCATTTCCAAGCCTATGATAAAACAGTATCAAATGTTAGAACACTTGTTCCCTGACTTGGCTTCAAACAGAGCTTGCATTGCACTATGTGTGTGTGGATTGTGTAGTTGTGCTTATGCTTGTGTGGAGAGTGTAAAGGGGTACAATAACAGCAGGATTGAACTAGGCATGTTGCTTCATCTTGCCTTACTCCTCTGATGCTCTGATATAGCAGAATGTCCTGTGTCTCCTCCAAGGCCAGTTTACATGAATGTTGTGCCACTTTCGGGCAGATATCTTATTTTATTGACGCTAATAGTTTATTTTGAGGAGGTATAGAAACATAGAAACATAGAAAATAGGTGCAGGAGTAGGCCATTCGGCCCTTCTAGCCTGCACCGCCATTCAATGAGTTCATGGCTGAACATGCAACTTCAGTACCCCATTCCTGCTTTCTCACCATACCCCTTGATCCCCCTAGTAGTAGGGACTTCATCTAACTCCTTTTTGAATATATTTAGTGAATTGGCCTCAACAGCTTTCTGTGGTAGAGAATTCCACAGATTCACCACTCTCTGGGTGAAGAAATTCCTCCTCATCTCGGTCCTAAATGGCTTACCCCTTATCCTTAGACTGTGTCCCCTGGTTCTGGACTTCCCCAACATTAGGAACATTCTTCCTGCATCTAACCTGTCTAACCCCGTCAGAATTTTAAACGTTTCTATGAGGTCCCCTCTCATTCTTCTGAACTCCAGTGAATACAAGCCCAGTTGATCCAGTCTTTCTTGATAGGTCAGTCCCACCATCCCGGGAATCAGTCTGGTGAACCTTCGCTGCACTCCCTCAATAGCAAGAATGTCCTTCCTCAGGTTAGGAGACCAAAACTGTACACAATACTCCAGGTGTGGCCTCACCAAGGCCCTGTACAACTGTAGCAACACCTCTCTGCCCCTGTACTCAAATCCCCTCGCTATGAAGGCCAACATGCCATTTGCTTTCTTAACCGCCTGCTGTACCTGCATGCCAACCTTCAATGACTGATGTACCATGACACGCAGGTCTCGTTGCACCTCCCCTTTTCCTAATCTGTCACCATTCAGATAATAGTCTGTCTCTCTGTTTTTACCACCAAAGTGGACAACCTCACATTTATCCACATTATACTTCATCTGCCATGCATTTTCCCACTCACCTAACCTATCCAAGTCGCTCTGCAGCCTCATAGCATCCTCCTCGCAGCTCACACTGCCACCCAACTTAGTGTCATCCGCAAATTTGGAGACACTACATTTAATCCCCTCGTCTAAATCATTAATGTACAGTGTAAACAGCTGGGGCCCCAGGACAGAACCTTGCGGTACCCCACTAGTCACTGCCTGCCATTCTGAAAAGTCCCCATTTACTCCTACTCTTTGCTTCCTGTCTGACAACCAGTTCTCAGTCCATGTCAGCACACTACCCCCAATCCCATGTGCTTTAACTTTGCACATTAATCTTTTGTTTGGGACCTTGTCGAAAGCCTTCTGAAAGTCCAAATGTACCACATCAACTGGTTCTCCCTTGTCCACTCTACTGGAAACATCCTCAAAAAATTCCAGAAGATTTGTCAAGCATGATTTCCCTTTCACAAATCCATGCTGACTTGGACCTATCATATCACCTCTTTCCAAATGCACTGCTATGACATCCTTAAAAATTGATTCCATCATTTTACCCACTACCGATGTCGGGCTGACCGGTCTATAATTCCCTGTTATCTCTCTCCCTCCTTTTTTAAAAAGTGGGGTTACATTGGTTACCCTCCACTCTATAGGAACTGATCCAGAGTCAATGGAAAATGACTGTCAATGCATCCACTATTTCCAAGGCCACTTCCTTAAGTACTCTGGGATGCAGTCCATCAGGCCCTGGGGATTTATCGGCCTTCAATCCCATCAATTTCCCCAACACAATTTCCCGACTAATAAGGATTTCCCTCAGTTCCTCCTCCTTACTAGACCCTCTGACCCCTTTTATATCCGGAAGGTTGTTTGTGTCCTCCTCAGTGAATGCCGAACGAAAGTACTTGTTCAATTGGTCCGCCGTTTCTTTGTTCCCCGTTATGACTTCCCCTGATTCTGACTGCAGGGGACCTATGTTTGTCTTTACTAACCTTTTTCTCTTTACATATCTATAGAAACTTTTGCAATCTGTCTTAATGTTCCCTGCAAGCTTCTTCTCGTACTCCATTTTCCCTGCCCTAATCAAACCCTTTGTCCTCCTTTGCTGAGTTCTAAATTTCTCCCAGTCCCCAGGTTTGCTGCTATTTCTGGCCAATTTGTATGCCACTTCCTTGGCTTTAATACTATCCCTGATTTCCCTTGATAGCCACGGTTGAGCCACCTTCCCTTTTTTATTTTTACGCCAGACAGGAATGTACAATTGTTGTAGTTCATCCATGCGGTCAGTTCATTCATCCTGTACTGGCATGGATTTGCCAGGGGCAGTTCTGTTATGGGGGTAAATACCTTGCATGATACCAGCTGGCAACGCGTGGTACCCATCATTGTTCCAGAGTCGTGCACATGAACCACACTGGCCTAGAAATTGCGGTCGAAGTTGTACCTCTGGAGTACGCCTCCGACTCGCCAAACATTTACAAATTTACCTCCAGGTGCTCAGGCTGCGAAGTGTTGCGGTCTCGGGCCTTCATTCGTACGGCAGCGAAAAGGCCCACGATCTAAGGTACCCAGGCAATTCGGAAGCATCCCTGGGATCATATGGGCCCAGTGCTCCAATCACAAAGGAGGATTCCATTGCACTCATTTCCGATGGGAATCCCTTAATGACATGAAATGGAATCCCCAAATAATTATACAATGTACAGAATTCTAATAATTATAAATATACTATATTGTAATTTTATTCATGTCCCTTCATTGCACCAACCTCAATAAAAATGTAATGTTTTCTTAACTAATTTTAAATATCTTAATGGCAGACAGTGACTAGTGGAGTGCCGCAGGGCTCAGTGCTGGAACCCCAGCTCTTTACAATATACATTAAAGATTTAGATGAAGGAATTGAGTGTAATATCTCCAAGTTTGCAGATGGCACTAAACTGGGTGGCGGTGCGAGCTTTATTATAGATGGGTCTTGCATCCGAGTCCACGTGGATCTGCACCTTGGCTCCCATGAAATTGCCGATGCCTGGTTCAAACAGTGAGGGGAACTTGCTCAGCACTTGAACACATGGATTATCATCCTCCGACGACAACGCTTTGATATCGTTCCAATTCCATTTCAATTTTTTTTAGCCAATTCCTGCTGAACAGCGTTGGACCATTGCCTGGAACAATCCATAAAGGTAAATCATGAACCGCACCATCATACGACACCTTGACTACTGCACTGCCAATCACTGTTATGAGTTCTTTAGTGTACGTACACAATTTGGCATTGACTGGACTCAGCTTAGGCCTCACAGCCTTAGTATCCCACAGCTTGTCGAATGTCCTCTGGCTCATTATTGATTGACTCGTACCCGTGTCCAATTCCATCGATACCAGCACACCGTTAAGCTTCACATTAATCATTATCGGTTGGCTCTTTGTTAGGAACGAATACAGTCCATGCACTTCCTCCTCTGGTATCTCGGATTGCATATCCGGATCCACGCTAGACAGGTCATCATCCTCCACGTGGTGTGTCGCAGCACGCTTGCTCAGTTGCGGACACATGCGCTGGAGATGCCCCAGTCTTGAACAGTCTTTACAAATGTACTGTTTAAACCGACACAGATGAGGCCGATGATTGCCCCCACAACACCAACACGGTGAAATCGGATTCATTCCCGTTGGCGGACTTTGGGCAGCCACAGGTTTTCGCATACGCAGTCGAGTAGGCCCTGCCATATGCAGCTCTGCCAAATGACGATAAACTCTTGTTTACAGTTATTTGCCGAGTTCCGATTTTTCAATGATACCTGCTTTAAGCTTTTGTCCATCGTCATGCTTGCCTAGGTAATCGTGATGGCCTTGCACAAATCCAGCGTCTCGGCCGCCAGTAGCTTACGCAGGATCATCTCATGGTTGATGCCGATTACAAAGAAGTCCCGCAGGATGTGTCCCAACTCATTTTTGGACTTACACAGTCCAGCTAGATGTCTTAGGTCGGCAAAGAATTCCGACACATCCTGGCCCTCAGAACGAACGTGCTTGTAGAATCGATATCGTGAGATGATGATACCGCCTTCTAGTTTGAGATGGTCATGTACCAAATCACACAATTCCTCATAGTCCTTGTCCGTTGGACTTGTAGGCGAGAGAAGATTCTTTGAGTCCATAGATTTTCGGACCGCAAACCGTGAGGAAGACCGCCCTGCGCCTAACTGCATCAGTGGGTTCCTACATTTTGTTGACCACGATGTACTAGTCCAGGCGAGCTACAAAATCTGCCCAGTCCTCTCCCTCCACGAATCTCTCCAGAATTCCAATCATGCTCATTTTTGCATGCGAAGGTTCTTAAGTTATCTCGTCGCCAAATGTTGTGCATGTAATAACTCAATAGACTGAATACTGTAAACTAACACAGATACAAACCTGGCTCTGCTTTATGAGCACCCAAAGTGATTACATTAATGATGGCTTGCCTTTTATACCTGGGCCGCACACACATGCGTACAGCCCAATGACCTCCACCTGGTGCCTAGTAACCACCAAGCATACATACATGACACAAAGGTTTAACAATCACACTACACATTACCAGTTCATCCACTCCTCCTAAATGTCCTAGCTATTACGTTAAGATTATATCCCCTCATTCGTGATTAGAGCAAATAGTTTCTCTGTATTTACCATATCAAATCATTTGAACATTTTAAACACCCCGATCAGATCATCCCTCAATCTTCTGTCATCAAGATTTTTAATATAACATTCAAAATTCTTCTGGGAAACATGCCCCAGAAGAAATGCCCATGTTGCATGTGTTGTAGGGGGGAGAAAAACACATTGCTATTTGGAAGGAGTATTTACAATTTTAAACATGCTGTCTACATCTCTGCACACAGTGACAGACGTGTACAACCTGTCGGTCACCGTGTATGTCAGTAAGTCACCGTGCATCTGGCGACTAGCTTGCGCTTCAGCACTTAGATGGCCAAAGCCCATGGAAGATGTGAGTATGGCATTATGTTATGGTATTATAGAAAATAAATAGGTTCTAAAAATATTCACACACTTCAACGTGGATAAGTCAATGGGCCCTGATTACATCCGCCCTAGGGTGTTGAAGGAAGTCAGAGCAGATAGAAGTGCGAGGGCTTTACAGGAATTACCGTAAATGAAAAACAGTTTGATCGGAAACATTTTGTGCCATGAAATCATGGACTTTCTAATTGGTATATGGCACTGTTGGGTAACCTTACCTTGCTAAATTCCACTATTTCCCATATGCAGCATGAAATCTGGCCTTCCTCTTCTGCTAGTCATGCTGCACTTCAGTCCACTATGCAGAGTCCCCTAGAGTGTCAAATGGAGCAATTATCCTCAGTCACCTCGTGCAGCAGCACATCCACTTTGCCAGCTATCAAACAGTAGATTGGATGTAGCACCATTCCACCTTTTGCCCACAGACCTTTTTGTTGTGCCTCCATTTTGGCTTTTCCTTTCTTTTACCTCACTTCTCATTTCTTCACTTCTTACCTTCCCTCCACCAAAAACTTGCAACGTTTTCCAATTTTTTTGTTACTAGATGCAGCCATTTCCCTTTAACTAGCTGTAAGGACATCAAATTGGAGCTGCAGCCTTTGAGAACTTTGAGCTGCTGTGATTTTCCATCCCCCCCTGCATTTCATGCTTTCAGTGCAAGGCACTAGAGGCACAGCGAGCGTGTTTAAATTAGATGTATGCCATATGTGATTGAAGAAGCAATAATTTTGTAAATTTATCTGATAATTACTTCACTTTCATGTGCTTATTAATAAAAAAAATACTTTGGTCCCACTATGCTGACATGCACAGCAGGCCCTTTGATGCGATCCTAGCAGCCCTTGCACCTGGATCGTAATATCCGGTCTCTTACCTCTACTCAGTGCTGTACCGCTGAACCAACGAAGAACGTCAACTGCTCATGGGGGGAGGTGGAGTGTGAATGTTAGCTAAGGTTATGGCATAGTGCAAAATCAATTATACCACTGGCCATCTTTATTGTTATAGCACTTACCAGGAAGCTTTGCTGGTGACACAGAAGAGGCGAGGGTCCAGGGGCAGCACGGGCCAGCCCACACTGCGATATGTGTATGCACTCGGTCTGTGCAGCAAAGCTGGTCTCCAGTCGTCTTGGTTAATCCTTGCCACTGGAACTAGACCTAGCTCTATCAAGCCCATCTGGTGGCTGGTGTGCAACAGCCTCCATACGTTAGAAAAATCCACGCACAGGCATCTTCCACTCTTCAAGATGTAGTTTGGAACCTGGAATATTAGACCCTTCATTGAAACACCTGTGAAATCATCCCTTTTTGGAGTGGAAGCAAGTCATCCTCGATCCGAGGGACTGCCTATGATGATGATCTAAAGCATAAATTTCACTGTAATTTCCAGTCCGAGATTAATCACAAACTGATTCTGTGATCAGCCCACCTCTGAAATAAATTCACTGAAAATCTTCATTGGATCAGTGTTAACCCTGCAGGACAGTGTTCCCACACGTAAATGTTTTTTTCTCATTTTAAGAAAAAGCAGAGAAGTGTTCAAATAATTATCACTTACATTTGCATTGCTTATCTAATTAAGTTAGGTCATGTAAACAATTGACATAAATTAAGATTTATTTCTGTAACTGGTATTTATTTATCTAGCTGCAATAGATAAGGAGCACACTAATTTCCAGGAACCAATCAAAAAGCCAAAGGCAAAATAGTGCAGATACTAGAAATCTGAAAAAAAGAACAGAAAATGCTGGAAATACTCAGCAGGTCGGGCAGCATCTGTGGGGAGAGAAACAGAGTAAATGTTTCAGGTCAGTGATCATTCATCAGTACTGGAAAATGTTAGAGATGTAACAGGTTCTCAGCAAGTGCAGAGGCAGGGAAACGGGGGAGGGGAGGAAAGAACAAAAGGGAAGGTCGGTGAAGTGGGGGAAGGCAGGAGTGATCAAAGAACAAAAAGGATGTTGGTGCAAGGCAAGAGGGGATGGAAATGGGGCAAGTAAAAAAACAAAAGTTGGGTCCAGAGGAGCTGCAAATGGCAACAGCAGAATCATTACCAGCATCTGCTGTCTAAAAAATGGGAGCATCCTTCCATCTCCTCACTTCCACATCCCTCCTTCCCCCACTTCCGCATCCCTCCCTCCCCCACTTCCACATCTCTCCCCCCTCCCTCCTCCACTTTCCCCTCCCTCCCCCCCTTCCCCTCCCTGCCCCATTTTCCCCTCCCTCCCCCCTTCCCCTCCCTGCCCCACTTTCCCCTTCCTCCCCCCTTCCCCCTCCCTGCACCACTTCCCCCTTCCCGCTCCCTCCCACTCTTCCACATCCTTCCCCCACTTCTAGCCTGTTGCGGAGGGGGTCGGTAAATCATAGGATCTTCTCGTGGGCCTGCTCTTGAGCCTGGGTAAAACCACAGTTTGTAGGTCCAGGATTGGCAGGGCCCATGGGGGGCAGGGATGGTCTGGCTGCCTGCCTCTCTCTTGTCTGGAGAGGGAGACTTCCACGATCAGTGAGCACTGTAGGGTATAGAGTTTCTGAAAGAAACGGATAACATTTTGATTTAGTTGGAAAGATATCCCTTTTGTTGGGAGTTTGTTGCTTTTTTGGCTTCTTTCAGTTTGACTGGACCATGTGTTACATTTCTTTTCTATTTTAGTGTCGCTCTAAAAGGGGCACTTATTGTGATGATTCTTGTTTGGTGACCCTGGGACAACCCAGTGTCCCCCTTATTGGGTCATCAAAAAAGGCCCACTTCTACATCCCTCCCCACGTTTACACTTCAGCACCTTCCTCTCTCCTTTTCCCTTGACACAGTGCAGTCTCTGACTCACCAGGCGCAGTGGCATGAGATCTAATATATGTATATTAAAGAAACCACTCCCAGTGATTTAATATGATTAATTATTTCCATCTGTGCACTCCATTCACTTTTTTGAAAATTCCATGTACTCCCAGATAGCTCTCCCCCATCCTGAGTGGTGGCCCCAGGTGTATTTAAAGGAATGGCTGAATGCTAATTTGATAGCAGCAGTGTGCACTTGTACTATTAAATGAAAGTTCACTGTTGTGCAGTGGTGCTTGAAAGTATGTCTAATGCACATGAAGTAAATTTCACAACTGAAACCGTGCTCTACATTTCAGGAGGGTAGGTTTGCCAGTATTTTATTTTTGTTTTAATACCTTTCTTTGTTCTTGTATGTCAATGCTAAGCAAAAGCATATCAATAAATAAAATCTTCAATAGTGATTATCTATTAGAAACCATTATTATGGGGTAAGAGTATGTTTTTTTAACTAAAACAGCAGATTTCCTGTTTCTCTTAGTGGTGGGACTCTGTAAATGCGGGTAAGCTCAATAATGGAGAAACACAAGCACATTTTTAGAGGGAGAAGACAAACGGCAGGTATGCAGAGAAAATGTGAATAAAATGGCAAAATATCACGGAGTGAACCCTGGCCTAGAAAATTGAAGTGTTTGCACTGGCCATTAAGGCCTCTTTAGGGAAAAAAATTGGTGGCCGCCTCACTTTCGCCCACTGCCGGCAGATCCCATGGTGGCCTGCCTTTGCCAGCGCTCGACAAAAGTATTGTAATTAGCCAGAGCGTGACGTCTATCTGCATCTAACGGCGAGTTGACAACTGGTCATCTATTTTGGACGTCGCTGCTCCTCTTATTGCCCTCTCCAAAGCATGCCTGTGCACGCAGCCTCTCAAAGCACTTCAGCAGCGTAAACAGTCATGAGGACGCTTCAGGTGACAAATTTAAGACAGCCAGGCCTACTATCTCCACAAAGCAGTGTTTGTATTATTCGCAAGCCTAGGCCTTGATAGCTAACCTTTGAGATTTGTAGGCAAAGTTTAATTTTAATTTTTTTTGGATTGTTTGCTTATTTGAATCTGGCCTGCCTGAGATTGTGATACTGATTGTAACAAATGGTAAGATGCAGAATAATGCAGGTGATTACTTATGAGTGACGATGGACTCAATTTTCCCCAGTTATTTGCACCGTCGTTTTGGCGTGTGCCGCTTTTTTTGGCCTAACTTAAAATATCCAAGTTTCCCCAAAGATTGTGCGCCAGTGTAACTCAGTTACATTTTTTAGGTACTTTTTTTTGTACTTCATTGGGGGTGTAACCTGCCACCTGCGCCAATTCTGGCCATTTAAGCAAGCTTGGTCAGCTCCGATTTACTCCAATTTTTCTTAGGGCGGCGTATGTGACGGCTGTGGAAAAACCTTCTGGGCAGTTAAGAAAATCGGCGCAGGTAAGGAAATCAGCGCAGCCAGATGCACTTCCAGGGCCTGGACAGTAGCAGCAGTGAGAGTGGGAGAGAGAGGGGGGAGGCCTTTCGGCCAGAGTTAGGAGCGGGTACCGGCACAGCAGGGGAGGGAAGCCTTTCGGCCAGAGTTAGGAGCGGGTACCGGGAGGGAGGGGCCCTTCGGCCTGGGATAGTAGTGGGCACCACTATCGGGTGGGGTGGGGGAGGGGGAGATAGACTTTTGTCATAAACACTTTAATAATTCAATGGTGGTAAGTTGATGCAAGGTGCTTGTGCAGGTTACTGTGAGTTGGCCAGAATGTGTGTCCCCAGTTACCATGGCAACCCGATCTTTTTGGCGCAGATCTTAGGCTCCACCCCCAAAGATAAAGGACGGGCTAGGCTGCGCCAAAATCAACAATTCAAACGGGGAAACTTGGCTGATTTTTTTTTGGGGTAGTTGGGTCCCCCAAAAAATAGGCGTAACTCTTCAAGTGCACCAAAAAACAGCTTTGGGGAAAATTGAGTCCAATAAGAGTAAGCTTGAGGTTTGGATTGGGAATCACCTATGGATGCTCAGTGTTTCGATCTCTGAAATCTGAAGTGTGAATTCAAATTGTTTGAAGTGATCCGATATGAGTACTCTGTCCTCACCATGGAATAGTGAAAAGTCTTCGGTTGTCAGACCCTCCAAAGCCAATGACTAAAGTGACCTCAGCATATCGATGAAATTATGACTACAGCATAATGGTTTCAAAAACCCTCCAGGTCTCCATAACCAGTGCCTGCGAAGAGGTGCTCAGTCATTCAACCAGAAAACACCAGGACTGGTTTGATGAGAATGATCAGGAGATCCAAGAGCTAATAGATCGCAAGCACAGAACATTTCTGAGCCTTAAGAACAACCCAACTCTGGAGCGGCAAAGCAGCATTACAGACGGCTCAAGGCTGAGGTCCAACAAAAAACCCGGGACCTAAAGAACCGGTGGTGGAGAGGAGAAAGTACAGGAGATACAGCAGCTGGCCGACAGCCATGATGTGCGAGGATTCTAAATCACAGTCAAGGCCACCTACGGTCCAAACTCCCAAGGCCCCACCCCACTGCTGGGCAAGAACGGGGAAATACTCATCAAGGACACCGAGGCAGTCAGGGCCCGCTGGAAGGAGCACTTCGAAGATCTCCTCAATCGAGACTCTGTCTTTGACCCGCGTGTTCTCGACTCCATCCCGCAGCATGTTACCCGCCACCATCTCAGTGAGACCCCAACACTGCACGAGGTAGAAAAAGCCATAAGACATATTAAGAACAACAAAGCTACAGGAGCGGATGGAATCCCTGCTGAGGCACTAAAGTATGACAGAGAGGCACTGTTGGCATGAATACACAACCTCATCTCTCTCATCTGGAGGGAGGAGAGCATGTCAGGAGATCTCAGAGATGCAGTGATCGTGACCATCTTTAAAAAAGGGGACAAATCCGACTGCGGCAACTACAGAGGAATCTCCCTGCTATCAGCCACTGGGAAAGTTGTCGCTAGAGTCCTCCTTAACCATCTTCTTCCTGTGGCCGAGGTGTTCTTCCCGGAGTCACAGTACGGATTTCGTTCCCTATGGGACACAATGGATGTGATTTTTGCAGCACGACAGCTGCAGGAAAAATGCAGGGAACTGCGCCAGTCCTTATACATGGCCTTCTTCGATCTTACAAAGGCCTTTGACACTGTCAACCGCAAGGGTCTATTGTAAAGTCCTTACTCTGCAGCATGAAACCACACGAGGCACATTCCAGGGACAAGGTCACTCTGACCTAACTCTTTATTACAGGACTCTAGAAGTGATGACCCTGTGTGGGACCTCCCTTTATATACCTGTGTGGTCAGTTAAGGAGTGTCTCCCACAAGTTCACCCCTGTGGTCAAGGTGTGCATCTGAGTTGAGTGTGTACAGTAATACAGTGGTGTTACATTGTAGTTACAAACATGACATCTATGGAGCGCCCTCCTCCATTTCGGATACCCCCAAAAGTTCGTCAACATCCTCCACCTGCTCCACGATGACATGCAGGCCGCGATCCATTACAGATACCAATGGATTCATTACAGACCCAATCCACGTCCGGATCGAGGTCAAACAGCGCTGCATCATAACCCCAACCCTCTTCTCAATCTTCCTCGCTGCCATGCTCCACCTCACAGTCAACAAGCTCCCTTCAGGGGTATAACTAAAGTACAGAACCAGTGTGAACCTGTTCAACCTTCGCCGTCTCCAGGTCAGGTCCAAGAACAACCCAACCTCTGTCATCAAGCTACAGTACGCGGACGACGCCTGCGTCTGCGCACATAGAGGCTGAACTCCAGGACTTTGTCGACGTATTTACTGAGGCGTACAAAAGCATGGGCCTTATGCTAAACATCCATAAGACAAAGGTCCCCCACCAGCTTATCCTCGCCACTCAGCACTGCCCCCAGTCATCAAGATCCACGGCGCGGCCCTGGACAACGTGGACCATTTCCCATACCTCGGGAGCCTCTTATCAACAAGAGCAGACATTGATGATGAGATTTAACACCGCCTCCAGTGCGCCAGTGCAGCCTTCGGCCGCCTGAAGAAAAGAGTGTTCGAAGACCAGTCCCTCAAATCTGTCACCAAGCTCATGGTCTACAGGGCTATAGTAATACCCGCCCTCCTGTATGGCTCAGAGACATGGGCCATGTACAGTAGACACCAAATCGCTGGAGAAATATCACCAATGATGTCTCCGCAAGATCCTACAAATCCCCTGGGAGGACAGACGCACCAACGTCAGCGTCCTCTACCAGGCCAACATCCCCAGCATTGAAGCACTGACCACACTTGATCAGCTCTGCTGGGCAGGCCACATTGTTCGCATGCCAGACACGAGACTCCCAAAGCAAGCGCTCTACTCTGAACTCCTCCACAGCAAACGAGCCAAAAGTGGGCAGAGGAAACGTTATAAGGGCACCCTCAAAGCCTCCCTGATAAAGTGCAACATCTCTACCGACACCTGTGAGTCCCTGGCCAAAGACCGTCATAAGTGGAGTAAGTGCATCCGGGAGGGCGCTGAGCGCCTCTAGTCTCATCGCCGAGAGCATGCAGAAATCAAGCACAGGCAGGGGAAAGAGCGTGTGGAAAACCTGTCCCACCCTCCCTTACTCTCAACGTCTATCTGTCCAACCTGTGACAGGGACTGTGGCTCTCGTATTGGACTGTTCAGCCACCTAAGTACTCATTTTAAGAGTGGAAGCAAGTCTTCCTCGATTCCGAGGGACTGCCTATGATGATGATTCAAAAACTACAAAGCGCTGGATTTGATCATTTGTGTCCTACATCTTTTTCTTTCTGCTACATGAAAATTTAAACATGTATTTAAAATAAAGACAAAAGCAAAACACTCTGGATGCTGGAAATCTGAAATAAAACCAGAAAAATGCTGGAAATACCATCAAACCACAGACTGCCCCGTGCAGTCAACAGACTCCCTACAAATGCAAATTTGGTGTCTACTGTCAATCCCTTTTTCCATCTGCAGAAATTTTGCAAACCAGAACCTGAGCTGATTTAAAAGATGACTTCCATAGATAGGTTAGGAGCTTTGCTTGTGTCACTTTGATGCGCTTTAAACAAGAGGGAGCTTTCTCCACAGAAGCTGAATCCAATGCCTTAACATTGATTGGTGAGCAGGTGGCAGGTAAATTGTCGTAACAAATACGGCAACTGTTCTGTACATGGCCTACAGGTTAACTTGTTTTTTCCTCGTTCGGCTTAACTATAAGTGGGACACAGGCGCGACGTTCAGTCTCCTGGTGAGCTGAATGCCGGAAAGAGCGCGTTACACCACAAATTCTCCATGTCACTGATGTTAATTAGTAGGCAGCACCAAAATACCTGTGCTGCCTGCTCTCTCTCTCTCTCTCTCTGCGGGCGGTTGTTAGTCTTAGCCGCCGCTATTACCGGCAGGATTCCGGCCAACTCGAATTTCTATGCCAAAGTCTCTACAATGTAGCTGGAGGTCCAGAAGAAGGAGCACAAATTAGAAGAGATTGAAGCTAAGCTATGAATATTACTATAATATTCATAGGACACATATCAACGTAAAGAACAGTAGTAATTGTCAAACATGCAAAAATGCTTTTCTAACAGAAATGTTAGTAATGATGCAGCAGCTAATGTCCAAATAGTAAAAATAACAAAGTTAGGCTCTCCAAATAGCTGTAAGTTCATCAAGCTAGTCGCTGCGTTATAAAACCCAGATATATCCCACATTTATCCTTCAATGTTGTGTTAGATGTTCTTAGTCGGGGTTGCGGCAGTGGCAAAAATGAGCTTAAGTGTCCCATGTTAAGGAGGGGATGATTTGTCAGGGTTCCATTGACTTTTCTCCAAATGTCCATGTGTGGACATTGGATAAGGAAGGGATCTGCCTTAACTACCAAGCTCCTCACAGTCACATTGCCTGCCAATATTCACTGTTGACTTGGACAAGAATATTGCTTGCTTGGACATGATACCAGATGTGACTAACATCCACGAAACTGTATCCCAGTAAGGAGTCATTGCCTTCAGGAGAAAGAAGAAAATTGGTAGAGAATAGTGTAGTTATGCATGTTGTCATGGGAAAGAGAATATAGTGCAGGAAGAATTTTAAAAAGGCTAAATTACTGTCATGCTTAAAAACAAAACTGCCACATAACAAGACACAGAAGGATAATTCCCAGCTGTGCATTTTGTTGGCCACCCACTTCTTCGACTTCTCTAATGTACCTGCTAATTATCTCCAATCCTTTACTTATGGATGGAACACTCCTGTGCTATTCACTTCTTTCACTGCTGTGGTGAGATTTCAAGATTTTGATCTTAAAGCTCACTAAGTCCAGTTCTAACCTAAAGCAAAATCCTAATTTTTAATCTGATTTGCAAATATGGAATACTGCATAAGTTCATCATTAATGATCTCTAACATGGGTTTAATATGTACAAAATTACCTTCTTCGACATTTTGCACTAGGCTTTTTTGCTCCTTTTTACACAAATTGTCCATGTTCAATATTTTTTACTCACAAAAGGAGCAAAGAAAGCCCAGTGCAAAATGAGTAAAAGGTCATTTTGGACTTGTTAAATCCACGTCAGAACAAATTATTCTTGGTGCTGTATCCCAATATAGCACCATTATCTCCTTTCTTGCTGAGATTAGCAAATACAGGAATGCTGGGCCCAGCATCTCTCTTTAATAAAACTGATGTTATTCTTGGGACTACAGTAGCACTGGATTCATCAAGCTTTTGTATGCATCTCAACATGTCATTGAAACAATTTATATGCCATTGCTGAGAGTGCAATTTTTCGTTTGAAATCATTTACGTTTATCTACATTTTAATTTGGTTAATAAACGAGAGCTTTATATTAGTGTAGCTTTTTTGTGACATTTCTGCTCATCAAGGTGAGGAGGTCACTGTTGATTGGTGTGGTGCAGGATTTCCAATTTTGGCATCTAAGGTGTAATTTTCAGACTTCTAAATGTTTGGAAAATCGGGTGTAGCACGTGCCAAAATGGCCAATTGGCAGAATCAAGGAAGCTGTTGAGCAGGAGTGGGACCAGAGCAGAGGAAATTGAAAGTTAGGGTCCTGTCAAAGGAATTTTTTTTGCAGGAGTAGATTAGGATGGTTGTAGAAATTGAGGTGTGCATATTGGGGTAGAGCCTCGTTCTACCATGGTCAAAATTTATGATGAAAGAGGTTGGATGCTTTTTGCATCAGTCCTTTTTCTGTCCTCACGTTGAGGAAAGAGACAGGACTGGGAGCATGATGTACCTCGCCAGTCATTGTGCCAGTTCTACCTTTCCGTAACCAACATAAAGTACACCTGCAGGTGCATTTGCAAAACAACATAAAAGTGTGGGCTGGATACTGGTTTCGCAATGGCAACAATATAATCAAGACGATTTTTTTAAATTCTGTCTTTGTCTGCATTAACCTGTTCCACACCCACCCTCCCAAAACCCTCAGCGGAACATTAAGGTGGTATGCTGATATTTCTGATTCCGCATTAAGCTGACACCAAGATGCACTTTAAATAGTGAGAGCGCTCTGCTCTGCCCCCTTTTCGTAAATAACCTGTATCTGGGATTTGGGATGGACTCAACACCAGGCCAGACTGGCGACTTGAAATCTCCACCTGGTTCCCTTGTGGCAACAGAGTGGGGCTTGAGGGATTTCCAAGTCTGAGTATGTTGAAAGAACTGCCCTGGTCTTGCACACCAAACCCAGCAAAGGAATAGAATTATCAAAGTGGATTTTAGGGAAGCCAGGTTTGACAGATTATCAAAAGGGCGTTCTTTAGCTGCTTTGATGCCAGACACCCCATACCATATTCTATAATTTGACTATAACTGTTTCTGATATTAGTTATCGCTGTTTATGTCTTATTACTCTTGGTTTTATCTGAATTAAAATCAAAAAGGTACAGTTGTGGTCCAAATTAATCATGGGAAGAGGGAGAGGTAGAAAGTATATTTTTATGGGAAGGGCAGTATTGGAAAAATGTATGCTTGGCAAGGGGGTCTTGTAAAATATAATTTTGAATATACATACTATGGGCCCGAGTTTCCACATGATTTGCGCCTGATTTTTAGGAGCAACTGGTAGAGAACGGACTATCTGAGAAATTGCAATTCTCCACATTTTTGTTTTCTGCAGTTCTAGTCAGGTAGAACAGTTCTACTTTGGAACAGAATTTTTTCTTCAAAAGGGGGCGTGTCTGGCCACTGACGCCTGATTTGAAAGTTTCCACAGTGAAAACGTACTCCAAACTAACTTAGAATGGAGCCAGTGAAGATTTTTGTAGAACTGAAAAAACCTGTTCGACACATTAAAAAATCAGGCGCAGGTTACAAATTAGGCGTCCAGAACGAGGTGGGGGGGGAGGGGGGGTGAAGGGAACTCATTAAATTCTACAATAAATCCTTATTTATACTTCTACAAATATTATACAAATAAATCCAACCTGAATAAACATTTATAAGCAAAGAAAAGATTAAATAAACCATCTTCCTACCTGTGTGAAAGTGCTTCAGGCACAGAGAATGCTGCAGTCAGCCTGAGGCGCCCGTTCTTCCCGCGGGGAGGGGGGGGCGGGAGGGGAGAGGAGGCGCCCGTTCTTTCCCGCGGGGGGGGGGAGGTGCCCGTTCTTTCCCGCAGGGCGGGGGGGAGGCGCCCGTTCTTTCCCGCCGGGGGGGGGGGGGGGAGGAGACAGTGAGAAGGCTGCAAGTGCTGATGTGCTGATGGCAATGTGCTTGTATTAAAAAAATTTAAAAAAATTAAACAGCTACAAAGAACTACAAAAATGGCCGAGTGCCAATGATTTTTTCACACTGAGCATGCACGAATGCTCCAACGCGCACGCGCAGCGTTGCCGGCAGGAAAAAAACTAATTTAAATAGTACCCGCCCCCTCCCACTTACAAAATCGGCGCGAGTGTAGGCTCCGCCCCCCTGGGCGCCACGCCAGGCAGACAAGGAGCTGCAGAACGCTCCAGAATCGCGATTTTTTTTTTTAGGCGCGAAAAACGGGCGCCCAGCCCGTGTGTGGAAACTTGGGCCCTATACTTCACCCATATTTAACCTTCCCACATTACAACAGTGACCACACTCCAAAAGTACTTAATTGGCTGTAAAGCGCTTTGAGATGTCCGGTGGTCGTGAAAGGCACTATATAAATGTAATTCTTTCTTTTTCGCTTTCTCTTTCTCTTTCTCTCTTTCTCTTTCTTTCTCTTTCTCTCTTTCTTTCTTCTCTTATTTCTTCCTATACATCACAGCAAGGCTGATCCTACACATGTGAAGCACTCACGCATGCACTTCTTCCACGAGTCACTGAATGGCAGTCAAGAGCAGTACATGCCCATTTCCCTCCCCACCCTGGGTACATCGAGACCAACTGTGGTACCCTCATTTAGGCTACAATTGAGATTAGTTAGCAAAGACTAGGCATCAGTACAGCTCAGTACAAACTGAAGCAATATTTGGAGGAAATCATCAACTTTCTTGTAATTAATAATGTTTTTAGTTAAACTGATACGAAGGAATCAGAGAGAAAGTAATGCAGAAAAATAAAGGAACAGGAGCAGGCCGTTCAACCCATCAAGTCTGCTCTGCCATTTTTGGTAGTTGTTAGCTCTATCTTTTTAATTCCAATTTCCCCGCCCTTTTTCTTGTGTCCTGTATTATCTTTATTTGTTAAGTAAGTATATCATCATAGGCAGTGCCTCAAAATCAAGGAAGATGTGCTTCCACTCTATAAGTGAGTTCTTAGGTCACTGAACAGTCCAATACAGGAATTACAGTCTCTGTCACAGGTGGGGCAGACAGTCGTTGAGGGAAAGGGTGGGCGGGACTGGTTTGCCGCAAGCTCCTTCCGCTGCCTGCGCTTGGTAAGTATATATCACTCTTTTAAACATCTCAAATAATGTACCTTCTGAGTAGTGTGTCCTATTTTTATCACATCCGTTTGTATGAAGGAAGTTTTTCCAGGGTTCACTTTTAGTCGGTTTCGCTAAAATTCAATAATGATGTCTCCTTATTCTGGATTCCCCTACTACAGGGGAAGGTGATTTCATATCAACTCAGTCAATTTCCTTCATCAAATCACCTCTTAAATTCCTAATGTCCAGGCAATATAATTCAAGATTACTCAGTCTCTCATCATAAAGTAGTGCCTTCATTCCAAGTATTATCCTGGTGAATAGTTGTTGGACTATATAGTTGGAGTAATACTTTCTTACTTTTATATCCAAAACCATAACTAAGTAATGCTAATTTGCTATTTATATAACCAAACTCTTTAGATGTCTGAAGCTTGTAAAACAGGTGGTATAATGTTGTTTGATCATAAACTTAATATATGACTTTGGAAACTATATTGTAATGGTATAATACTAATCAAAAACTGACTTACTGATGATGGATTAGCAAAGAAATTGATGATGATGGGGGAAAATATAGTGCACTAACTAGAATGAAAATTATGTCACACTAGTCATGGAAATCTCAATCAAAAGACTGCACCAAGTCTGTCGGCTAGGGAAAGGTTGCACATTGGGTATCACTGGCTGAACTCTTGTCTGGAAATCTGAGCAATGGGATAATGAGTGTTGGCAGTCTATTCTGGAATAGGGGAGGGGGCATCAAAGTCAAGCCAAATCCTGATGCCACTTGACATTCTGAAACTCTGGCTGTGTTTTTCTCTGATTCGTTAGAGCAAGGATAATGAGGCGAATATTAGTGCCCGACCAAGATTAGCTAGCACAGCACAAATGATTTGTGGATTCTGAGACCTTCTTGGTTTATATGACAGTGTTATCTAAAAATACTTTACACATGACAGGGAGTTTCCTAAGATGCGGGTTCCAACTGTCATTAAAGCTATTACAAAAGGCCTTCTCACATTTACCCAGCTCACATTGACCCGTCTTTCAGATGAGACGTTAAACTGAAGCCCCATCTGCTCTCGGGTGGATGTAAAAGATCCAATGGCATTATTTTGAAGAGCAGGGGTGTTGGGATGTAACGAGTGGGGTGCATAAATGGGAACCAGTAGATGAGTGTATTTGGATTTCCAAAAGGCATTCGATAAGGTGTCACATAAAAGGTTACTACACAAGGTAAGAGCTCATGGTGTTGGGAGTAATATATTAGCATGTATAGAGGATTGGCTAACTAACAGAAAACAGAGTCGGGATAAATGGGTCATTTTCAGGTTGGCAAACTGTAACTAGTGGGGTGCCACAGGGATCAGTGCTGGGGCCTCAACTATTTACAATCTATATTAATAACTTGGATGAAAGGACTGAGTGTATTGTAGCCTAATTTGCTGTTGATACAAAGATAGATGGGAAAGCAAGTTGTGAGGAGAACACAAAGAGTCTGCAAAGGGATATAGATAGGTTAGGTGTGTGGACAAAAATTTGGCAGATGGAGTATAATGTGGGAAAATGGGTAGGAAGAATAGAATAGAGAGACTACAGAATGCTGCAGTACAGAGGGACCTGGGGGCTCTTGTACATGAAACACAAAAAGTTAGTATGCAGGTACAGCAAGTAATTTAGGAAGGCAAATGGAATGTTGACCTTTATTGCAAGGGGGATGGAGTATAAAGGCAAGGAAGTCCTGCTACAACTGTACAGGGTATTGCTATGGCCACACCTGGAGTACTGTGTAGTTTTGGTCTCCGTATTTAAGGAAGGATATACTTGCATTGGAGGCTGTTCAGAGAAGGTTCACTAGATTGATTCCGGAGATGAGGGGGTTGACTTATGAAGATAAGTTGAGTAGGTTGGGCCTATACTCATCGGAGTTCAGAAAAATGAGAGGTGATCTTATTGAAACATATAAGATAATGAGGGGGCTCGATTAGGTGGATGCAGAGAGGATATTTCCACTCATGGAGGAAACTAAAACTAGGGGACATAGTCACAGAATAAGGGATATACTTGCATTGGAGGCAGTTCAGAGAAGGTTCACTAGTTTGATTCCTGAGATGAAGGAGTTGTCTCATGAAGAAAGGATGAGCAGGTTGGGTCTGTGCTCATTGGCGTTTAGAAGAATGAGAGGTGATCTTATTGAGACATATAAGATACTGAGGGGGCTTGACAAGGTAGATGCTGAGAGGATGTTTCCCCTCATTGGGAATCTTGACCTGCTCGTGGGGAAATCTAGAACTATAAGGGGCATAGTTTCTGAATAAGGGGTCACCCATTTCAGATGGAGATGAGGAATTTCTTCAAAGAACATAAGAAATAGGAGCAGGAGTAGATCATATGGCCCCTCGAGCCTGCTCCGCCATTTAATAAGATCATGGCTGATCATCGACCTCAACTGCGCTTTACTGCCAGATCTCCATATCCATTGATTCCCCTTGACTCCAAAAATCTATCTATCTCAGCCTTGAATATATTCGGAGACCCAGCATCCACAGCACTCTGGGGTAGAGAATTATAACGATTCACAACCCTCAGTGAAGAAATTCCCCTTGATCTCTGTCTTAAATGGCCTACCCCTTATCCTGAGACTGTACCCCCAGTTCTAGACACTCTAGCCAGGGGAAACAACCTCACAGCATCTACCCTGTCAATCCCCTTCAGAATCTTGCATGTTTCAATGAGATCACCTCTTATTCCTCTAAACTCCAGAGAGTATAGTCCCATTCTGCACAGTCTCTCATCATAAGACAGCCCTCTCATTCTCTCAGAGGGCCGTGAATCTTTGGAATTCTCCACCCCAGAGAGTTGTGACGGCTGAGTCATTGAATATATTCAAGGCTGAGATCGACAGATTCTTGAACTATAGCGGAGTCAAGGGTTATGGCCAACAGGCAGCAAAGTGGAGTTGAGGCCAAATCAGATCAGCCTAATCTTATTGAATGGTAGAGCAGGCTCAAAGGGCTGTATGGCCTACTCCTGCTCCTATTTCTTATGTTCTTATTTTATCCCCAGTGCCCTGGCCAATACTTATCCCTCAATCAACATCACTAAAACAGATTAGCTGGTCATTATCACATTGCTATTTGTGGGAGCTTGTTAGAGTTCTTTGAGGATGTAATGAGCAGGGTGGATAAAGGGGAACCAGTGGATGTGGTACATTTGGATTTCTAGAAGGCATTCGATAAGGTGCCACATAAGAGGTTACTGCACCGGATAAAAGCTCACGGGGTTGGGGGTAATATATTAGCATGGATAGAGGATTGGCTAACGAACAGAAAAACAGAGAGTCCGAATAAATGGGTCATTTTCTGGTTGGCAAACAGTGACTAGAGAGGTGCCGCAGGGATTGGTGCTAGGTCCTCAACCATTTACAGTCTAATATTAATGACTTGGATGAAGGGACCGAGTGTAATGTAGCCAAGTTTGCTGAAAGATGGGTGGGAAAGCAAATTGTGAGGAGGACACAAAAAATCAGGCTAAGTGAGTGGGCTAAAATTTGACAGATGGAATATAATGTGGGAAAATGTGAGGTCATCCACTTTGGCAGAAATAATAGAAAAGCAAATTATAATTTAAATGGAGAACAATTACAAAGTGTTGCAGTAGAGAGACACCTGGGGGTCCTTGTGCATGAAACACAAAAGGTTAAGTATGCAGGTACAGCAAGTAATCAGGAAGGCAAATGACATGTTGACCTTTATTGCAAGGAGGATAGAGTATAAAAGCAGAGAAGTCCTGCTACAACTGTACAGGGTATTGGTGAGGCCGCACCTGGAGTACTGCGTACAGTTTTGGTCTCCGTATTTAAGGAAGGATATACTTGCATTGGAAGCTGTTCAGAGAAGATTCACTAGGTTGATTCTGGAGATGAGCGGGTTGACTTATCAAGATAGGTTGAATAGGTTGGGCCTATACTCATTGGAGTTCATAAGAATGAGAGGTGATCGTCTTGAAACTTTTAAGATAATGAGGGGGCTGGACAAGGTGGATGCAGAGAGGATATTTCCAATCATAGGGGAAACTAAAACTAGGGGATATAGTCTTAGAATAAAACTGAGATGAGGAGGAATTTCTTCTCAGAGGGTTGTAAATCTGTGGAAGAGAGCTGTGGATGGTGGATCATTGAATATATTTAAGGTAGAGATAGGCAGATTTTTGAGCAATAAGGGAGTAAAGGGTTATGGGGAGCAGGCAGAGAAGTGGAGCTAAGTCCATGATCAGATCAGCCATGATCTTACTGAATGGCTGAGCAGGCTCGAGGGGTCAAATGGCCGACTGCTCCTATTTCTTATGTTCTTATGTGTGCAAATTGGCTGCGGCATTTCCTACATTACAACAGTGGCAACACTCCAAAAGTACTTCATTGGCTGTAAAGTGCTTTGGGATTCCTGGTGGTTGTGAAAGGCGCTATATAAAAATTAATAAAGTGCAATGCATTCTTATTCAGTTCAGGGTGCTTGGAAAATGAACTGGAAGGCGAAAGTGCAAAAGTACATGACAGATATTTTAAATGGGCTACTTTTGGATAAGAAATATTTGAGCATAAGGCAATTTGAAGCTTTTGAGTGTCTTTTAGTTGCCTTACTTATCCCAATTAAAGCATCTAATGTTTATATGCTCTGTGCATTAGTAGATACTGTATTTAAGCAGGAATATGCAACCTGTTTAGTTTTCAATAGTGTGTTTGTTTTTATACTTTAGTAGTGAAAAATATCAGTAGTTGTTGTGGTATACTTAATTGTAGCCATGAATTCAGAGTCCGGGTATATGAGGAATAGGACAGTGAACTTTATACATCTAATACTGTGACTAGTACAAAGATTACTGTGAATCTGAAGCAACAGTTTTTTGTCCTAAACGGTGGACCTTTGTTTTCTTTCTGTCTGGACATCCTAAATAGAGCTCAAAACATTACAATAGTTCCAAAAATTACCATTAACTACCATTTACAAAAAAATAGTGAAGAATGTGGGATACTGCTGTGAATTACGATAACTTATCCAACTATATGTATGCCTGGGTTTACCTGCCACCAGGGGGAGCGACGGTCGGAGGTCATTGGGCCACAGACACACACGTGCAGCCCTTGTATATAAAGAAAGCCTCCATGTTTAATACTCACTTTGAGAGCTAATAAAGTAGAGTCAGTTCGCACCTGATTGAGTTCACGGTACTAAGCCTATTGAGTTATTGCATATGCAACATTTGGCGACGAGGCGCATTACGAACTTTCACGCACAAAAAAAAATGAGCACTGTTAGAATCCTGGAGCGATTCATGGAGGGAGAATCCTGGAAGGATTTTATAGATCGCCTTGACCTGTACTTCGTTGCCAACAAGATGGATGAAGACGCTGACGCAGTTAGGCTCGGGGCGGTTTTCCTCACAGTTTGAGGTCCAAAAATCTATGGCCTCAAACAATCTGCTCTCACCTGCATGTCCAACGGAAAAGACCTATGAGGAATTGTGCGCTCTGATTCGGGACCATCTCAAACCTAAAGTCCCCAAGTTTCGTCCCGCGGTGAAAACGGCGCACCTCCGAGCTGGGTGCCTGTTTTTCGCGCCGAAAACTGCGCCTAAAAAAAAGTCCGATATTCTTGAGCTCCTTGGAGCTCGATGTCTGCTTGGCGCGGCGCGCTCTTCGTAGCAGGGGGCGGAGCCTAACACTCGCGCCGATTTTCTAAGTAGTAGGGAGCGGGTACAATTTAAATTAGCCTTCGTGGTGCCGGCAACCCTGCGCATGCGCGTTGGAGCGTGCGCGCACGCGCAGTCTCACACAAACATTGGCACTCGGCCATTTTTTAAAATACTGCAGAAAAAGTGAAGATTTGTTTCTTGGACCCCTGTAAAAGGCTTATAATTTAATTTTTTTGGATATTTCCGTGTCTGAGGGAGTGCTTTTACCAGCACTGCTGAATAAATCACCTGCTGAAATCAGTGAGTTCAGCTTTTCACTGCTAAACTTGCAGAACCGGTGCTGCATTGGTGCATGCAAATTAAGGACTGTGTGTTTGGAGAAATAAGATTGCCAATTCAACTTTTCAATAATACGTGGTGTTGACAATGCAGCACCCATTCTGCAAATTTAAATACAAAACTGTCGATGTGGCTGCCTCTCCCTGTCCAAATAGCCTCAGTCCCCCTCATAGCTCGAAGGCTGCTGCTGTATCTTCGGCTGCCGTCGAGTCACTGACGCCGCCACTAAAGCGTGGCCGAATGGCCTCAAGCACCATAAAGAGCTGCGTGTGTCAGGTGTTGATTCTTCGGCTGCCGGCCAGCCACTGACGCCGCTGATATCTCATGGCCGAATGGCCTCGGGTCCGTCCGGTGCTGCTTCTTCGCGGCCAGCCACGAAGAGAATGAAGGCCTGCCTCAAGCACTGCAGCTCAGCTCGAAGCTTGCTGCCGCTGCCATCAAAACACTGACGCCACACCGCTGCCTGTCTCCAACATGAAAGGCCTGCCTGAAGCACTTTCACACAGGTAGGAACATGGTTTATTTAATCTTTTCTTTGCTTATAAATTTTTATTCAGTTTGGATTTATTTGTATAAGTATAACTAAGGATTGATTGTAGAATTTAATGACTTCCCTTCCCCCCCTCCCCCCCCCCCCCCACCATTCCCTACGCCTAATTTATAACCTACGCCTGATTTTCTAAAGTGTAGACAAGGTTTTTTCGAGCGTACAAAAATCTTCACTTACTCCATTCTAAGTTAGTTTGGAGTAAGTTTTCACTCACGAAACTTTGAAATCAGGCTTAAGTGGCCGGATACACCCCCTTTTGGAAAAAAAAATTCTGTTCCAAAGTGAAACTGTTCTAACTGACTAGAACTGGAGCAAACTAAATGTGGAGAATTCCGATTTCTAAGATACTCCGTTCTACACCAGTTGCTCCTAAATATCAGGAGCAAATCATGTGGAAACTTGGGGCCATTGAAAGCATCATTATCTCGAGATACCGCTTTTACAAGCATGTTTGTTCTGAGGACCAGGACGTGGCGGAATATGTCGGCGACCTGAGACGTCTCGCTGGGCCGTGTAAGTTTGGAACTGCGTTGGAAGACATGCTGCGTGATGTCTTTTAATAAGCATAAACCACGAGGTGATCCTACGGAAGCTGCTGGCTGCGGAGACGCTGGATCTGAGCAGGGCCATCACGATCGCCCAGGCTTGTCTGACCACTGTCGATAGTACAAAGTAGATGTCCTCGTAGAGTCGGAACCCCACGGCAAGTACTGTGCACCAGATTGTGTCGTCGATTGGCAGAGCTGCACCTAGCGGGGCTTACCCAACTGTGTTTCCGAAACCTGTAGCTGCTCGAAGTCCGCCATTGGGCACGAATCCGATTTCACCCTGCTGGCGTTATGGGGGAAATCATCGGCTTCATCAGTGCCGTTTCAGGCAGTATATTTGTGGAGCTGTGCGAAAATGGGCACCTTCAACGGATATGTCCGCAGCTCAGCAAGTGTGCTGTGACACACCACGTGGATGATGATGACCGATCCAGAGCGGATCCGGCAATGCAACCCGAGATATCCGAGGAGAAAGTGTATAGTGTACATTCATTCCTGACAAAGAGCCAACCGATAATGATTGAAGTAAAATTGAACGGCGTGCCGATATCTATGGAATTAGACACGGGTGCGAGTCAGTCAATTATGAACCAGAGGACTTTCAAAAAGCTGTGGGAACCCAGGCCGTGAAACCCAAGCTGAGTCCAGTAAATGCAAAATTGCAAACCTACACCAAAGAGCTCATACCAGTGATTGGCAGTGCAGCAATCAAAGTGTCGTACGATGGGGTGGTTCATGATCTATCGCTGTGGATTGTTCCAGGCAATGGTCCAACACTGTTCGGCAGGAGTTGGCTCGAAAAAATAAAGTGGAACTGGAACGATATTAAAGCTTTGTCATCGGTGGATGATGCTTCGTGTGGTCAAGTGCTGAGCAAATTTCCCTCGCTGTTTGAACCGGGCATCGGCAACTTCATGGGAGCCGAGGTGCAGATCCACCTGGACTCGGATGCAAGACCCGTCCATCACAAAGCTCGGGCAGTTCCATACATGATGAGAGAGAAGGTCGAAATCGAAATGGACCGACTCCAACGTGAAGGGGTCATTTCACTGGTCAGATTTAATGAATGGGCGAGTCTCATTGTTCCTGTGCTGAAAAGTGATGGCACTGTCAGAAGACTACAAAGTTATGATCAACCGAGTTTCGAAACAGGATCAGTATCCGTTACCAAAGGCTGATGACCTGTATGCAACACTAGCCGGGGGAAAATCGTTCATCAAATTGGATCTGACGTTGGCCTATATGACACAGGAGCTTGTTGAATTGTCAAAGAAACTTATATGCATCAATATGCATAAAGGGCTATTCACTTACAATAGGTGTCCTTTCGGAATTCGTGCGGCTGCAGCCATATTTCAGAGAAACATGGAGAGTTTACTGAAGTCCGGCCCTCGAACCGTGGTGTTCCAAGATGACATTCTGGTCACAGGTCGTGACACTGCCGAACACCTGCACAACCTGGAAGAGGTTCTACGTCATCTGGACAAAGTGGGGCTCAGGCTGAAACATTCAAAGTGCGTCTTTATGGCACTGGAAGTCGAATTCCTGGGAAGGGAGATTGCTGCAGACGGCTTTAGGCCTCTGGACTCGAAAACAGAGGCCATCAAAAATGCACTCAGACCCCAGAATGTGACGGAGCTGCGTTCGTTCCTTGGTCTTCTCAACTACTTCGGTAATTTCTTAGCTAAATTGAGCACATTATTAGAGCCACTGCACATGCTGCTCAGAAAAGGCGACAACTGGGTTTGGGGTGTATCTCAAGACAGGGCCGTCGAGAAGGCTAGAAATCTGCTTTGTTCCAACAAATTGCTGATACATTATGACCCCTGCAAGCGTTTAGTATTGGCCTGTGACGTTTCATCACATGGGGTTGGTTGGGTGCTCCAACAATCCAATGAGTCGGGCAAACTACAACCTGTTGCATACCCGTTGAGAAGCATGTCTAAAGCGGAAAGAGCCTACGGCATGGTAAAGAAAGAAGCTTTAGCCTGCATTTATGGGGTTAAAAAGGTGCACCAGTAACTGTTTGGACTTTGTTTCGAGCTTGAAACCGATCACAAGCCGCTCATATCTTTGTTTTCAGAGCATAGAGGTATCAATACCAACGCGTCGTCCCGCATCCAGAGGTGGGCGCTGACATTATCTGCCTATGATTATGTCATTTGCCATAGACCTGGCACCGAGAATTGTGCCGATGCATTGAGTCGCTTACCCTTGCCCACGCTGGAGGTGGAAACACCACAGCTCGCAGACTTACTGTTGGTCATGGATGCCTTTGAGAGTGAAGGGTCGCCTGTCACTGCTCAACAAGTTAGGACCTGGACCAGCCAGGATCCGATCTTGTAAAATGAGATATAAAACATTGTGTCCTTAATGGTGATTGGTCGGCCATTCCCAGGGAAGTGTGTGATGAGACCAAACCTTACAACCGTCGCAAAGACGAACTATCCATTCAATCTGATTGTTTGCTATGGGGTAATCGTGTTGTTATGCCCAGAAAGGCAGGGAGAGATTTGTATGGGATTTACACAGTACCCATCCCGGTATTGTGGTGATGAAGGCCATTGCCAGGTTTCACGTTTGATGGCCTGGCATTGACTCTGATTTGAAGCCATGTGTGCATCAGTGCAACACTTGCATGCAGTTAAGCAATGCACCAGTGGAATCTCCGCTAAGTCTGTGGTCGTGGCCATCCAAACCATGGTCAAGGATCCACATCGACTATGCGGGTCCTTTTCTGGGCAAAATGTTTTTGGTAGTGGTGGATGCATATTCCAAATGGATAGAATGTGTGATCATGTCATCCAGCACATCAACAGCCACCATTGAGAGCCTTCGTGCTATGTTCGCCACTCATGGTCTGCCCGACATCGCTGTGAGTGACAGTGGATCGTGTTTCACAACTTTGGAGTTTCAAGAGTTTGAGACTCAATGGTATCAAGCACATAAGGCCAGTACCATTCAAACCCACGTCCAATGGTCAAGTGGAGCGGGCCATCCAAACCATCAAGCAGAGCCTGAAAGGCGTAACTCAAGGTTCTTTGCAGACTCGCTTGTCACGCATACTGTTTAGTTACAGGACGAGACCCCACACGCTTACCGGGATCCCCCCTGCTGAACAGTTGATGAAGAGAGGTCTCAAGACCAGGCTCTCGCTTGTCCACCCTGATCTTAATGATAACGTCGAAAACAGACGTCAACATCAGCAGTGGTATCATGAGCGCACTGCTGTGTCACACGACATCTCTGTTAATGATCCTGTGTATGTGCTAAATTATGGTCAAGGCCCCAAGTGGGTCACTGGCACTATTGCGGCCAAGGAGGGTAACAGGGTGCTTATTGTCAAGCTCACTAATGGGCAAACATGCAGGAGGCACATTGATCAAACGAAATTGCGGCACACAGACGAACCAGAACAGCTTGAAGAAGACACCATCAGTGACCAACCGATTCATATTCAGCCATCAGAAGACCCTGCTGTTGTCAATGAATCTGGACCTTCAATCCCCGCCATGAACACTGCCACTCCCATTAGACCGGCTATTCAACCTCAAGTCATGAATAACTCGGAGAGCTCACCCAGATCTGGAATTGAACTGAGACAGTCATCTAGGAAGCGGAAAGCCCTGGACCGTCTCAATTTGTAAATAGGACTGATACCAAGATCTTGGAGGGGAATGATGTAGTTTATGTATGCCTGGGTTTACCTGCTACCAGGGGGAGCGACCGTCGGAGGTCATTGGGCCATAGACACACACGTATATAAAGAAAGCCTCCATGTTTAATACTCACTTTGAGAGCTAATAAAGTAGAGTCAGTTCGCACCTGATTGAGTTCACAGTACTAAGCCTATTGAGTTATTGCATATGCAGCACCAACCATTTGTGTTTTACAATACAGTGGCCCGGAATTTACGGGACTTATGATGGTGTACGTTGTGCATACACAGTCGTAAGTGTTGTGAATGGCCCCACAAAAATCCAGAAATTGTGATCTGTCAAGTTTCACTTGCACAGATCCACCTCATCCGTTGTAAATTCACTTTCGCTGGTAGTGAGTTTGTCTAATTACTGCCCAACGAATACCCACAAAACCCTTATGCCTGGTAAAAGCAGGTGTAAGGCCTTCTTTTACTAGCGTAAGCATTAAAATAAATGCTGAAATAACATTTTTTAAATGATTTAAATATTCATTTATATTTAAAATTAGTTTTGGTAAATTTTGGCCCGTTTAAAAATGATTTTATTTATTAGGTGATTTCTATGATGCTTGTTGGGATTCCGTATGTAAATGAAATCCCCATAAAGCAGAATAGAAATCCCCTTGTCATTGGTTGGCCTGCTCCACATGATCCCAGAGACGCTTACAAACCGCATGTGCCCCTGGGACGTGTGCGTCTTTGCGGAAACGTATGCCTGCAAGCCCAGGACCGGAACAGTCTGAAGCTCTGGAGACACAAGGTAAGGACAAAGTTTTATTTCAGTTTGGAAGCGTTCATGGGCATCAAGACACCGACTGCAATTTCCAGGCCAACCTGAATAATGAATTGTCTGAGCACTGTGAGTGATGGAATGTGAGTTTGTGCAAAGGCCAAACAGAATGGGAATAAATCCGAGGGGTAATTAGTCATGTACCTGTGTTAACTTAATTAATGGCCCTATCAAGAGTAGCATTGGTAGAGATCAAAGACCGACATGTTTGGTTACGTTAATGTGACCACAGGATGTCGTATAATGCCGATATTTGCAGTAAACACCCATGGATAGAAATTGGTATGTGTTGCGCCCATTTTCCAAATGTAAAAACGGACATAACACGAATAAATTTAGCAGAGGGATGGCCTGCACCAAATATGAGCGTGTTCAGGCCATTGCCGAATTCATTGGGCCCATCTTTTAGGCGTTCTGGGCATCCGTCTAAAACAGGCATTGGGCCCCTTGTGTATGTTATATAGGGACCCATTGCCTGTTTAAAGACTCCTCTGGGAAGTTTGTTTACGATGAGGGGAGCAGGTACTTGTGGGATTCTTCAACGGGCACAGCGACTGCCAACGAAAGGAAAGTTTTAAAAATTAAATTAAAAAAAATATCCTTCCTGTGGTTCCGGGCAAAGCAGAAGTGCTCCCCTGACTCCAGTGATTGTGATTGTCATGTATCCTACATGGCTACTGTTGGTACTCTCACAAGGTGTGCCACCAGAAGGCACAGCAGTGGGAGACTTGTAGGTTACCTGTACAGGTGTGCCTGGTCTAGTATGAAAGGCAGGCCACCAGGTGTGATCCTCACTCTGGAGTTAACAAATAAAGGACTAAGGTCACGACAGTTCAAGTACAACACACTGCCTCGTGGAATCATTATTAGAGCATCCAAGGACACAACAATTGGCGACGAGATTACGAACTTTCACGCAAAACTGGCTAGGTTGTAGCAATTCGCTGATGGTGATGATTGGGACGTCTTTGTGGAGAGGCTCGACCATTTCTTCACAGCAACTGACCTGGCAGGAGACGACCCAGCCACACTAGCTGATAAGCGCAGAACTATCCTGCTAACCAGTTGTGGGCCCACCGTCTATGGCCTCGTCAGGGACTTGCTGGCATCAGCGAAGACAACGACCAAGGCGTTCGAGAAGCTCGTAACACTGATCCATGAGCAACTCAAGCTCAAGGAGAGCATCCTCACAGCCAGACACTGGTTCTACACCCACCGACGGCCCGAAGGCCAGGAATTCGTGAAGTACGCCGCAGATCTCAGGAGACTGGCGGCACCTTGCGATCTCGGCAACCACCTCAATGAAGCGCTGCGGGACATTTTTGTCATTGGAATCGGCCATGAGGGCCTCCTTCATAAACTACCGTCAGCAGATACCACAGTCACACTGCAGAAGGCCATCTCTGTGAGCCAGTCATTCACGACCTCGACCTGCGGCTCTAGGCAGCTGACTCACCCTCAGGACTCAAACTCGGCAGGTACTGTGCACCGAGAGGCGTCTTTTAGAGGCTGGACTATAGAATGCGAACCCTCCCGGGGAGAGAGAACAGGCCCCCGAGTCCCTTAACTCAGAGTCCACTGAGGGGGGCTAGTCGAGTAGCTCCATGCTGGCGTTGTGGAGGGAATCACAGGGCTCACCAGTGCCGCTTTAAAGACTATGTATGCAAGGGCTGCAGCACAAAAGGCCACCTCCAGCGAATGTGTAAGAGAAATATGACTCACTGTGTCGATGAAGAGTCTGCAGATGACCATGAATCCAGCGCGGATTATGAAACGATAGGCAGAGAGGCAGCTAAGCCCCACGATGAGGTATATAGCATGTTTACCTGCAACACCAAGTGTTCCCCGTTGAGGTTGGAAGTCGAGAGAGATGGCGTTCCAGTCTTCATGGAAGTGGACACGGGGACGAGCCAGTCAGTAATGAATCAAGAAGCCTTTAAGAGGCTATGGGACAAATAAGCTGAACGACCCAAGTTGGTCCCGGTTCAGGCAAAGCTGCACACCTACACCAAGAACTTATCCCAGTCGTTGGTAGTACGCATATAAAGGTACTTCATGATGTAGCGGTGCACAAGTTACCTCTGTGGATTGATGCAGGTGATGGACCAATGCTGCTCAGCAGAAGGTGGATGGAGAAGATCCATTGGAATTAGGAAGACTTCACCCCTCCAGCAATCGATGTCCTCCGCGTTCGGAGGCACAGCAAACCCTCATTTGAGGGTGGGCCCGGCACCAGAGAGCAGACCAGCACAGTACTCGAGGCACAGACCGCTCAGTACGACTGTGTGGAGATGATCCAGCTGAGACGACCCGAACGCACCTTCCAGGCTCCAGTGGCAGGACTCCGGAGGAAGAAAATCGGCTCCAAAGGCGACTTCCCAGCTTCGGTGGCAGAATGCGGGGAGAAGAGGATGACCGCAGTCGACATCGTGGATGGAGGAAAGATGGCGCCCAAACCACGAGGTGATGCGCTGAAGACAAAGATGGCCATGGCCAGACCACGAGGTGCAGCGTTGATGGAGCAACATGTGGCACCAAACGGAGAAGAGGATTGGGGTAAAGAAAGCAAGGCTCTCTTAAAGGAGGCCTGCAACCCACCACACTTAAAGGGACAATTCCACACACTCAAGCGATGTAATAGCAACTGTTAGTCAGAGATAAAATGTGTAACTGACGATCAGAGTTGTGTATGTGCAACCAGCGAGGAAAAGTCACGCAATCGCGATCAGAGCTACAGTGTCCACAATAAGTAATGAAAAGTTGTGTGATGTAGGATTTCAACTGCACACAGCCAATGCAGTGGGCAGACACCCATCGGGAGCACACAGGTCCAGTGAGCTACCCAATACTGTAGCCTGCGTCCCTGGGACCAGAGTTATGCACCATGGAGTGTGGCCACAAGCAGCCAATAAACACGAGCTGCAGAGCAAGCAATTTCAGGAGGGCAACGGCACCGGTGTCAATACCCTGCCCCTGATCGGCTCCACCTCTCAGGTACCTGATGGCACCAACCGCCACGAGCCTGAAAGAGCAAACTGTGCTAAGGCGCAGCCCCCAGACCCCATCGCCACCAAGGTTATACCCGGAAGTGAAGGGTCACCCGCTACAATCCCCCCCAAAGGGGTCTGGTACCAGCCACAATCCCAAACCAAACAACGCACAGGCTAGCAAGTCAGCAGTTCCCTGTGCACTGCTAAATGACAGATCCTCAGGGAGCAGCAGCGACCCAGGACGCAAAGAAAGGACATGGAGGTCACAGGCATCTGTGAACCTGCCCGACGCTGGGAACCACGGCAACAGCCCCAAGAGCAGGTAACTTGAGCGAACTGCGTTCCCACTGCCAGCACTGGGCACCGCGCCGCCACCAGACTGCAGGGACACCATCTTGCAATTCTGGAACCAGTTTGTCCTAACGCACCAGTCACCGCATCGATAATGTATCTCACCAGTCTAACATACTTGTCTCACAACAGAACCACAAATGTAATGCAAACTTGTTTTTCTGAACTTGAATGTATATGAATGCAATGAGCCTCCGGCATAATCTATATGGGGGGCGGTTGCGCGGGGAGAATGGAATGGTCAGGGACACAAACAAACAGCAACCACCAGCACTCTACTGTACCAACCACTCACCCAAGATTGAAACGACTGCCAAGGGTCAATCAGATAGAGCCCAGATAGAGCTAAGCCCCGAGCACAGTCAATGCAGAGGCGATTTGCACTAAAGGCTTAGGGGAAAGTGCTGTCATGTATCCTACATGGCTACTGTTGGTACTCTCACAAGGTGTGCCACCAGAGGGCACAGCAATGGGAGACTTGTAGGTTACTTGTACAGGTGTGCAAAAGGCAGGCCACCAGGTGTGATCCTCACTCTGGAGTTAACAAATAAAGGACTAAGGTCACGACAGTTCAAGTACAACACATTGCCTCATGGAGTTATTATTAGAGCATCCAAGGACACAACATGATCGCCCATTCTAGTCCCCAACCCGGGACTTACTTTTGGGCCACTACCCGTGAGGCAAGTGGCCTAAATTCGGTAACTTCAATGCGCAAGCTGCCTATGGAGACACGGCAGGCACTCGTACATAAAATGTTAATGAAGCCTGAGGCCTAATTTAAGGCCAGCCTTGGGTCTTCTGGTTGGGGCGTGCGCTGCCTACGCAGACAAATTTCTACCCGTTAATATATTAAGAAATGAATTCAGATTTTATTAAAAATATTTTTTTGAACTTGCAAATACTTGGAAAATATTAAATGGTTTTCACCCACAGGCTGTCTGAAGCACCAGGGGATCTTAGTCTCCCTGAGCCTACCTGCTTTTTACATTTTCAGCTTATACATGTGGCACTGAAACAACTGCTAACATTACAGGAATAAAACTCTAATATCAGGAGTAGCCTTATTATTCTAGTATTAATTCTGTACAACTAAGAATGGGAATCAATTCTGCTCGCTCTGTCTTCTACCCATTCTCTCATCTTCATTCTGTCTCTTTTCCATTTTTAATTTATATCCAATATACTCTATTCTATCTATTCTGTATTTTACTTTAAAACTAACACTTTCCTAACCTGTTCTCTGTTCATTTTGGAGGTGAAAATACATTGGGAAAAAGTGTTCTGTGTTTTTGACCATTTTCTTTTGCAATTCAAGGCTTAAGAGTCTGTCAGTTGACATGGTTGACACAGATGTGGCCAGGTCAATTTTGGATGTGATTTCCCAGTGTCAAACACAGCAGTGATACTGCTGGATATTCTTTCCTTTGAAGTCAGCAACATGATTGCACTTTCGACAAGGTAATTTAGCAATTCCACACTCCGAGTTAGAGTGTTATCCAGGTAGTTAATTAGGGGATGAAGATAACTTCTTGAAGCGAGAATTAGAACAGGCATTGACAATGTATTCCATTTCATAATGTTTTTATCTCCAAGCTACAAATTAATGAACTTCTCGTATACAGAAGTGAACATTTAATAACTTTCTTTCTGAATATGCATTCTTGTATAATTTTTTCCTGTTTAGACAGATTCAAGATATTTGCTGTTATGAAGCACAGTTAGGGTATTATAAAGATGCATTAAAACTGCTGATGTGGTCACAATGTTGTTAAGAAGGTTGATATGAAATGCTGAACACTATATGCCATAGAAATGTAAATATAGGAGCTTTTTAAGAAACCATTACCATATAAGTGTCCCGTGCAGGCAATTCAAAAGAGAGTGACACAACTATTGGAAATGAAACTTATTAGGTGTTAGCCGTGGCTCAGTGATTCAAGTCCTACTCCAGAGACTTGAGCACATAATCTCGGTTGACAGTCCAGTGCAGTACTGAAGGAGTGTTGCACCGTCAGAGGTGTCAGCTTTCAGATAGTCCATGGCACTATTTCAAAGAAGAGCACAGGAATCCTCCTCTGTGTCCTGACCAATATTTATCCCTTAACTAACATCACTAAAAACAGTTTAATTGGTCATTTATCTTATGGTCATTTGTTGGACCTTGCTGTGCACAAATTGGCTGCCTTGTTTCCTACATTATAACACTGACTACACTTCAATATTATTTCATTGGCTGTAAAGCGCTTTGGGTCATTCTGAGGTTGTGAAAGGTGCTATATAAATGCAAGTTCTCTCATTCTTTAATGCTGCAATTAATGATACAGAAACTTCACAGTTTACACCATAGCAACAAACCTCACCTTCAGTGGCAAAGGAAACTGATTTTATTTTTGGCATGTGTATTGGCTAGGTTTTTTGAAAACCAAAATACACAGTAAAATGTATAGTCTATCAGAAGGTTAAACAGTCTTTCATTTTGGTTAGCCCATGATGACTCTACCTACTGTAATTATTTTTGTTTTGATGGTTCCATTTAAAGTGATACAATGCTACAAGGACAAGTCAGTCCTCATTCTTTTTGTGACCTTGTGGAGTTAAAATGTGAACTTCTAAAGAATTTATGCGAACATTACAGTAGTTGTTTCAAGATCTATACCCCCCCATCCTATGTTTTATAACACAGAGCTGTCATAACTCATAACAAATCAAACATCCCCCCTTAAGACACTCAAAAAAAAAAACTAGAATTTAAGTGTAATTTCAGATTGTAAATGAAGAGAAGAGCCTTGAATGTTCATTTGCACCAATCATGCCTCCATTTCATCTGGTCTGATTAGGCCTAGTGCAGTTTCATCAAACTATTCAATCACAGACCTGTCATTCCAGCCGTCTGTTGATTGAAAACAATCATTGCTCTGATGGCACAATTATTCTGACCCTTTAACTAGAGACTGCTGTGATAATGAAAGGCTGATTATGATAGTTTGTGCCTCTTTCAGTTTCCTGAGAAGGTTAATTTGGGCATCAGACGGATGTTTAATGTGCGCTTGCTAGCTACACTGAGGTAAATGAGAACGTGCTATGTCAGATATTGCATGGATATAGCTCAGCTGTCAATCATTGTCATTTAGAGTTCGTGTCTTGAACGCTAGAGATTGCATTTTAGTTTCTTTCCTTGCGATTTATTTATTTCTGCCTTGAGGAGGAAGTTCATTTGCTTGGCTGTGACCTTCACAGCCTTTGAACAGAAGTGTTGTGGAGTTGGCTATGACTTTGTTTAGCTTTTTCTGTAAAGGAGGTTGTCAATCAATTGAGAATATGCCAGGAAAAATCTAGAGTCATTTCAACATATTACTGTTTACCAGCATGGTTACTGCTGTCAATGGTCAGCTTTTAAAAAAAAATGAAAAAGATGAATTTTATTAAAAACTTGGTATTATAATTTGTCCATTTAAAGGCTTTTAACTCGGTGCTGGATGGGTATTAACCCCCAAGGACAGTTCAGTAATAGGCCTGAGCCATTTGAACTCCCAGGCCCCATTTAAATAGTGCTACAGTGTCTCCTGCACTAAGCTGGTGGGATTGACGTCAACATTGGCGGGCAGGGACGGGAACTGAGGCAGAGATGGATACAACCACTCATTTTTTCAGTTTTTGTTTTAATAATTTTTATTCTTCTCCGTTTCTTAAGGTGGAATTGCAGGTTTTGTTGAAGCTATCATTGAAGTCCTTTCCATGGAGGCACTTCCCAGCCCAGTGTTGTGTCTTCAGTGACCAGCTTCTCAACACAGTCATTAGTCATAATTTGCACTTGGTTGATGAATTTTGGCAACAAAGTGCCTTTGACCCAGCCACAAATATCGGTCACCCTTGGCAGTGCCAAAACAAAATTGCGTCAGATGCAAAATCATCAACACAGCATTTGTCATCATCATCATCATCATAGGCGGTCCCTCGAATGAGGATGACTTGCTTTCACAAAAGTTCACAGATGTTTCAATGAAGGACCCGATGTTCCAGTCCTGAACTCCAATTGAGGGGGTGGAAGATGTCTGTGTGTGTATTTAATGGTTAACCTGTCTACAACCCGTAAAAATTGGAATCTTTTGATTGTATTTTTCATCTCAGTTTTTATTTGTAAACTTTCTGCCTGGTTTGGAATTGTAGTTTCACAGGAGCAGGGTGAAAACTACAATTCCCATGCTGTATCTCAACAACATGCATGAAAAATGAAACAACATGCATATTAAACATGCATGTTAAACAGGTGATCAAAGGGGCAAAGAGAACTAGAAAAAGAGTAGAATGACAAGAGCAAAACATAAGTTAAAGAATTTCAGTAAGAGTGCATTCAAAGAAGAGGGAAGAATCTTAAGAGATGCAAGGGAACTTGAAACTAAGCACAAAATAGTAAATATTCTGAATTAATTATTTCCTCAAAGTATTAACAAGGGAGGACATAAGCAGCATGCCCTCCCCCCAACAAAGGTAACCAAGGAAAAATTTGAGCAAAGGAGTGTATAAAGAACACATTGCATGTGAATATGCTGCTGATGACAGAGAAACAAGGCAAATCAGGCTGAAGCCAGAAATAAAGGTGGGTTCAGGGCACTAATTGTTGGGCACATGCTAACATTGTACTGTGCGAATACTATAGGAGGCTCCAAATGAAAATCGGGGCTGTTATTCGGACAATGCACACGTCTGAGCAAAGAAGGAAAATGACAAATGAAAACAAAGCAAACAGAGAGCATGAAAGAATGTTGGCAAGGAAGATCAAGGAAAACCCAAAAATGTTTTATAAATACATTAAGAGCAAGAGGATAACTAGAGAAAGAGTGGGGTCTATTAGAGACCATAAAGGAAATCTATGTGTGGAGGCAGAAGACATGGGTGTGATTCTTAATGGATACTTTGCATCTGGTTTCACAGAAGAGAGGGGAGATGCAGACTTAGCAATAAGGGAGGAGGAGTGTGAAATATTAGACAAGATCAATATAGTGATAGAGGCAGTAAAAAGGGGCTTAGCAGCTTTGAAAGTGGATAAATCCCCTGGCCCAGATGAAATGTATCCCAGGCTGTGAAGAGAAGCAAAAGAGTAAATAGCAGAGGCTCTGACCATCATTTTCCAATCCTCTCTGGCTACAGGTACGGTGCCAGAGGACAGGAGGACTGCTAATGTTGTACCTTTGTTTAAAAAGGGAGAGAAGGATAGACCGAGTAATTACAGGTCAGTCAGCCTAACCTTGGTGGTGGGAAAATTATTGGAAAAAGTCCTGAGGGACAGGATGATTCTTCATTTGGAAAGACATGGATTAATCACGGATAGTCAGCATGGATTTGACAAGGGAAGGGTGTATCTGACTAACTTGATTGCATTTTTCGAGGAGGTAACCAGGAGGGTCGATGAGGGCAGTGCGTATGATGTAGTGTATATGAATTTTAGCAAAGCTTTTGATAAGGTCCCACATGGCAGACTGGTCATGAAAGTAACAGCCCATGGGATCCAGGGCAAAGTGGCAGGTTGGATTCAAAATTGTCTGAGGCAGGAAGCAAAGGAATATGGCTGATGTGTGTGTTTGTGACCGGAAGGCTGTTACCAGCTTTTTGTGGTGTATATCAATGACTTGGTAAATGTTGCGGGTATGATTAAGAAGTTTGCAGATGACACTAAAGTAGGCTGTGTGGTTGATAATGAAGAAGAAAGCTGTGGACTGCAGGAATATATCAATGTACTGGTCAGGTGGGCAGAACATTGGCAAATGGAATTCAATCCGGATAAGTGTGAGGTAAAGCATCTGGAGAGGTCTAACAAGGCAAGAGAATACACATTAAATGGTATAACACTGAAAAGTATGGAGGAACAAAGTGACCTTGGAGTGCAGGTTCACAGATCCCTGAAAGTAGCAGGCCAGGTAGATATTCCATAAAAAGGCATATGGAATACTTGCCTTTATTAGTCGAGACATGGAATACAAGAGCAAGGAGGTTATGCTTGAACTATATAAAACACTAGTTTGGCCGTTGCTGGAGTAGTGTGTGCAGTTCTGGTCACCAGATTACAGAAAACATGTGATTGCACTGGAAAGGGTGCAGAGGAGATTTACAAGAATGTTGCCTGGACTGGAGAATTTTGGCTTTGAGGAAAGATTGGAGATGCTGTGTCTTTTTTCTTTGGAGGCCTGATTGAGGTATATAAAATTATGAGGGGCCTGGATAGAGTGGATAGGAAGCATCTGTTTCCCTTGACACAGGGCATAGATTTAAAGTAATTGGGAGGTTGAGAGGAGATATGAGGGGAAATTTCTTCACCCAGAGGGTGGTGGAGGTCTGGAACGCTCTGCCTGAAAGGGTGGTAGAAGCAGAAACCCTCACCACATTTAAAAAATACTTGGATGTGCATTTAAAGTTGCATAACCTACAGGGCTGCGGACCAAGAGCTGGAAAGTGGGATTAGGCTGGATAGTTCTTGGTTGGCCGGCTTGGACACGATGGGCCGAAATGGCCTCCTTCCGCGCTGTAAATGTCTATGATTCTATGAAAACTCTAAAGAAATGCTGTGATAGATTTTGTGGTATTTGCTGGTTAGGGAATAGTAGCTTGGCTTTCTGTTTATTGGTTCTCCTATTGGGAACTTTACAATTTTTTAATTGGCTCACTTTTAGTAAATTGGATATTTTAATAATTATTGCAGTTATTTGCACAATGAATGTATGATTCTTTGAGGTGTGATGTCTGGAAGTGGGACACTTGTGAGCCATGATGCCCCTGAGGCTGCACTTTCAGCTGTGGTGGCTTTGAAAGAAGGCATAATGCAGCAAACCAATGCAAGACTTTCAAATTTGCAGATTTCCGGTGGTGTGAGTCAGAGCTTATGCTGTTGGAAAGAGGGTGCTTGAGTGGTGAAAGGATGTACATTTCTGCTGAAAGAATTTGAAAATAAATTTGTAAGCGATGTGTTCAGGCACAGTGAATTTTATTTGAATAATTCCTGAAACTTAAATGAATAGCATTTTCCTTGCCCACTATACTAGACATTATACTGTATATTAAAAGGCCACGTTTTTTGACACTACCTGGTGCAATTAAAGTAGCACTGTATTGTCACAGCCAGGAAGTGGGAGGACTATACTCAGCCAACACTTTTCCTGGAATGTGTAATTTGATCCAATCAAGCTGTAGACTCTACGGCCCCAAGTTTCCACATGATTTGCTCCTGATTTTTAGGAGCAACTGGTGTAGAACGGAGTATCTTAGAAATCGGAATTCTCCACATTTAGTTTCCTCCAGTTCTAGTCAGGTAGAACAGTTTCACTTTGGAACAGAATTTTTTTTTCAAAAGGGGGCGTGTCCGGCCACTGACACCTGATTTCAAAGTTTCCACAGTGAAAATGTACTCCAAACTAACTTAGAATGGAGTAAATGAAGATTTTTGTAGGCTTGAAAAAAACCTTGTCTACACTTTAAAAAATCAGACGCAGGTTACAAATTAGGCGTAGGGAACGAGGTGGGGGGAGGGGGGGGAGGGGGGGGAAGGGAAGTCATTAAATTCTACAATCAATCCTAAGTTATACATACAAATATTATACAAATAAATCCAACCTGAATAAAAATTTATAAGCAAAGAAAAGATTAAATAAACCATGTTCCTACCTGTGTGAAAGTGCTTCAGGCAGGCCTTTCAGGCAGCGGTGTGGCGTCAGTGTCTTGACGGCAGGCAGCAAGCAGCCTTCGAGCTGAGCTGCGGTGCTTGAGGCAAGCCTTCATTCCCCATAAAGATGCAGCACCCGGATGGACTTGAGGCCATTCGGCCATGGGATTGCAGCAGCGTCAGTGGCTGGCCGGGAGCCGAAGAATGAACACAGGACACACGCAGCTGCAGATTTAAAATTCTTTAGGCCGTTCGGCCACGCTTATGGTGCGGTGTCAGTGGCTCGAAGGCAGCCGAAGAATCAGGAGCGGACGTGAGGCCATTCGGCCATGGGATTGCAGCAGCGTCAGTGGCTGGCCGGGAGCCGAAGAAAGAACAGCAGCAGCCTTCGAGCTGTGAGGGGGACTGACTGAGACCATTTGGACAGGGAGAGGCAGCCACATCGACATCTTTATATTTAAATTTGCAGAATGGGTGCTGCATTGTCAACATCACATATTATGCAATGGTTTGCTTCCTCATGCAAGAAATTCTTTGTTCTTGGTGGACGTTGATCCATTGCAAAGTTGAATTGGCACTTTTATTTCTCCAAACACACAGTCCTTAATTTGCAGGCACCGGTTCTGCAAGTTTAGCAGTGAAAAGCTGAACTCACTGATTTCAGCAGGTGATTTATTCAGCAGTGCTGCTATAAGCACTCCCTCCCAGAAATATCAAGAAAATTAAAATACAAGCCTTTGCAGGGGTCCAAGAAACAAATCTTCACTTTTTCTGCAGTACTTTAAAAAATGGCCGAGTGCCAATGTTTACTTCAGACTGCGCGTGCGCGAACGCTCCAACGCGCACGCGCAGGGTTGCTGGCACCAAGAAGCCTCATTTCAATTTACCCGCCCCCTCCTACTTACAAAATCGGCGCGAGTGGTAGGCTCCGCCCCCTGTGCGCCACGCCAAGCAGACATCGAGCTCCAAGGAGCTCGAGAATATCACACTTTTTTTCCGGCGCCGTTTTCGGCGCGATAAACAGGCACCCAGCTCTGAGATGCGCCTTTTTCGCCGCGTGTGGAAACTTGGGGCCTACATGCCTAAGTTCAATGTGTAATTTGAACCAGTCGTGGACAGGCAGGCTACAGAGTCAACAATGTAAAGAACTTCAACACAGCACAGCGTGTGGTCAGTACTAGTGTGTTATTGCACCTGTAGGTGGTGCTGTCAGTAATGTCACATGACTAATTGGGGCTGAAATTCAGTCTCGCCGGAATGCAAGCGCGCACCGAACTGTTTATTAAAAAAAAATGACCACCGTTTCGTAAGAGGTCCCCCTCTTTCGCAAAATTCAGCTCTTTGCCTTTTTTTTCAATTGGCCAGGAAGCCGGTCATTAAGGGGCCGGAAGTGCGGCGGTAATTGGTGGTGAGGGGCGGAAGTGGAGGCGGGACGGATTCTCCGCCACTGTCACTCAGCAGCAGAGCAGTGGTGACGTCATTGTGCGTCTGCGTCACCACGTATCTCGTTTCCGTTAAAGGGAAGAGAATCGGCCATCAGTCGCGATCGAGCACGGAACCACGCACCCAAGAGGTGTGCCAGGCTGCCTGTTGGCGGCCCGGCCGAACCCGGGGGTTCAATCGTCCAGTTGACATGGAAGTCGGCTGGCAAAAAAATGAAAATGGCAGCTGCGGCATTGGGCCCTTGCCTTTAATGGCCGCCACACAGCCAGGGCAGAGAGAGAACATACAAGGTGCACTGACAGAAAAAGCTGTCGGGGGCACTGCTCGGCAGCAATAAGATTTTGCTCGCTACATTTCGCGGGTGGTGGGGGCTGCTGACAGTGCATGCACTGATGACGCACAGCGGTCGGCCGCGGCGGGGCAGAAATGGGGACCGCCTGAAAAACCCCCAAGCTGAATTTAGCTTGTGGCGGCCATTCGATCAGAAATCGGCGGCCGCTGAAGTCTGCCACATGGCCACCGCAAACAGGCGGTAATGTGCCTTATTGGGGAGCTGAATTTCAGTCCTATTAACTTCAATGACATTCTACCTAATTGATGTGACCATCAATTAACTAATCTGAAGCCTCTTCTGTGAAATCTTGGTGCGATTCCTTATATTGTCGACCCAGTAATGCCACAGGAATCCTTGCCATGGAGAATGGCGTGGACACGTTGGAAAAGGTGAGCAAAGATAACTTTACTTACTCAGCCTCATTAACGTGCAGAAAGTATTGCAAACACAGAAACTCTCAGCTACGAGATGCAATGTTATGGAAAGAAGACAACGTTTGTGGCTTGAGGATGCTTTCAAAGGAATGGATTACAAAACAGTGCATCACAAGATAAAAGGAATCTGAAGTGCCCAAAGCATGTCGAGTGAATGTTTTAGAGAAGACGAATGGCCATTCTGTAACTCAGTTGAGTCACAGGAAACCAGTATTTTACTATAAGAAATCAGCTGACGACAATCAGAAGCTGTAAATAAACACTTTCTATGGCTGAATGGATGGTAAGGTCAGCTGACATTTAAAAGAAGGAAAGAACCCCACCATTATTAGAACCAGTCCTCGACCGCCATGCCCTGCACAAAGCAGAAATTCTAGGATCGGAATAAGAACCCAAAACCAAACACCCCACCACTGAGCATAAATATCAAGATCAGCCGCCATTCTCACCCTCCTTAATTGGATTCCCTCCCCCGCCCCCAGATGGAGCGGAATTATTGTCAACACACCCCAACACCAGATTGTTTCCCAATGAGCAGTCATGTCATGCTACACACCCTGTACTTGTCCCATTTGAGGAGAAATCAGTGGAAGAATATCCCTCAACCTACATTTAGCATCCTTCTGCACTGAGCGGTACCTAGGCAATTGGAGCATACGCCCCTCCGCCAAGCAACCTCTCTATCTCTCTTGCTCTCTCTCTCTCTCTCTCTCTCTCTCTCTTAAGCAGTCCCCCCAGAGTCGAGGATGATTTGCTTCCACACTAAAATAAGTTCTAAGGTGACTGATGAGACCAATGCAGGATCTGCAGTCTCTGTCACAGGTGGGACAGATGGTGGTTAGAGGGACGGGTGGGTGGGGTGCTTGATTTGTCGTACACTCCTTCCGCTGTTTATACTTGGCTTCTGCGTGCTCCCAGCGAAGAGACTCGAAGTGTTCGGCACCTTCTCAGATGCTTCTCCTCCACTTTGAGCAGTCTTGGGCCAGGGATTCCCAAGAGTTGGTGGGGATGTTACATTTTTTCAAGGAGGCTTTGAGGATGTCCTTGAAGCGTTTTCTCTGCCCTCCTGGGGCTCGCCTGCCGTGACGTAGCTCAGAGTAGAGTGCTTGTTTCGGGACTCTAGCATCGGGCATGTGGACAATGTGATCGAGCATGGTCAATGCCTCGATGCTGGGGATGTTGGCCAGAGAGAGAACTCTGATGTTGGTGTGCCTATCCTACCAATGAATTTGCAGGATGTTGCGGAGACAGCGTTGGTGATACTTCTCCAATGCTTTGCGGTGCTTACTGTACATAGTTCATATCTCTGAAGCATATAGGAGGATGGGTATCACGACTGCTCTGTAGAACATGAGCTTGGTGCTGAGTTTGAGATCCTGGCCTTCAAACACTCTTTTCCTCTGGCGGCCGAAGGCTGCACTGGCACACTGAAGGCGGTATTGGATTTCGTCATCCATGTCTGTCCATGCTAATAGTAGGCTCCCATGGTATGGAAGAAGTCCACGTTGTCCAAGGTCTCGTCATGTATTGTGTTCCCAACACAGATGAGACTGCACACAGGGAGGTTAAAGTAACAGTGACCTCAGTCTTTATTAAGACACTCCAGAGTGAGGAACAGGACTTAGGGGCCGGCTTATATACAGTATTCCCAAGGGATGCTGGGATCCTTTGGGACTAAAGGGGATGCACTCCCTGGTGATGGAACATGGGAGTGCATGCTTTACAGATACACAACATCACTCCCCCCACCGCCACCAAAGTCAAAATGAAAACTATTTACAAGGTGAGGTGGTCAGGAGCCTTTCCTTCCCTGGTGGACCACCTCGGTACAGTGTTCTGGTGTGTTGGCTGTGCCCTCGCTGGGCTGGCGTGTTGTTGGCCCTGCAGGGCTGCTGGGTGAGCCTGGCCTTGTTGGGCATGATGGGTTCGATTTCCTGGTCTGGCGTGGTGTCGTTGATCCTTTGGATGTGTGTTGTGGGCTCGAAAACGGTGGTGTCTGCTGTGGGTTGTTCAGGGCAGTCTGTGAACCGCAGCATCGTTTGGTCCAGGTGCTTTATGCAAATTTGTCCATTGTCTAGTTTGACTACAAACACCCTACTCCCTTCTTTGTCTATCACCATGCCCGCGATCCACTTGGGACGATGTCCATAGTTTAGCACATACACCGGGTCATTCAGATCAATTTCCCGTGACGTGACCATCGTTTACATTTTGTTGCTGCCGCCCGCTCTCTACCTGATCATGCAGTTTGGGGTGAACCAGTGAGAGTCTGCTTTTAAGTGTCCTTTTCATGAGTAGCTCAGCCGGGGGCACCCCTGTGAGCGTGTGGGGTCTCGTGCGGTAGCTGAGCAGTACTCGGGACAGGCGGGTTTGGAGTGAGCCTTCTGTGACTCATTTAAGGCTCTGTTTGATTGCTGGTACTGCCCGCTCTGCCTGCCCGTTGGAGGCTGGTTTAAACGGGGCCGAGGTGACATGTTTGATCCCATTGCGGGTCATGAATTCTTTAAATTCAGCACTGGTGAAACATGGCCCGTTGTAACTGACCAGTATGTCAGGCAGGCTGTGGGTGGCAAACATGGCCCTCAGGCTTTCAATGGTGGCAGTGGCGGTGCTTCCCGACATTATTTCACATTCAATCCATTTTGAAAAAGCATCCATCACCACCAGAAACATTTTACCGAGAAACGGGGCCCGCATAGTCGACATGGATCCTCGACCATGGTCTGGACGGCCAGGACCACAAACTTAGTAGTGCCTCTCTGGGCGCGTTGCTCAACTGAGCACACGCTGCATTGCCATACACAGGACTCTAAGTCAGAGTCGATACCGGGCCACCACACGTGGAATCTGGCTATTGCTTTCATCATTACTATACCCGGGTGTGTGCTGTGGAGATCCGAGATGAACGTCTCCCTGCCCTTTTTGGGTAGCACTACGCAGTTACCCCACAACAGGCAGTCTGCCTGAATGGACAGCTCGTCCTTTCGCCGCTGGAACGGCTTGATTAGCTCTTGCATTTTAACGGGGATGCTGGCCCAGCTCCCATGCAGTACACAGTTTTTTTTACTCGGGACAGCAGAGGATCTTGGCTGGTCCAAGTCCTAATCTGGCGGGCCGTGACAGGTGATTTATCATTTTCAAACGCTTCCATGACCATCAACAAGTCTGCGGGCTGCGCCACCATCAACAAGTTTGCAGGCTGCGCCATTTCCATTCCAGTAGTGGGCAATGGTAGCCGACAGAGAGCATCCCACACAGTTCTCGGTGCCTGGCCTGTGGCGGATGGTATAGTTATACGCTGATAGCGTGAGTGCCCACCTTTGTATGCGGGCTGAGGCATTAGTATTTATCCCCTTGTTTTCAGCGAACAGGGATGTGAGGGGCTTGTGATCAGTTCCCAGCTCAAATTTGAGGCCAAACAGGGACTGATGCATTTTCTTTTACCCCGAACACACACAGTAATGCCTCTTTCTCAATCATGCTGGAAGCCCTCTCAGCCTTTGATAAGCTCCTGGAGACATAGGCGACAGGTTGCAACTTCCCCGCAACGTTAGCTTGTTGTAATACACACCCAACTCCGTACGACGATGCATCACATGCTAGCACAAGTCTTTTACACGGGTTATACAATACAAGCAGCTTGTTGGAGCATAAGATGTTTCTGGCTTTCTCAAAAGCAATTGCTTTGTTTTTTCTCCATACCCAGTTCTCACCTTTACGCAATAACAAATGTAGGGGCTCTAAGAGGGTGCTTAACATCCATGGGTATTCAACATTCAGGAAGGATAGAATAAAAGGAAAAGGAGGTGGGGTAGCATTGCTGGTTAAAGAGCAGTTTAATGCAATAGTTAGGAAGGACATAAGCTCGGATGATGTGGAATCCATATGGGTAGAGCTGCAGAACACCAAAGGGCAAAAAACGTTAGTGGGAGTTGTGTACAGACCTCCAAACAGTAGTAGTGATGTTGGGGAGGGCATCAAACAAGAAATTAGGGGTGCATGCAATAAAGGTGCAGCAGTTATCATGGGTGACTTTAATATGCATATAGATTGGGCTAACCAAACTGGAAGCAATACGGTGGAGGAGGATTTCCTGGAGTGCATAAGGGATGGTTTTCTAGACCAATATGTCGAGGAACCAATTAGGGGGAGGCCATCTTAGACTGGGTGTTGTGTAATGAGAGAAGATTAATTAGCAATCTCGTTGTGTGAGGCCCCTTGGGCAAGAGTGACCATAATATGGTGGAATTCTACATTAGGATGGAGAATGAAACAGTTAATTCAGAGACCATGGTCCAGAACTTAAAAAAGGGTAACTTTGAAGGTATGAGGCGTGAATCGGCTAGGATAGATTGGCGAATGATACTTAAGGGGTTGACTGTGGATGGGCAATGGCAAACATTTAGAGACCGCATGGATGAACTACAACAATTGTACATCCCTGTCTGGCGTAAAAATAAAAAAGGGAAGGTGGCTCAACCGTGGCTATCAAGGGAAATCAGGGATAATATTAAAGCCAAGTAAGTGGCATACAAATTGGCCAGAAATAGCAGCGAATCTGGGGATTGGGAGAAATTTAGAACTCAGCAGAGGGGGACAAAGAGTTTGATTAGGGCAGGGAAAATAGAATACGAGAGGAAGCTTGCAGGGAACATTAAAATGGACTGCAAAAGCTTCTATAGATATGTAAAGAGAAAAAGGTTAGTGAAGACAAACGTAGGTCCCCTGCAGTCAGAATCAAGGGAAGTCATAACGGGGAACAAAGAAATGGCAGACCAATAGTTAGCAAGGACATTAGCTTGGATGATGTGGAATCTATATGGGTAGAGCTGCAGAACACCAAAGGGCAAAAAACGTTAGTGGGAGTTGTGTACAGACCTCCCAACAGTCGTAGTGATGTTGGGGAGGGCATCAAACAAGAAATTAGGGGTGCATGCAATAAAGGTGCAGCAGTTATCATGGGTGACTTTAATATGCATATAGATTGGGCTAACCAAACTGGAAGCAATACGGTGGAGGAGGATTTCCTGGAGTGCATAAGGGATGGTTTTCTCGACCAATATGTCGAGGAACCAACTAGGGGGGAGGCCATCTTAGACTGGGTGTTGTGTAATGAGAGAGGATTAATCAGCAATCTCGTTGTGCGAGGCCCCTTGGGGAAGAGTGACCATAATATGGTGGAATTCTACATTAGGATGGAGAATGAAACAGTTAATTCAGAGACCATGGTCCAGAACTTAAAGAAGGGTAACTTTGAAGGTATGAGGTGTGAATTGGCTAGGATAGATTGGCGAATGATACTTAAGAGGTTGACAGTGGATGGGCAATAGCAGGCATTTAGAGACCGCATGGATGAACTACAACAATTGTACATCCCTGTCTGGCGTAAAACTAAAAAAGGGAAGGTGGCTCAACCGTGGCTATCTCGGGAAATCAGGGATAGTATTAAAGCCAAAGAAGTGGCATACAAATTGGCTAGAAATAGCAGTGAACCTGGGGACTGGGAGAAATTTAGAACTCAGCAGAGAAGGACAAAGGGTTTGATTAGGGCAGGGAAAATAAAGTACAAGAGGAAGCTTGCAGGGAACATTAAGACAGACTGCAAAAGTTTCTATAGATATGTAAAGAGAAAAAGGTTTGTAAAGACAAACGTAGGTCCCCTGCAGTCAGAATCAGGGGAAGTCATAACGGTGAACAAAGAAATGGCAGACCAATTGAACAAGTACTTTGGTTCGGTATTCACTAAGGAGGACACAAACAACCTTCCGGATATAAAAGGGGTCAGAGGGTCTAGTAAGAAGGAGGAACTGAGGGAAATCCTTATTCGTAGGGAAATTGTGTTGGGGAAATTGATGGGATTGAAGGCTGATAAATCCCCAGGGCCTGATGGATTGCATCCCAGAGTACTTAAGGAGGTGGCCTTGGAAATAGCGGATGCGTTGACAGTCATTTTCCAACATTCCATAGAATCTGGATCAGTTCCTATGGAGTGGAGGGTAGCCAATGTAACCCCACTTTTTAAAAAAGGAGGGAGAGAGAAAACAGGGAATTATGGACCGGTCAGCCTGACATCAGTAGTGGGTAAAATGATGGAATCAATTATTAAGGATGTCATAGCAGCGCATTTGGAAAGAGGTGACATGATAGGTCCAAGTTAGCATGGATTTGTGAAAGGGAAATCATGCTTGACAAATCTTCTGGAATTTTTTGAGGATGTTTTCAGTAGAGTGGACAAGGGAAAACCATTGGATGTGGTATATTTGGACTTTCAGAAGGCTTTCGACAAGGTCCCACACAAGAGATTAATGTGCAAAGTTAAAGCACATGGGATTGGGGGTAGTGTGCTGACATGGATTGAGAACTGGTTGTCAGACAGGAAGCAAAGAGTAGGAGTAAATGGGTACTTTTCAGAATGGCAGGCAGTGACTAGTGGGGTACCGCAAGGTTCTGTGCTGGGGCCCCAGCTGTTTACATTGTACATTAATGATTTAGACGAGGGGATTAAATGTAGTATCTCCAAATTTGTGGATGACACTAAGTTGGGTGGCAGTGTGAGCTGCGAGGAGGATGCTATGAGGCTGCAGAGTGACTTGGATAGGTTAGGTGAGTGGGCAAATGCATGGCAGATGAAGTATAATGTGGATAAATGTGAGGTTATCCACTTTGGTGGTTAAAAACAGAGAGACAGATTATTATCTGAATGGTGACAGATTAGGAAAAGGGAGGTGCAACAAGACCTGGGTGTCATGGTACGTCAGTCATTGAAGGTTGGGCATGCAGGTACAGCTGGCGGTCAAGAAAGCAAATGGCATGTTGGCCTTCATAGCGAGGGGATTTGAGTACAGGGGCAGGGAGGTGTTGCTACAGTTATACAGGGCCTTGGTGAGGCCACACCTGGAGTATTGTGTACAGTTTTGATCTCCTAACTTGAGGAAGGACATTCTTGCTATTGAGGGAGTGCAGCGAAGGTTCACCAGACTGATTCCCGGGATGGAGGGACTGACATATCAAGAGAGACTGGATCAACTGGGCTTGCATGCACTGGAGTTCAGAAGAATGAGAGGGGACCTCATAGAAACGTTTAAAATTCTGACGGGTTTAGACAGGTTAGATGCAGGAAGAATGTTCCCAATGTTGGGGAAGTCCAGAACCAGGGGTCACAGTCTAAGGATAAGGGATAAGCCATTTAGGACCGAGATGAGGAGAAACTTCTTCACCCAGAGAGTGGTGAACCTGTGGAATTCTCTACCACAGAAAGTTGTTGAAGCCAATTCACTAAATATATTCAAAAAGGAGTTAGATGTAGTCCTTACTATTCGGGGGATCAAGGGGTATGGTGAGAAAGCAGGAATGGGGTACTGAAGTTGCATGTTCAGCCATGAACTCATTGAATGGCGGTGCAGGCTAGAAGGGCCGAATGGCCTGCTCCTGCACCTATTTTCTATGTTTTTATGTTTCAATCAACATCTGGTTCTGGGTTCCCTGTTCCTTCAGGATACTGACCTGTTTTATTGCAGCACAGACAGATCCCACAGCTCTTTACCATCTGGGTAAAACGAGGGGTTTTCGTCCTCCCCTACAATGTGAGATGAAGCATTGCAGCGAGGAAGATTGAGAAGAGCGTTGCTGTGATGAAACAGCCCTGCTTGATCCCGGTCTGCACTTGTATTGGGTCTGTGGGGGATCCATTGGTAAGAATCACGGCTTGCATATCATCGTGAAGCAGACGGAGGATGGTGACAAATTTTTGAGGACAGCCGAATTTGAGAAGTATACTCCATATCCCTTGTGATTGACAGAGCCGAAGAACTTTGTGAGGTCAAAGAAAGCCATGCACAGAGGTTGATGCTGCTCCCTACATTTTTCTTGGATTTGTCGCGCAGTGAAGATCATGTCTGTTGTGCCCCTTAGTGGGCGGAATCCGCATTGCGACTAGGAGGAGCTCTTCAGCCACTGGGAGGTGATGATTGAGGAGGATTCTTGTGATGAGCAGGGAAACTCCTCTGTAATTACCGCAGTTGGACTTGTCACCTTTCTTGAAGATGGTCATGATTACAGCGTCTCTGAGATCCCCTGGCATTCTCTCCTCCTTCCAGATAAGAGATTCACGCCATGAGTGCTTCTCCACCATGCTTTAGTATTTCAGCGAGGATTCCAACTGCTCCTGAGGCCTTGTTGTTTTTCAGTTGTCGTGTGGCCTTTTCAACCTCATGGCCGGCTGGGACGGGTTGCATGTTGTGGGATGGATTCAAGGACACGCATGTCAAAGACTCTTGATTGAGGAGATCCCCGAAGTGCTCCTTCCAGCGGGCATTGACTGCCTCACTGTCCTTGATGTGCACCTCTCTCCTCTTGGCTCTCAGTGGAATCGGACCTTGAGTGCTTGGGCCGTAGGTGGTCTTGACTGAGCTTGTGATTGTCGGCTAGATGCTGGATCTCCTGTGCTTTTTCCACCTACCATCTGTACTTTAGGTCGCGAGTTTTTTGTTGGACCGCGGCCTTCAGTTTCCTGTAGATCTGCTTTCTTTCACTCGAGTTGTGGTGTTGTTTCCCGTTCAAAAATGCCTTGCGTTTGCGGTTTATTCGTTTCTGGATCTCCTGGTCGTTCTCATCGAATCAGTCTTGATGTTTTCTGGTAGAGTAACCAAGAGTCTCTTCACAGGTGCTAATTATGGTGGACTTGAGGGCAGACCAGGCACTGTGAACACTTTGCGTCTCCGGTTCATTGGTAGTCGTCAGGTTGGCTGTGAGGCTTTGGCTGAATAGGGCTTTCTTTGCAGGGTCTTTGAGTGCTTCATCATTGATTTTTTTGCCAGGGTATTTCTGGTGCCCCCACCATTTTGAGGCTACGTTGATGGAGATAACAGAGTGGATTAGGCAGTGGTCAATAGAAAATAGGTGCAGGAGTAGGCTGTTCGGCCCTTCGAGCCTGCACCACCATTCAATAAGATCATGGCTGATCATTCACCTCAGTACCCCTTTCCTGCTTTCCCTCCATACTCCTTCATTCCCTTAGCCGTATAGACCATATCTAACTCCCTCTTGAATATATCCAACGAACTGCCATCAACAACTCTCTGCGGTAGAAAATTCCACAGGTTAACAACTCTGAGTTTCTCCTCATCTCAGTCCTAAATGGCTTACCCCTTATCCTTAGACTGCGTCCCCTGGTTCTGGACTTCCCCAACATGGGGAACATTCTTCCTGCATCTAACCTGTCCAGTCCAGTCAGAATTTTATATGTTTCTATGAGATCCCCTCTCATTCGTCTAAACTCCAGTGTATAAAAGCCCAATCGATCCAGTCTCTCCTCATATGTTGGTCCAGCCATCCCGGGAATCAGTCTGGTGAATCTTTGCTGCACTCCCTCAATAGCAAGAACGTCCTTCCTCACATTAGGAGACCAAAACTGAACACAATATTCCAGGTGAGGCCCCATAAAGGTCCTGTACAACTGCAATAAGACCTCCCTGCTCCTATTCTCAAATCCCCTAGCCAACATACCATTTGCGTTCTTCACCGCCTGCCAACTTTCAATGACTGATGTACCATGACACCCAGGTCTCGTTGCACCTCCCCTTTTCCTAATCTGCCTCCATTCGGATAATATTCTGCCTTCGTGTTTTTGCCACCAAAGTGGATAACCTCACATTTATCCACATTATACTGCATCTGCCATGCATTTGCCCACTCACCTAACCTGTCCAAGTCAACCTGCAGCCTCTTAGTATTCTCCTCACAGCTCACACCGCCACCCAGCTTGGTGTCATCTGCAAACTTGGAGATATTACATTCAATTCCTTCATCTAAATCATTGATGTATATTGTAAATAGTTGGGGTCCCAGCACTGAGCCCTGCGGCACCCCACTAGTCACTGCCTGCCATTCTGAAAAGGGCCCGTTTATCCCGACTCTCTGCTTCCTGTCTGCCAACCAGTTCTCTATCCACGTCAGTACATTACCACCAATACCATGTGCTTTAATTTTGCACACCAATCTCTTGTGTGAGACCTTGTCAAAAGCCTTTTGAAAGTCCAAATACACCACAATCCACTGGTTCTCCCTTGTCCACTCTACTAGTTACATCCTCAAAAAATTCTCGAAGATTTGTCAAGCATGATTTCCCTTTCATAAATCCATGCTGACTTGGACCGATCCTGTCACTGCTTTCCAATGCGCTGCTATTTCATCCTTAATAATTGATTCCAACATTTTCCCCACTAATGATGCCAGGCTAACCGGTCTATAATTACCCGTTTTCTCTCTCCCTCATTTTTTAAAAAGTGGTGTTACATTAGCTACCCTCCAGTCCATAGGAACTGATCCAGCGTCGATACACTGTTGGAAAATGATCACCAATGCATCCACTATTTCTAGGGCCACTTCCTTAAGTACTCTGGGATGCAGACTATCAGGCCCTGGGGATTTATCGGCCTTCAATCCCATCAATTTCCCTAACACAATTTTACAACTAATAATGATTTCCGTCAGTTCCTCCTTCTCACTCGACCTTCGGTCCCCTAGTATTTCCGGAAGGTTATTTGTGTCTTCCTTCATGAAGACAGAACCAAAGTATTTGTTCAACTGGTCTGCCATTTCTTAGTTCCTCATTATAAATTCACCTGATTCTGACTGCAAGGGACCTACGTTTGTCTTCACTAATTTTTTTCTCTTCACATCTCTATAGAAGCTTATGCAGTCAGTTTTTATGTTGCCAGCAAGCTTCCTCTCAAAGTCTATTTTCCCCCTCCTAATTAAACCCTTTATCCTCCTCTGCTGATTTCTAAATGTCTTCCAGTCCTCAGGTTTGTTGATTTTTCTGGCCAATTTATATGCCCGTTCCTTGGATTTAACACTATCCTTAATTTCCCTTGTTAGCCACGGTTGAGCCACCTTCCCCGTTTTATTTTTACTCCAGACAGGGATGTACAATTGTTGAAGTTCATCCATGTGATCTTTAAATGTTTGCCATTGCCTATCCACCGTCAACCCTTTAAGTATCATTTGCCAGTCTATTCTAGCCAATTCACATCTCATACCATCGAAGTTACCTTTCCTTAAGTTCAGGACCCTAGTCTCTGAATTAACTGTGTCACTCTCCATCTTAATGAAGAATTCTACCATATTATGGTCACTCTTCCCCAAGGGGCCTCGCACAACAAGATTGCTAATTAGTCCTTTCTCATTACACATCACCCAGTCTAGGATGGCCAGCCTCTAGTTGGTTCCTCGACATATTGGTCTCGAAAACCATCCCTAATACACTCCAGGAAATCCTCCTCCACTGCATTGCTACCAGTTTGGTTAGCCCAATCTATATGTAGATTAAAGTTGTCCATGATAATCTTTATTGCATGCATCCCTAATTTCTTGTTTGATGCTGTCCCCAACCTCACTACTACTGTTTGGTGGTCTGTACGCAACTCCCACTAGCGTTTTCTGCCCTTTGGTATTCCACAGCTCCACCATACAGATTCTACATCCTCCAAGCTTAATGTCCTTCCTTACTATTGTGTTAATTTCCTCTTTAACCAGCAACGCTACTCCACCTCCTTTTTCTTTCTGTCTATTCTTCCTGAATGTTGAATACCCCTGGATGTTGAGTTCCCAGCCTTGGTCACCCTGGAGCCATGTCTCCGTGATGCCAACTATATCATATTCGTTAATTGCTGCCTGCGCAGTTAATTACGAATACTCCTCGCATTGAGGCACAGAGCCTTCAGATTGTCTTTTTCGCACACTTTGCCCCATTATAATTTTGCTGCAATGTGGCCCTTTTTGATTTTTGCCTTGGGTTTCTCTGTCCTCCACTTTTACTTTTCTTCTTTCTATCTTTTGCTTCTGCCCCCATTCTACTTCCCTCTGTCTCCGTGCATAGGTTCCCATCCCTCTGCATATTAGTTTAACCCCTCCCCAACAGCACAAGCAAACACTCCCCCTAAGACATTGGTTCCAGTCCTGTCCAGGTGCAGACCGTCTGGTTTGTACTGGTCTCACCTCCCCCAGAACCGGTTCCAATGTCCCAGGAATTTGAATCCCTCCCTTGTGCATCACTCCTCAAGCCATGTATTCATCTTAGCTCCCTTGCAATTCCTACTCTGACTATGATATACTGCCTCCAACCGCCCCGCCAGTCAAACAGTCATGAAATCTGTGGTAAATGCAAAACCTTGAATATAGAGATTATATTATTATATCAAGTATATACTCAAGCTTTATCGTTTACTTTTTTAAAGCCCAGGATACATAGCAAGATGCACCAGTATTTACCTGGTGTTGAGCAGTGCTGGTGAGTGGATGGTGGGCATGGAGTTCAGTAGCATTGGAGGGGAGTTTCTGGACCTTGGCTGGTTCTCTATTATGTCTCTTTCTCTCTCTGCCTTTTGTGCCTCTCTCACTCTTTCTCCCCCTATCATACATGCACGCACACATCACTGAATTTTTTGTCACTGTTGGAAGCATGGTGGGGTGGAGCTTTTGATCACATCAGTGTTGATTCCACTGAAGTTTCCAGGGTCAGGCAAATTATAATATTGAGAGCGAACTCCCACCAATGTAAATTTAAGTACATTAATGAAGGTACTCAGAAAGCACAAAAGCCAACCTGATACTTAACATTTATTGCAATTGCAATTTTTTTTATTGTTTTAATTATGTTCGAAACATTATTTTAGGGCTGTCGTTGGTTAGCAAAGGAGAAAAAATGGTTGAAGAAAAATATTTGAAATCACATTTTGAGTGATTTAGTTGGCTCACCTTCTCTTTTCTCCTATTGGCGTATTCTCCTGGCTCAGAATTCAGAATTGGTTGTTTGCTTAAGTTCTTAGTTTTTCAGCTACTTTCTTCACTTTTGATTTGTACATTCCCAATCTACTCAATTCTGATTTGTGCTGTTTTAAATTGAGCAAATCAACAAGGTGTGATACCTCAACTATGATGATCATATGACAAGAAGTCCATGCATATGTATCATAATATTAGATATAGATTATGTACAAATAATTTTACTGTGAGCAACAAAGGCTGATGTTTTACACAAAAATAAACTTGAATAAGATTAAAATGCGTGACCCATAAACCTGAAGGATAAATGAGACCTAATGCTGAGAGTTGGCATGGTTTATGACGATAGACTACCTTCATCGATTTTCTCACTTCCTTTTCTCAAGGTGGTGACTCTTACCGGGGCAGTTCTCTGGTGCCTAACCCAGTGGTCATTCTCCACGTATGTACCTAAACAGAGATAGTGCTGGGCTGTTCAAACTATCCATATATATGCACTTTCCAGCAAGTTTCACTGAATAATCAGGAAAGCTAACCTTGCTCATTCTCCCCAGTCCAAGGATACTGAGGCCAATTGTAGCATCCCCCCTTCCCCCATGGCCAAAATGGATTGAATGTGCATCAATCAGGAGTTAAGCTCGGGGTTTCCATGGTGAGACACAGTGGTGTATTCAGTAATTAAGCTGAGAGAGCATTAAAATGCCTGTTTTTCATTTGTTCGCAACCACTGTGCATTAATGATTTAGACGAGGGGATTAAATGTAGTATCTCCAAATTTGCGGATGACACTAAGTTGGGTGGCAGTGTGAGCTGCGAGGAGGATGCCATGAGGCTGCAGAGCGACTTGGATAGGTTAGGTGAGTGGGCAAATGCATGGCAGATGAAGTATAATGTGGATAAATGTGAGGTTATCCACTTTGGTGGTAAAAACAGAGAGACAGACTATTATCTGAATGGTGACAGATTAGGAAAAGGGGAGGTGCAAAGAGACCTGGGTGTCATGGTACATCAGTCATTGAAGGTTGGCATGCAGGTACAGCAGGCGGTTAAGAAAGCAAATGGCATGTTGGCCTTCATAGCGAGGGGATTTGAGTACAGGGGCAGGGAGGTGTTGCTACAGTTGTACAGGGCCTTGGTGAGGCCACACCTGGAGTATTGTGTACAGTTTTGGTCTCCTAACCTGAGGAAGGACATTCTTGCTATTGAGGGAGTGCAGCGAAGGTTCACCAGACTGATTCCCGGGATGGTGGGACTGACCTATCAAGAAAGACTGGATCAACTGGGCTTTTATTCACTGGAGTTCAGAAGAATGAGAGGGGACCTCATAGAAACGTTTAAAATTCTGACACGGTTAGACAGGTTAGATGCAGGAAGAATGTTCCCAATGTTGGGGAAGTCCAGAACCAGGGGACATAGTCGAAGGATAAGGGGTAAGCCATTTAGGACCGAGATGAGGAGGAATTTCTTCACCCAGAGAGTGGTGAACCTGTGGAATTCTCTACCACAGAAAGTTGTTGAGGCCAATTCACTAATTATATTCAAAAAGGAGTTAGATGAAGTCCTTACTACTAGGGGATCAAGGGGTATGGTGAGAAAGCAGGAATGGGGTACTGAAGTTGCATGTTCAGCCATGAACTCATTGAATGGCGGTGCAGGCTAGAAGGGCCGAATGGCCTACTCCTGCACCTATTTTCTATGTTTCTATAAGGTAAATTGCATTGGACATACTTTGCATCAGTTGCACATATTTCATTGTGATGGAAATTACACCTATGTTTTTATGTAATAGATAAGAATATAAGAAATAGGAACAGGAGTAGGCCATACGGTCCCTCGAGCCTGCTCCGCCATTCAATAAGATCATGGACTCAGCTCCACTTCCCCACCCGCTCCACATAACCCCTTATCCCCTTATCACTTAAGAAACTGAGGCAGCGAATTCCACAGACTTACAACCCCCAGAGAGAAGAAATTTCTCCTCATCTCTGTTTTATTCTAAGATCATGCCCTCTAGTTCTCGTCTCCCCTATCAATGGAAACATCCTCTCTGCATCCACCTTGTCAAGCCCCCTCATAATCTTATACGTTTCGATAAGATCACCTCTCATTCTTCTGAATCCCAATAAGTAGAGGCCCAACCTACTCAACCTTTCCTCATAAGTCAATCCCCTCATCCCCGGAAACAACCTAGTGAACCTTCTCTGATCTGCCTCCAAAGGAAGTATATCCTTTTGTAAATATGGAAACCAAAACTGCACGCAGTATTCCAGGTGTGACCTCACCAATACCTTATATAGCTGTAGCAAGACTTCCCTGCTTTTATACTCCATCCACTTTGCAATAAAGGCCAAGATACCATTGGCCTTCCTGATCACTTGCTGTACCTGCATACTATCCTTTTGTGTTTCATGCACAAGTACCCCCAGGTCCCACTGTACTGCGGCACTTTGCGATCTTTCTCCATTTAAATAATAACTTGCTCTTTGATTTTTTTCTGCCAAAATGCATACCCTCGCACTTTCCGACATTATACTCCATCTGCCAAATTTTTGCCCAATCATTTAGCCAATCTATGTCCTTTTGCAGATTTTTTGTGTCCTCACACATTGCTTTTCCTCCCATCTTTGTATCGTCAGCAAACTTGGCTACGTTACACTCAGTCCCTTCTTCCAAGTCGTTAATATAGATTGTAAATAATTGGGGTTCTCGCACTGATCCCTGCAGCACCCCACTAGTTAATGGTTGCCAACCAGAGAATGAACCATTTATCCCGACTCTTTGTTCTCTGTTAGTTAGCCAATCCTCTGTCCATGCTAATATATTACCCCCGACCCTGTGAACTTTTATTTTACGCAGTAACCTTTTATGTGGCACCTTGTCAAATGCCTTCTGGAAGTCCAAATACATCACATCCACTGGTTCCCCTTTATCTACCCTGTTCGTTACATCCTCAAAGAACTCCAGCAAATTTGTCAAACATGAATTCTGACTCTGCTCCCAACCAAAAAAAGATTTTTCAAATGTGTTCTTGAATGGCTATTTAAGAAAAACATTCCTTCCATTGTCTTTTCATACATTGATTCTCAGTTGTCACAGCATAATTAGGGCCCTGATTGCTCAGAGAGCTAATCTAGTGAGTAGGTGAGCTACCAAAGTCCTAGGTTCAATCCAAAGACTGTGCTAAGCGAGCTGTTATCAGCCAGGGTAGCAGGAAGAGTAGTGCATTTGACCTTTATGTCCCTGCGGAAGGGAGGGAAAAACTGGCAAAGATTTCATGCATCCTAATGAGGATAGAATTTGACTCGGCTGTGATGCTTTCTGCAGTTGAATAGCCTGCTGACACTTAAGGATCAGAGAAATGTATTAGCCACTTGAGCAAGGCTCCCGTGGAACTGTGTGCCAGCAAGGAGTACAGTAACTTCAGGAAAATAGAGAAGAAAATTGATGAGAAAAAGTAAAACCTTCACATTTGTCAGCATAATAGGGAATGCCATTATGATGCTGCCTTTCCCCATTTGAATTCATTTTTCACGCCTCCCATCACTACGGATGATGCTAATGACATATTGCCACGTGGATCTACAATGTGTATGCGCAGCATTATTAGTGGCTTCTTATCTCGTGATAATAAATCACACCTGTGTTACGCAGTGAGGATATGGTTACAATAATGTATTAAATAACGCAGGTGTTGATTTATTTTGTCAAATTTTGAGTTGGTTAACAAGGATGTTGAAAGCAATTACAATGCAGTAAAGGAACAATGGCATTTTGGTCACATGATTCATTTTAATCAGATCTCATCAATTTTTCAATTAAAAGTAATAATCACATATGCAGACTGATATTTGTAGTATTGTGAAATATGTTGGTCATGGAAGATGCACAACATCCACAAAAAAAATTTATCATCTGCAGTGCTTCAGATGTACAGGTAGCATTAATATAGACTTTGCCACCTTTTATGGCATGGTAATAAATGGAGGATGCGACACAAACAGATGTTTGGCCCAAAACAAATTGAGTAATATTATTTATTTTGAATATATTTTGCTCATCAAAGGAGTGATGCAAGTTCTGAAAAATTATATATGTTTTCATCTTTTCTTTATCCAGTGGCATCACTAAGCACTTTGAGGTCGTAACCATATACGTCAAACACAAACTTAGAAGTGTACTCTGTATTGTGCTTGTGTGACATTTTCATTTCTTACAACAGCTGGTAGCAATGACATATATCAGCAGTTTTAGAGTAAATTTAATTAACATTACTTATGCTTGTTAAGTAGGAGTCCAGAATTTGCCAATCTAATTATTTATATGTGGTATATTCTAAGGTGGTAATGATCATACACATTTCACAAAAACAACAGCAAGAATTTTTATTAGGTTCCTCACAAAAATTGGGATAATTTAAAAAGGGATTAAAGGGCAAGTTCGAAAATTCTTTATACATAGAATATCTGTAATTTTGGAATTTTCTGCTATATGGTTGAAGCCAAGTTTATAAATTATTTAAAAAAGGACTTAGATAGTTGCTTGAAAAAGAGGAATGTTGAAGTGTATGGAGAGTGAGTAGGACACTGGAATTAGACTCAGTGGCTCTTGTAGAGACAATACCAGCATAGGCTTGTGCCAAATACCTATTCTTGTGCTTTAACATTCCTTGAACTTTAATAAATATTTTTGTTAAAGAACAGATAATTGCCAATAAAAATGGTTATTTTACCATTTAATGTAATTGGTAAAATGACCACCTATCTATCCTCAACACTCTGTAAGCTTAACTCATACAGAACTCTGCTGTCCATATTCTATCCCATCTATCACCTCTGATCTTGCTGACCGACATTGCCTCCCAGTCTCCCAACATCTTCAATTTAAAATTCTCATCCTCATGTTTAAATTTTTCAAAGCCTTGCCCCTCCCTATGTCTGTAACCTTCACCAAGGCATATGAGAACATGAGCCTTACATATCCGTAAGACAAAAGGTCCTCTACCAACCTGCTCCCACCACACAGCACTGCCCCCCTCCCCCCCCCCCCTGGTTATCAAAATCCACGACGTGGTACATTTTCCATTCCATACCTCGGGAGCCTACTGTCAACAAGGGCAGACATCACCGATGAGGTCCAACACCGCCTTCAGTATGCCAGCGCTCCTATATGGCTGAGACATGGACTATGTACAGCAGGCACCTTAAAACACTGGAGAAGTACCACCAACGCTGCCTCCGTAAGATCCTACAAATCTACTGGCAGGATAGGCGCACCAACGTCAGTGTTCTCGCTCAGGCCAACATCCGCAGCATCGAAGCACTGACCTCGCTCGATCAGCTCTGTTGGACGGGCCACATCGTCCGCATGCCTGACATGAGACTCCCAAAACAAGCGCTCTACTCGGAACTCCGACACGGCAAGCAAGCCCCAGGTGGGCAGAGGAAACACTTCAAGGACACCCACAAAGCCTCCTTGAAAAAATGTAACATCCCCACCGACACCTGGGAATCCCTGGACCGAGAACACCCAAAGTGGAAGAAAAGCATCCGAGGAAGACGCTGAACATCTCGAGTCTCTTCGCCGAGAGCAAGCTAAAGCCAAGCGTCGACAGCGGAAGGAGCGCGCGGCAACCCAGGCTCCCCACCCATCCATTCCTTCAACCACCATCTGCCCCACCTGTGACAGAGACTGTCAGTCCCACATTGGACTCTTCAGCCAACTGAGAACTCATTTTTAGTGTGGAAGCAAGTCATCCTCGACTCTGAGGGACTGCCTATGATGATGAACCTCATATCGCCCTAAAACCTCCCAGAGCTCCCCGTTCCTCTGACTAGTCTTTTTTTGATATCCTCTCCCATCATTGATAGCCATGGCTTCAGCTGTCTCAGCCCCACACTCTTGAATTCCTTCCTTGAACTCCTTCCCTAAACCTATTTGCCTCTCCACCTCACTCTCCTTTTAAGACCCTCCTTAAAACCCACCTCTGTGACCGTCACTCCTCCTAATAGCTCCTTTGACTAGCCATCCAGTTTTTGTTGGATTACGCCTCTGTGAAGTGGGAAATTTTGCTGCATTAATGGTGCTTTATATAAATTTATTATTGTTGTTTGCCATATGGGCTGTGCATAGATGCATATGGAACTGAGAAAATTAATTCTTGATTTTAATCTTTTTAGGTTCCCAAGCTTATAGTCAGAGATTGAATGAAAAAGGGAGTGGAATTTCAAAATCCGCTATTAACAATATTTTGTTTGTCAAATATGATCATTGTATTTTAGATTTATGTTTGAATGTTGGCAACAACCTCTAATTCTAAACTTCGAATCTTTTGTCCTGGATTTTCACGAAGTTTGCGACCGGGTTTTCACCACGATCTGACCCACCGCGGCGAAAACCTGGTCTCAAAGCCTGGGCGGGATCCTCGGATACCTGTTTGTGACGGCGCTTTCAATTAGCGCCGGGGAGAGGGGCACCGACGTGCAACGCCGCAGATTGCATTACCATCGTACTTTCAGCTCTCTCCTGACCATTAGGCCACGCCCAGAATACCGACCGGTCAAACCTGTTGGTGCAGCCCTGCCAGCAGCGGTAAGTATGAAAACCTGCAAAAAAGGTAAGTTAAAGTTTTTATTTTTGAATTATTTTTCAGCTATTTGTTAGCTAAGTGTTTTGTGAATGTTTTTTGCAATTTTTTTTCCCCCTCCCAAGGCCTCTCTCAAAGCGCTCCCGGCCCCACACTAAATTTGGCGAAACTCACGTTTTTGCACCGCGAATCCTCGGGCTAATGCCCCCCTTACTGACGTGCCGGTACAAACATAAAACCCGAAAGTTTGGCCCAGAAACGGTAGCGCAGAGAAAACGGTAAGTTTCACGTATCGCTACCGTTTTCGCCGAAAAAAAACAGAAAAACGAAAATCCAGCCCGAAGTGTTATAATTATTGATTGATTGTTAACAATGATGGTGCGATATCTTCTTGCTTTAAAAGACTAACCAGGCTACATTGTTCTATTTTGACAGCTGGCAGTGAGTTGGTTGGAACATGGCTGTCGGTATCAGTACATGGATGAACTCTTAAAATATATACGCTTCGGTTTGATGGATGTTGATACACTACATGCTGTAGCCCTTTCTCATCCTCTGGTTCAGGCCAGTGAAATTGCCACAGCTTTCATTAATGAGTCCTTGGAGTACCACCAGAGCATCTATGCACAGCCCATATGGCAAACCATCAGGACACGACCTCGCTTCCAATCAGAAACACTTTACATTGTAGGTGGTAAGAAGCGCGAGATTTGCAAAGTGAGAGACCTGCGGTATTTTAACCCAGTGAACCAGGAAAATGTTCACATAGCAGGGGTTTCGAACTGGAGTGAGCTGTCTCCAATGCCTGTAGGAAGAAGTCATCATTGTGTGGCGGTCATAGGAGACTTCCTTTTTGTGGCAGGAGGGGAGGTGGAACACGCAACAGGTCGCACCTGTGCAGTAAGGACTGCGTGCCGTTATGATCCCCGCAGCAACACTTGGATAGAGATAGCTCCTATGAAAAACTGCCGTGAGCATTTTGTACTCGGAGCCTTGGATGAATACCTATATGCAGTGGGTGGAAGGAATGAACTGCGGCAGGTTTTGCCAACAGTGGAGAGATACTGTACAAAGAAGAACAAGTGGTCTTTCGTACAATCATTTGATAGATCACTGTCCTGCCATGCAGGATGTATGGCTGATGGGCTTCTTTGGATATCAGGTAAGGATCTACAATTTAAGTTTTAATGTCCTCTATTGAGTATCTTGCATGCACAAATCAGTTATGGTTTTTAAGGCCTAGATCCAGTTAAACAAAGGTAAGGTTAGCTAAAATGAAAACAGAGATACTCATTTTTGAAGTGGATGGATAATAAGTTTCCTAAATGGTTTATGGAATAAGTATTCAGGATCCATGTGCTACTGATCCATACAAGCCAGGAAGGTTACAGGTAATGGAAACACTACCTTATTTTCCCCACATTTGGAAAAGCATAATACAGTCAAGCAGAGTCAGCATGGTTTTATGAAAGGAAATAATGTTTGACAAATTTGCTGGAGTTCTTTGAAGATGTAATGAACAGAGTGGATAAGGGGGAACCAGTGGATGTGGTGTATTTGGATTTCCAGAAGGTATTCGATAAGGTGCCACATAAAAGATTACTGCATAAGATAAAAGCTCACAGGGTGGGGGGTAATATATTAGCATTGATTTGCTAACTAACAGAGAACAGAGAGTCGGATAAATGGGTTATTTTCCAGTTGGCAAATGGTAACTAGTGGGGTGCCACAGGGATCGGTGCTGGGGGCTCAACTATTTACAATCTATATTAATGACTTGGATGAACGGACCGAGTGTAATGTTGCCAAGTTTGCTGATGATTCAAAGATGGGAGAAAAGGCAGTGTGTGAGAAGGACATAAAAAGTCTGAAAAGAGATAAAGACAGGCTAAGTGAGTGGGCAAACATTTGTCAGATGGAGTATAATGTGGGAAAGTGTGAGGTCATGCGTTTCGGCAGGAAAAATAAAAAAGCAAATTATTATTTACGTGGCGTGAAGTTACAAAATGCTGCAGTACAGAGGGACCTGGGGTCTTTGTACATGAAACACAAAAAGTTATTATGCAGGTACAGCAAGTAATCAGGAAGACAAATGGAATGTTGGCATTTATTGTAAAGGGGATGGATTATAAAAGCAGAGAAGTCTTGCTACAACTGTACAGGGTATTGGTAAGGCCACACCTAGAGTACTGTGTACTGTTTTGGTCTCCTTATTTAGAAACATAGGAAATACGTGCAGGAGTAGGCCATTCGCCCTTCGAGCCTGCACCACCATTCAGTGAGTTCATGGCTGAACATCTGTATAAAGGAGGGATATACTTGCATTGGAGGCAGTTCAGAGAAGGTTCACTAGGTTGATTCCTGAGATGAAGGGGTTGACTTAAGAAGAAAGGTTGAGCAGGTTGGGCTTATGCTCATTGGAGTTTAGAAGAATGAGAGGTGATCTTATGGAAACATATAAGATATTGAGGGGGCTCGACAAGGTAGATGCAGAGAGGATGTGGGGAAATCAAGAACTAGGGAGCATAGTTTCAGAATAAGGGGTCGCCCATTTAGAACTCAGATAAGGAGGAATTTCTTCTCTGAGGGTTGTAAATCTGTGGAATTCTCTGCCCCAGAGAGCTGTAGAGGCTGGGTCATTGAATATATTTAAGGTGGAGATAGACAGATTTTTGAACGATAAGTGTTATGGGGAGCGAACAGGGAAGTGGAGCTGAGCCCAAGATCAGATCAGCCATGGTCTTATTGAATGGCAGAGCAGGCTCGAGGGGCCACATGGCCTACTCCTGCTCCTATTTCTTATGTTCTTTCTAGCACAGAAAGCTAAGGCCAATTGTAATTCTTCTGCTGCCATCTTGTCTCAAATTATCACAGACTGCTCTCTCTGTTACTTCAAAGAATTCAATAAAGTTGGTCAAGCAGCACTTTGCCTTTTAAAAGATACAATTTTTGACAAGCTCTGACAACAATTTTTTTTAAAAATCCTTCTCAATATGAAAATTGTGATATTTTGGTCAAGAAAGATGATAAATGGAGTAATTACAGACCGGTTCATCTTTCTTCAGTTTTGGAAAAACTGAATTTGTGTAAAGGCAAGAAGTGTTTGACAAAAGAAATTGGATTTTGAGGAGGTGACTGATAGGGGATTTTCAGACTGTACTTGATAAGGTATTTCCATATTGGGCAGCAAATGGAACAATAAGTGTACATTGCTACGAAGTTTTAGGTCATGAGTTTACACCTGTGACTCCCTACGTGATACTTTCTTGATCTTAGCCATGGTGTCTTCCTGATCTTAGCAGTGGAGGTGTCAAGCAATTCCCCATCGACAACAAGCCCGGATGGGAAAAGCAGACAAGAAATTACTTCTCGCCCAGTTCCGCGCACATCTGGAAGCCAACTCAAGACTGGTATTAGCAGAAAAATGGGGGCAGGCTACTTATTTCTACTGTTAGTTGTTGAACGGTATGTGGGCTGGGGGAAACCAGGGAGAGACAGAAAATTAAAATAAATTAAAAGTAAGGGAAGGAAAAAAAATAAAAACCTGATTTTGCTCATCACTGATTAGAGTATCAAGGTTTATAATAACTGGTTTCTGCTGTAATTTCCAACTTTCCTGTGGTGACAGAAATACATCAGTTATGCCAGAAACATCATAGTGCATTTTTGATTGTCAGTCACAATTAGTTAGAAATACTGCAATTATTGCATCGATGATTAAAAGCATGACAGCTGGTAGCACTTGAGAACAAACTACAAATAACAAATTGCATGCTGCAAAATCAGGGTGAATAGCAAAAGAGGTTACTCAAATTAATTTTTTTAAATCCTTGTGTTTGGAGAACGGAGTCAGTAGTTTTCTGTGAGACTGTAAACTTTAAGGGGCATTGGGCCCTCTGGGAAGTTTCCCAAAAAGGTTTAATTCTAGGAATGGCCTAAAACAGTTTTCTCTGAAAATTATTCCTGCGAACGGGAAGTTTGTGCTGCAGCAAGTGTCTTACCTGGTGCAGCACAAACCTTTGTACCTTGATTTATTTAAACTAGTAAACCTCCCATGGTGTTGTTCATGGATAAATATAGATATAGAAATTATGTTCAACCTTGGCACCAACATGGGATCAGCTTCCTGATTTACACTGATGACACACAGCTCTGCCTTGCCACTCCTTCTGTCAACAACTCCACTGCCTCTGTGTTGTCAGAATACTTGCCCAACCTTTAGTCAGAATGAGCCATAGTTTCATCCATATTCAACATTGGGAATTCTGAAGTCATCATTTTTGACCCCTGCAACAAACTCCGTACCCTTGCCACAAATTTCATTCCCTTCCCTAGTCACTGTCACGGGCTGAACTAGACTGTTCACAATTTTGGTGTCCTATTCGACCCAGAGCTGATCTTCCGACATCATGGGTTAGAACGTCCACTTTTTTTGCCTGCTTAACGCCCACTTAACGCCCATTTTGCCTCTGAAATGACGTATAACGCCCATATATCGCCCATTTTGGCACAAAATGGAAACTGGCGGGCATTTTTCGGAAACTTATTGCCGAGCGTTACTTTCTCCATGTGGTTAACGCCAAAAAAAAGTATTACCGCCCGCTCACTTTTTTTGGCCGAAATCAGCAGAATGGGCGAATTCAATGCCCATAATATCGACCAGCGTTACTTTCCACACTGAATTAACGCCAAAATTCAATATTAATGCCCGGCAACTATTTTTTGTCGTAAAGAGCATATTTACCCAAACTAGCGCCCATGGAGATTGCCCATTGTCAATTTCAGCACCTCACACACATTTCGCCCACAATATCGCTCGCTCAAAAAGCCGCCCACAAAAAGTGAAACTAACCGGGACGAACCACAGCGTTATGGACGCCATGTTGTAGATCACATGTCGCGTCTTTTAAAAGGCTGCTGTGCTTCAACCTCAGCGGAGTTCGGATGTACTCTGCAGGTCGTTGGAGTTGATGTGAGCATCTCTAAAAACATTTTAACCACACTGTGACCGATTGGAATTGGAAGAGGTGTGTTTGTCGGGACATTCCTTGTTTGTGAGCAATCGGTGGAAAACAGAGAACTACTGCAATAGGGCCTGTCCTTTCTCACCCACTCTTGGTGACCAAATACATGCAGCAGAGTCGACATCGCCGAAAGAACACTACACTGCATTATGTGCCTAATGTAAGAAGTGACAGACAGATGAGGAGGACCTGACGTTACACCCCCCACAAGTAAAGGAGAAGCATTCTTATCTCGACTTGCCCGACACCACCTGCCTTCGGAGACTGTGCTTCCACAAAGAGGTTATCACTGAGGTATGCCAGCTGATAAGGGCAGATCTGCAGCCTGCCAGTACCATCAGAACTGCACGGTCTGTCGAGGTCAAAGTAACTGCGGCACTGTTGTTCTACACCTCGGGTTCTTTTCAGGCCACAGCTGGTGATATTTGCGGATTTTCTCAGCTTGCCACACATTGCTGCATTAGACAGATCACTGAAGCCCTGTATGCACGCAGGAGGAACTTGATCAGCTTCCCTATGACCAGGAAGGCACAGAGTGAGAGGGCTCTTGGTTTTTCCAGAATTGCAGACTTCCCCAAGGTGCAGGGAGCAATAAACTGTTCACACAGCGTGATGTGGGCACCTTTTCAGGATGCTGAGGTTTTCAGGAACCGCAAGGGATTCCACTCCCTGAATGTCCAAAACTGGTTGTCGACCACCAGCAAATTATACTGGCAGTGAATGCTCAATTTCCGGGCAGCATCCATGATATGCACATCCTGTGTGAGAGCACTGTATCTGACTTGTTTAACAATGAGCCACAAGGTCACTGCTGGACGCTTGGGGACAAAGGATATGGCCTTGCCACCTGGCTGATGACCCTGCTGAGTGACACCCACACTGAGGCCGAGAGGCGATACAATGAGAGCTACAGAGCAACTCGCAATATTGTAGAGAAAACCATCGGAGTGCTGAAGCAGTGCTTCAGATGCCTGGACCACTCAGGAGACGAGCTCCAATACCACCCTGAGCAGGTAGCTCAATTTGTGGTGGTCTGCTCCATGCTGCACAACTTGGCTATCAGGAGGGGACAAGAATGGCCTGATGAGTCTGACAGTCCAGCTCACCAGAGAGAGGAGGACAATGATGCGGACGCTGACATTGGGCCAGATAATCAGGCACCGCATGAAAGGGCACATGGTGGCATGATAGCTGCAAGAGCCTTACGTCAAGAGCTCATCAATGATCGCTTTGCCTGAAAGAACATTGGTGTTATTTACAAGGCCGACACACTGCTGAGTGTGCAGGTCATACATCAATGGTGGGCATCACCTTGGTGACAGTTAAAGTTTAAGTTGATTGATGTCAAGTGTGATTATACCCTTTAATGTTAAGGAATCACCAACGTGTAATGGTGCAGCTATCTGAGCCAATGTGCTGCAAGGTTTTGTTAAATAAAAAACATTTAAACCGAACATTCGTCTGAAATCATCAGTATTTCTGTACAAACCAACCCTCCCCCACTTCCCACTCCCCACCTCTACCCCTTCCCCTCCTGACTCCAAGCCGCCTGGCCGAGGAAGTCCTCAGGTGATGCTTCATTTGGGGTGGGAGGGGGGTGGTGACGGCCAAAGTGCTGCTTGGATGGAAACGGGAGAGGACGGTCCCGAGGTGGGAGCGTGCTCCGAGTCATAAGCAAGATGTTGCTGCTGGCTCTCGTGTGTGGTTGGCAATGGGGGTGTGTCACCTTGGGGTGCAGTGCGGCGCTCCGGGACCACTGGGAGCCCTCTGCCACCAGTGTTACTGGCTACCAGCTCCAGGGCCTCCTCCATCCCTTCCATTTTATGTTATTTGTTGGACAAAAACTCAGTGCCAACTATGTTCTTGGTGCTTTGTAGGCTTTTTGCTGCTGGTGAATCTCCGTCGTTCCTCCGACAACAGCGAAACACACGCACACCACAGCCACACACGCTTTCAGTGCCTCTGAGCTCCCTCTCTCTCTGTCTCCTCTTCTGCGCATATCATGGTGACCCTTGACCTCCAGAATCGCGGGAATCGATCGTTGCCATGCCATTGCTAAGGACTGCCACACTTTATGGCAGAAGGTCAGAAAAATTTAACACTAATGCCCATTTGATATCGCTTGCGGCATCGCCCAATTTCAAAAATGTAAATTAGGTGTTTTGAGAATGGGCGAGAAGCCAGCGATCTGAAAACCCTTTTTTAACACCCACGCCAGAAATTTTGGGCGATAAGCTCAAAACTGAAGGTTTGAGCCCCATATCCTTTCAATCAGAAAGACCATCTACTTCCACCTTCATAACTTTGTCCGCCTATGACCCTACCTCACCTCATCTGCTTCTGAATTCCTCACTTATGACTTTTGTCACCTCCAATCTCGATTATTCCATTGCTCTCCTGGCTGTCCTCCCACTGTTTGTTTTCAGTAATCTTCAGCTCATCCAAGACTCTGCTGCCCATATCCTGTCCTGCTCAACCATCACCCCTGTGATCGCTGACCTACATTGGCTCCTGATCCTCACAATGCCTCAAATTTAAAATTCTAATCCTCATGTTTCAAACCCTTCATCGGCTCACACTGCCCTTTCTCTGTAACCTCCTCCATCCCTAGAAGCCCCTCTCCCCCACTTGAATCTCTGTTCCGCTGATTCTGGCAACTTGTGCATTCTCTGTCTCTTTGTCCCACCATTGCTATGCTTGAGCTGCCTAAGGCCTACACTCTGAAATTTCCTCCTTAAACCCTTCCATCTCTCCATCTCCTTCTACTTCTTTAAGATGTTCCTTAAAACCCACCTCTTTGATAAAGGTTTTGGTCACCTGCCCCTTCATCACCCTCCCCCCCAATGCATCTTGTAGAAGCATAGATCTCATTTTACCTGTGTTCAGCAGGTATACATGGATATCAAGCCAGGCCTGCATTGGGTAGCCTTGGTCTCCAAGAAGCTAAACTTTTACTCACTTTCCAGGGCCAAATATTGGGGAATGGATGACAGGCATTATGGTATCATGGCAGCTGTCAGAAAGTGGATAATGACTGACAGATTTTGTTGCAGATGGACAGATAATTGCACTTTGATCGAGTAGAATTTCTTAAAATTTACAAAGGCTACGGTATTATGGGCAGGAAAAAGCAGTTGCTATATATGTGTGCTATCTATTGCACTCTGAACTTTGGGGAATTCTGCAATCTATTTTTTAATTATTCGTTCGGAATGTGGGTGTCGCTGACAAGGTTTGCATATTTATTGCCCATCCTTAATTGTCCTTGAGAAAGCGATGGTGAGCCGCCGCCTTGAACCACTGCAGTCCATAAGAACATAAGAAATAGGAACAGGAGTAGGCCATATGGCCCCTTGAGCCTGCTCCGCCATTCAATAAGATCATGGCTGATCTGATCATGGACTCAGCTCCACTTCCCTGTCCACTCCCCAAAACCCCTTATCCCCTTATCATTTAAGAAACTGTCTATTTCTGTCTTAAATTTATTCAATGTCCCAGCTTCCACAGCTCTCTGAGGCAGCGAAATCCACAGATTTACAACCCTCTGAGAGAAGAAATTTCTCCTCATCTCAGTTTTAAATGGGTGGCCCCTTATTTTAAGATCATACCCTCTAGTTCTAGTCTCCCCCATCAGTGGAAACATCCTCTCTGCATCCACCTTGTCAAGTCCCCTCATAATCTTATACGTTTCAATAAAATCACCTCTCATTCTTCTTAATTCCAATGAGTAGAGGTCCAACCTACTCAACCTTTCCTCATAAGTCAACCCTCTCATCTCCGGAATCAACCTAGTGAACCTTCTCTGAATTGCCTCCAAAGCAAGTATATCCTTTCGTAAATATGGAAACCAAAACTGCGCACAGTATTCCAGGTGTGGCCTCAGCAATAACCTGTATAGCTGTAGCAAGACTTCCCTGCTTTTATACTCCATCCCCTTTGCAATAAAGGCCAAGATTTCATTGGCCTTCCTGGTCATTTGCTGTACTATTCTTTTGTGTTTCATGCACAAGTACCCCCAGGTCTCCTACTGCAGCACTTTGCAATCTTTCTCCATTTTAAATAATAACTTGCTGTTTGATTTTTTTCTGCCAAAGTGCATGACCTCACACTTTCCAACATTTTACTCTATCTGCCAAATTTTTGCCCACTCATTTAGTCAGTCTATGTCCTTTTGCAGATTTTTTGTGTCCTCCTCACACACTGCCTTTCCTCCCATCTTTGTATCGTCAGCAAACTTGGCTATGTTATACTCTGTCCGTTCTTTCAAGTCGTTAATATAGATTGTAAATAGTTGGGGTCCCAGCACTGATTCCTGCGGCACCCCACTAGTTACTGATTGCCAACCAGAGAATGAACCATTTATCCCGACTCTCTGTTTTCTGTTAGTTAGCCAATCTTCTATCCATGCTAATATATTGCCCCCAATCCCGCGAACTTTTATCTTGTGCAGTAATCTTTTATGTGCACCTTGTCAAATGCCTTCAGGAAGTCCAAATACACTGCATCCACTGGTTCCCCTTTATCCGCCCTGTTCGTTACATTCTCACAGAATTCCAGCAAATTTGTCAAACTAGATTTCCCCTTCATAAATCCATGCTGACTCTGCCTGACGGAATTTTGATTTTCCAAATGTCCTGCTACTGCTTCTTTATTAATGGACTCCAACATTTTCCCAACCACAGATGTTAGGCTAACTGGTCTATAGTTTCCGAAATTTTGGTAAATTACAATCAATACATCCACAATCCCTGCCACTATTTTTCTTAAGACCCTAGGATGCAAGCCATCAGGTCCAGGGGATTTATCTATCTTTAGTCCCATTATCTTACTGAGTACCACCTTCTTAGTGATTGTGTTAAATTCTGCCCCCCCCCCCCCCCCCATAGCCCCTTGACTATCCACTGTTGGAATATTGTTAGTGTCCTCTACCGTAAAGACTGATGCAAAATATTTGTTCAGAGTTTCTGCCATCTCCATGTTCCCCATTACTAATTCTCCGGTCTCGTCCTCTAAGGGACCAACATTTATTTTAGTCACATGTGGTGAAGGAACTCACATGGTGCTGTTAGGGAGGGAGTTCCAGGATTTTGACCCAGTGACGATAAAGGACCAGCGATATATTTCCAAGTCAGGCTGGTGTGCAAACTGGAGGGGAACGTGCAGGTGATGGTGTTCCTGGTGGTGCGCCTGCTGCCCTTGTCCTTTTAGGTGGTAGAGGTCCCGGGTTTGGGAAGGTGCTTCTGAAGAAGCCGTGGCAAGTTGCTGCAGTGCATCTTATATATGGTACACAGTGCAAACCCCTATCCTGCTGCTTCTGGATGGAGAAAGTAATGAAGATGTCTGTTTTCAGAAACAAGACAATCGATCACCTTTTTGATACTTGTAAGGACTGCAAATTGGCTGATATTACTGATCTCCCCTGGAGCACGCTGGAAGGAACTCTAGCTCGAATAGTTCAGGCTGCAGTGCACTTTACTTCAATAAGCAGCATCGGATTTGGATGCAGATTCTCTTGGAACAGATGTCAGATATCTGTTACTGCTCCCTGCAGATGCTTTCTCATAAGTGGCTCTTAATTTAACTCCAAGAATGTTCACCTTGATTTATATACTCAGTAGTGAAGGTAAAGGCGAGTGTGAATCGTCCATGTGCTACATCTTAGACCTCCAGCAACATCCATGTCTCTTTCCTCCTCCTCTTTCTGGAACCTTGGAAGCCCAGATAACTACTATAGCAGCTCACATTGCTGCCAAGGAAGCAGAGACAGCTGCCATCTTGGCTTTGGGCATCACTGTTGAAACAGTCCTCCAAGGCGTCACATCACTCCGGCACGCTGCCCTGTAGCAGAGCCTTGGGAGTGCTGAGGTGCTATCCCCGGAGTGTAGACTTGGCTCTACAGGAGAGGCACTTACGGTCCTTTCTCAGGGTGGCAGCATGTTTGCTCTCCTACCACACACTTCGCCAGTGATCATGCTGGTGCCTCTCAGCCAGCTGGATGCTGCAATCTGCAGCCGGGCCCTCAAGGCCCAGAGTTGTTTCAGGTCATCCTCCAAGGCCATCTGCAGTGTCCTCAATGGAAACTCAGCAGCTTTCAACGTCCTAAGCTGTAGCCACTGGGGAAACACTTCGTAGATGCACCAGGATAGGAGAATGAGCACACAAGACAGGCACTAAGGGTTTGCACAAATGTAATTAGTCATTTTTTTGTAGATGCTTACACATGATTTGCTTGATAAATTTGAATTTCGATCTGGATTTGGGTATTTGTCTTTGTAGTGAAGTGTTGAGAGTAAAGGAAGGCAATCGGCTGGTGGTTATAAGAAGAGTGGTGAGGATTGTGGGACAGATGGGGAATGGGAGGGCTGAATTAGTTGAACCACTCCTCGATCAGCTTGTCTCTGAGATCTCGGGCAGATAGGGGCACTGGTGGTCGCTGCTGCTTTTCCTTTTCCTGCTCCTCCTCCTGTACTTGGTGCTGTCCAGCTTATGGTAAGGGCTGATCCCTCATGTCTGTGAAGTTGTGCAGCTTGCTTCTTTGGTCCTACTAATGTCGTTAGTTCCTACATGAACTCCGATCAGTGGCTGTTTAACTCAGGCTGCCCAAAACTCTGACCGCAGCCTTCTTGATGTCTTTCACCATGACCTCAGGCAAGTGACATACCTTCTGGTCTTCAAGTCAAGCCTACAGGTGAGCCTGTCTATATCTCTGATCATCGAATTTTCTAATACTAACATCTATCTCCTCCCATACTGATTCCGATGCCCAGTAGTAATATGCTCCATGGAGCTATGAACCACATAATGCCAACTAGTCCTTTATTTCTCTCAGAAAAAAAGCCTCCAGAGACTGATCCTCGTCCAGACCAGAGGAGTTGGTTAGTTTCAGCTGTGGTGAATTAATTTAGCCCATGGAGAGAGGCCTCACTATAGAGGAGCACTGATTCATTTGTACCCATTGAGGCATGGCCACGTAGAAGTTACATTTTTTTTAAAATCATGCAGCTATCTTTTCATCAGAACATAAGACCATAAGAATTAGGAACAGGAGTAGGCCATCTAGCCCCTCGAGCCTACTCCGCCATTCAACAAGATCATGGCTGATCTGGCCGTGGACTGAGCTCCACTTACCCGCCCGCTCCCCGTAACCCTTAATTCCCTTATTGGTTAAAAATCTATCTATCTGTGATTTGAATACATTCAATGAGCTAGCCTCAACTGCTTCCTTGGGCAGAGAATTCCACAGATTCACAACCCTCTGGGAGAAGAAATTCCTTCTCAACTCGGTTTTAAATTGACTCCCCTGTATTTTGAGGCTGTGCCCCCTAGTTCTAGTCTCCCCTACCAGTGGAAACAACCTCTCTGCCTCTATCTTGTCTATCCCTTTCATTATTTTAAATGTTTCTATAAGATCACCCTTCATCCTTCTGAACTCCAACGAGTAAAGACCCAGTCTACTCAATCTATCATCATAAGGTCACCCCCTCATCTCCGGAATCAGCCTAGTGAATCGTCTCTGTACCCCCTCCAAAGCTACTAAATCCTTCCTTAAGTAAGGTGACCAAAACTGCACGCAGTACTCCAGGTGCGGCCTCACCAATACCCTATACAGTTGCAGAAGGACCTCCCTGCTTTTGTACTCCATCTCTCTCGCAATGAAGGCCAACATTCCATTCGCCTTCCTGATTACCTGCTGCACCTGCTACTAACACTGATTCAAATTTGAAAAGAAGAATCTTGTTTTAGAACAAGCTAAAAAAAATGAAATAACAACACCAAATTTTGAAATTACAAAGCAGGCCTATTAGCATCTGAAAAGAGAGAAGAAAGGTTTATGCTTTTGGTAGAGATTCTGTCAGGACTGAAATAAAAAGCTATAGAATCATCCTTAACAATATCAGGCGATTTAATTATGGTTGCAGCATTACCAAAATCTTAGCATGCTGATTAGACCCCTGGGAAGCAGATAGAATGAAGTGTTAATCTGTGTGATACACTCGATGGGTGAGTCCCAGAATATATGGAGGGCTTTGATTGCAAGGGACGATGTGCCAGCATGAGGTAGCATAACCTAACAGCAGAGAAATCAGCTTGATGAATTTTGAGAACTTCAGCAGGCAAATGCACCCCCGTTTTAAGCAAATTAAACAATAAAGACACTCTAATTTAATATCTGTTTTAGTACAATCAAATCTGTATGCAAATCTTCAGCATCCCTTACTGATAGATGAGCGTGAACATGAAGTGCATACGTGGAAGGAATTTAATTACAGAAATGAATACAGGTGTGTTCACCTTTGTAGACGATGTAAACTACAGCTAGCTATCCTATGGTGTTGACCTTTTTGAAATATGATCTATGCCTCTAAAATGCTGAGAGACATGGATGATTTAAATGTAAGCGAGTAACTATAACAAGGCTATTGTATAGACCTGGCAGACATGGATTTAAAATTAACAAGCCTCAGGTAAGTCCAGAAGAATTTGTGAGGAAACTTTTTTTATGTCTTGGAATAGTGGATATGTGACACTCATTACCATGAGAGAAACAATTAAATTTCTGTGTTGGTTAACATAGATGATTGGGAATGAAATTGGAGGATTTTCAGGATAGATATCAACTGAGATTAATAATACTCAATGAAACACATTGGGCGCTGTATTTCTGGTGTCTGTGAAGGCCAGGATTGAATGGTAAAGATGTGCATTTAGATTCTGGACTTTGCTTTGTACTTTTAGGGATCAGGAGTATTTATTTACACTGAACTTTCCAGTAGGAGATTAACATGAAATTAGCACTATAGCATTATACATTGTTCTCTTGCAATACTGCATTTTAAGTAGATTAGCCATTCACATTGCATTGACCAAAAATATGAGATGATAAGAAGTGAGAAGTACAACCTGTTGATGGCTCAGTTGGTATATGCACTGCCCAAAATGGAACTGAGTGAAATAGATCATAAAGGTTCCTGGTTTGATCACTGTTCTGTGCCCAGTTAACTGATCTCAACAAAGAAGTGATACAGTTGGCCTTAGATTTACAGAGAGGAAGAATCAATAGAAGTTGCAGGTCCTGCTGGTCACCATCCTCTGACTCCTGCTGGTCACCATCCTCTGACTCCTGCTGGTCACCATCCTCTGACTCCTGGCTCCTACTGGTCACCATCCACAGGCTCCTGCTGGTCACCATCCACAGGCTCCTGCTGGTCACCATCCACTGACTCCTGCTGCTCACCATCCACTGATTCCTGCTGGTCACCATCCACAGGCTCCTGCTGGTCACCATCCACAGGCTCCTGCTGGTCACCATCCACAGGCTCCTGCTGGTCACCATCCACAGGCTCCTGCTGGTCACCATCCACAGGCTCCTGCTGGTCACCATCCACTGACTCCTGCTGGTCACCATCCACTGACTCCTGCTGGTCACCATCCTCTGACTCCTGCTGGTCACCATCCACTGACTCCTGCTGGTCACCATCCACTGACTCCTGCTGGTCACCATCCTCTGACTCCTGCTGGTCACCATCCTCTGACTCCTGCTGGTCACCATCCACAGGCTCCTGCTGGTCACCATCCACTGACTCCTGCTGGTCACCATCCACTGACTCCTGCTGGTCACCATCCACTGACTCCTGCTGGTCACCATCCTCTGACTCCTGCTGGTCACCATCCACTGACTCCTGCTGGTCACCATCCACTGACTCCTGCTGGTCACCATCCACTGACTCCTGCTGGTCACCATCCACAGGCTCCTGCTGGTCACCATCCACTGACTCCTGCTGGTCACCATCCACTGACTCCTGCTGGTCACCATCCTCTGACTCCTGCTGGTCACCATCCTCTGACTCCTGCTGGTCACCATCCACTGACTCCTGCTGGTCAATATCCACAGGCTCCTGCTGGTCACCATCCACTGACTCCTGCTGGTCACCATCCACTGACTCCTGCTGGTCACCATCCACAGGCTCCTGCTGGTCACCATCCACTGACTCCTGCTGGTCACCATCCACTGACTCCTGCTGGTCACCATCCTCTGACTCCTGCTGGTCACCATCCACTGACTCCTGATGGTCAATATCCACAGGCTCCTGATGGTCACCATCCACTGACTCCTGCTGGTCACCATCCACTGACTCCTGCTGGTCAATATCCACAGGCTCCTGCTGGTCACCATCCACTGACTCCTGCTGGTCACCATCCACTGACTCCTGCTGGTCACCATCCTCTGACTCCTGCTGGTCACCATCCACTGACTCCTGCTGGTCACCATCCACTGACTCCTGCTGGTCACCATCCACTGACTCCTGCTGGTCACCATCCACTGACTCCTGCTGGTCAATATCCACAGGCTCCTGATGGTCACCATCCACTGACTCCTGCTGGTCACCATCCTCTGACTCCTGCTGGTCACCATCCACTGACTCCTGCTGGTCACCATCCACTGACTCCTGCTGGTCACCATCCACTGACTTCTGCTGGGAAGTGTGTGGATATTGGGTGAGGATACGGTTGGGCGCAACTGTGATGAATCCTCCCCATGCTTGAATAGCCTGCTTACAGTCACTATGTAGACTCGTGTGTGAAGAATGGCCACTCGAGTGAGAGAGTGAGATAGTGCAGGACAGTCAGTGGCTGTGGAACCATAGCCTGGCATGAGTCAATATAGTCATAGAATAATAGCAGTTAGCAATCCAAAAACTCCAGTCAGCCCATCACATCTGAGCATTGAGAGGAAGGGGGTGGGGGTCGGTGGGGGTGGGGGTGGGGGGGGGCGAGGACAAGATTGTTGTATAAATGGAATGAAAAATAATAGCATATTAAAATATCAAATCATCACTGAGCTGGAATTCATGTTTTTGATGATAGGTGGAGTGACCAACACAGCTCAGTATCAGAACAGACTTATGGTGTACGATCCAAGCCAGGTAGGCATCACTATCGCTCTGTGTGTACTGAGGGGACTCATCATTCTCTTAGTCTTGATGTTTGTAAGCACACACACAAAATTATACTTTTTATACAATGGAAAATAAAATGTGCCAACAATAACTTTTAATGGCGTTATCTTAGAGTATAGAAATCTTTTGGTAGCCTGGGTTTAATTGTTTGCCAGATATTCACAGCTATGTGGCGCTTAGTTGTTACAAGTAAACTTGTTCAAAACAGTGATATTTGACATTAATTTCTCACAATCAAAGATTCTTCACAAATGCTATCAACTTGACTGTTGCTCACTTTCCAGCTTTGTTCTGGTTTTCTGTGGCTCCTACTGAATATTCTAGAGCAAATTAAACATACAAACTTATTGCTGGTAACCACCATTCTGGTTTATCACTGTTTCATGTTTAATTTTCATCCTGATGCCCTTGCAGTAAGACATTCGTTGTCCACCAAAATGAGGGAGAGCCTCGTTTGTGAATAATGGAAATCATTTCGAGCAGAAAGTTGATTAACTTTGTTACTTCACCACACAACTGTGCCTGAAACTGTGGCAAAAATAGACCTTATTCCAAAAAATGCCTTGTAGCATGAAATTTATCTGATCAACTCAAAATGTTTATTTTGCATATGATGATGCGTAATACAGTGAGGAAATGAATTATTTGTTGCAGAAACTGTATTCACTTGCTTGCCCATCTCTTCCCAGTCAGCACTAACTCCAATTTGCTGAGTAGGGTGCCTGTCATGTCCAAAGTGGAATGCTTCTGTATCGTCTCATCCCTCGGATTGACCTGCAGGGGTCTCTCAGTAATAGGAGTTGTCCTTTCACCCCCATGGAATCAGTACACTTCTGGTTCCTCTCCACACCACACAGCAAAATAAGCAGAACTGAACAATTTGACAAACAACAAGAAATGCAGGTGCAGCCTTAAATTGCTCAGGAAATGCCATCTCCCATCCTGGCCTCAGTGCTCCCAATGTGTGATGAAGAAACTATTGTGTTTCTAACACAGATGAGACAGCACACAGGGAGATTAAAGTAACAGTGACCTCAGTCTTTATTAAGATACTCCAGAGTGAGGAACAGGCCTTAGGGGCCGGCTTATAGACAGTGCTCCCAAGGGATGCTGGGATCCCTTGGGACTTCATGGGATGCGCTCCCTGATGGCGGAACATGGGAGGACATGCTTTACAGATACACAACAGAAACGTTGGAAAACCTGAGAATATCCGCTCGGATGTGCCAGAAACACACAATGCACCGGGGCAAATGCACTCATGCAGCCGATGCACTCCCAGTGGAATTTCGGCCTGCTAGTTGCTAACCTAATGATTGCTTCTGTTTATGGAAAATGTAATTCATTAGACATTATGAAGATATTTATCAAAAACTGTGCTTCCAAAGTGGAGTCTCACTAGATGGGACTGCAGGTCGGAGAATCGAGGGTGTAGTGTTATAGCCTATGTCCAATTTGCTCTCCGGTCAAGCGCAGCTGCACTCCTGGAGTGCAGCCTCACTAAATTTGCCCTTATGTTACATCAGAAATAGTCAAAAACAAAAACTCATCCCTAAAATACTAAAATGCTTCAACCGGAATTTATGTACGCTTACTAATGCGGCTTCATTTTTGAATAGGAGACTTGAACAGATTAAACAATGAGTACATTACAAAGCCTATCCAGACTAAGACTATAGCCTCTTTTCTGTACTTCAACAGATATAATGAGAATCCTTTGAACATAGAAGGATTTTTGTCACTTTTTTTAATAAATGCATCTTCAATTATATTTTAATGCTGACTTTGTTCAAAATGCAAAGGAAACAAAGTGGCATACACAAATATTTGCATATTATGCACCTTAATTAAAACTGCAAGAAAATCAATCCGTTATTTGCGGATGTGCTGTTTTTAAAAAAAGTTTTTACAGTATTCAAAGAGTGAATGTTTTTCTAATCAGGTCTGTTTCATGTTTACACGTACACTAGCTTTTTAAAATTCATGTGGCATATTGTTTGGATACAGTGACTAACAGAAGTCACAGCTGGAAGGGTATGGCTTTGAATTCCAATAACTCTAGCATTTGATATTTGAGTTTATTCCTTTTTCAGGACATTCTCAAGTACGATAATAGCTGCCATCTGCCAAAGAGCACACAGATACCAGCTAACAGGCAGTGATCTCTTCTTCTTCTGTACAGATTAGTAATGGCTTGTCAGTTGATTCGGAATGACCCCTCATTTCCCTAGAGTCTCCATTCCTTCTGGTGATCAGAAGCTCACCTGCCAGACTTTGCTGCTAAAGAACATAGGAAACCTTCTACAGCAAACAGATGTTGCCTGTAGCCATTCATTAGGGGGGTGGTGCTATTGGTTCAAATTCATAACTGGAATTATTTCAACAGGACAAATAGTGGCCTGGAAAATCGATGACGCGCCGCCCGTTCTTCAGGCGCAAAATTGGCGCCTAAGCAGCTAGTGTGCTCGACACCGTGCACGCGCTCATTTCCAGCCTGAAATGCACTATCTGCCATATTGGCTTCTCCACAGGCATCCAGGGCGCATGGCAGAACTATTACATAGAAACATAGAAAATAGGTGCAGGAAAAGGCCATTCGGCCCTTCGAGCCTGCACCACCATTCAATATGACCATGGCTGATCATGCAACTTCAGTACCCCATTCCTGCTTTCTCTCCATACCCCTTGATCCCTTTAGCCGTAAAGGTCACATCTAACTCCCTTTTGAATATATCTAACGAACTGGACTCAACAACTTTCTGTGGCAGAGAATTCCACAGGTTCACAATTCTCTGAGTGAAGAAGTTTCTCCTCATCTCGGTCCTATATGGCTTACCCCTTATCCTTAGACTGTGACCCCTGGTTCTGGACTTCCCCATAAACTGATGAATTAAAATATTGAAATCAGGGTCTTGCACTTCTTGTAGGACAGTCTTCTGATACTGGGCTGTCCCAACGCCTGACTCACCACGTGATACGTTTGCCGAGCAACTCGTGGCGCTAACAGGCATAAAGGACCCTACAGCAGCGCTATGTAAAGGGCACATCCACTACTTGCAGGTTATTTGCTGGTTTGTCATTTCAGGCTGCTGGTGAACGTCTGGGCATTTTTTTTGGCCTGTTGTCTAACTCTGGAAACTCTATTCTGACTCCTGAGAAGATGATTTTGCTGGTGTTGCACGGCTTTTGGCTGCTTTCAAAACAATTTGACTGCAGTCTTGGTTGGTCTGGTAGGGCTGCCTTTGGAGTTTTAGGAGGAGGGGAAGCAGCAAGTAAGACAGGAGAGAGCAGGAGCAGCTCGCAAAAATGGGAGCACTTGCAGTTTGCCAGGCATAGTGTGTCGGGTGAGCTAGAAGTAAGATTGGAAAATGTGAATTAGGTGTGAGGAAACTCTCCGTGACGTCTTCTCCAGCAATGCCAGTCGCCTGGGCCATGATGGTTAGCATGCTTTGTTCAAAGAGGGAGAGAGTGTGCAGACGGGCTCGACCTCTCTGGTGGCTGCCTCCTGTCTGGAGTTGTGCGCAATCTTCTGCAAGAAAGAATAGTGTGTATTGATGACAGCTTTGTGAGCTGTTTAGCGAATGTGTCTGCCATGGTCCAATAATTAGTATGCAGGTCTAAGATGGGGTGTGGGAAGTGAGAGTTGTAATAGTGGTGAGTGTGTGAGTACGAGGAGAAGGAGGTGTAATGAAGTGTGGCACAGTGATTGTCGGGGGATGACGGGAAGTGGGTGATGGGGAGTTTTGTGAGTTTGTGAAGCTGGAGGTGGTTGAGGTGTGAGCAGAGAGTAAGAGAGCAATATTCGTACCTTGACAACTCTGCTAAGGTAATTGAACTTACATTGGAGCCATGTCCCAGGAGCAAAGCTCCTGGCTTTCACCTACTCCACAATGTCTTCCCAATTTTTGGCGCAGTTGTTGCCTGGAAGGCTTTCTTCCCCATGGGGGAACAGGATTTCACTCTTCCTATTCACCGCCTGAATCACTGCGTACAAAGCAGCATCGGAGAACTTGGGAGCACACTCTGCTGGACGCAGCAATATCTCTGTTGAGAAGTGTTCCCTGCTGCAGCCAATGTGCATCCCCCTTTAAGAAGTGCTGGCTGCCGTTAAGTGGTGTCAGAGATGCCCGATTTCTGGTGGTCCCCCACCACCAAATGGCTAACTCATCATAATGATGCCTCAGCACAGATTTAATGTGCTGCCTGGGGCTAAGTTAAACTGACACTGTACCCTGCACGCCCGTTTTTGGGCAGTATCAAATTTCAAGGCCATTATGTTTTTAATACTGATTCAGTGAGTCATTAAACACATTTTCTCACCCAATTTGCCCCAGCTCAAGTTCTGGAGGAGGAGAAAGATCAGAGGGAGCATTCAGACACATCCTCATCCTGACACTTTTATATCGGTACAGCGTCTCTTCTGGATCTGCTGAAGAAATCTGCCAGTGTCAACTGAAGGAAGCCATCACCAAACTCTGCACACTCTTACAGCCAGATGTGGTGACTAGTTCCAGTGGCTGTCAAGGTTTCAGCAGCTTTGAACTTTTATGTGGCAGCTCCTCCTCGGCCCACATTAAAAACTCCATCTTGCTGCTGGCCCATCCGAGGCTGCCCTCGAGATTATCTTACCCCACCCAAGCTCCGATCGTGCATGGCGGCCAGCCGGTATCCTGCCCTTCCCCAGCTGGCAAGCTGCAATGGGGCACCCATTTAGCAGCTAGTCAGCTGGCATGTAAATGAGGCCTGAGTGCCCTCCATCCGCCTGTTATCCACTGTAGTTAAAATCGGGCCTTGTGTATGCTCTGACTTTATGGTGAGCAATGACATGGGATGATCTGCACATGACTAAAGAAATAATTTTGAAGCCCTCTATAATTTTTTTAAATATTTCTGCCTCTCAGAATAAATGGATCAGCCGCAGTCCAATGTTACAGAGGCGAGTCTATCATGTTATGGCAACTGTCAATAGAAAACTTTATGTCCTTGGAGGAAATGACTTGGACTACAACAATGATCGGATTCTGGTTCGTCAAATTGACTGTTATAACATAGACACGGACCAGTGGGTTCGCTGCCATTTCAACTTACTCACAGGTAGGCATTTTTAGCTTTCCTTTGTGACCATACTGTATTATTCTGCATTCACAACAGGGCAATTTGATGGAGTTTCTTGTCGAGTATGCTTAAGAACATTCTGTTTAGTGTATTTTTAAAATGTTTTTTTTGTCATTCATTCTCCATACACATCAACATTGCTATATTATTAATTGAGGATATTGTTTCTTCACCACTGCTTACTCATGGTCTCTGTGTGATGGTTATGTGTTTGGGTACGGCCCGAGATCACTTTGTTCTCCCTTATCGTTTGCACCAATGTCTCAGTATTACTATCCCAGCAGAAGTTCTTGTGTCATTTCTGTGTCTTTTGGATTGGTTGGTTTTGTCTATAGTTGCAACTCTTGCTTTCTTAGTATCTATATAATTCCAATACCAGATCATTTTCTCATTTTTCAAAAATAATGTTACAGCGAGGAGAATGTAGCTTGCAAAAATCTGTCCAAAGTCAAGAAAAAATGAAGTGCTGAAAAGTAACCCTTTAGGACAAGGCTTTTCCTAATGTAGTACTTCACATATTTGCAGTACCCCCACATGTTGACAATATCTAAACAGAAACATGATATTTCAGGCTGAATGGGGATTGGTCTGGGGCAGGCCAACATTGATGTTGGCCTTGGATCAAACCGATAAACAAGCACCATTTAATTTCAGTCTTTTGTTGCATTTATATTTCCTCCTACCAGGCAGTTTCCCAGTGAATCTGTGCTGTATCTTTCTATTGCCTCAACAAACATCCTATGACGTGGAGCCGAAAACTACACACAGTACTTCAACTATGGCCTAACTATAGATTCACTATTACATCTCAACTTCTATATTCTATGCCTTTTGCCATAAAACTTAGTATCCCATTAGCTTATTTCATGGCCTTATTAATTTGGGGTGTTTATCTTCCATGTCTGTGTAACTTGTTTCCATGGGGCTAGACTTTCCCCTTCATTTTCGGCGGTTTTCTCGGCGGTACAGCTGTTTTTTGGTGAAAAACCGCCCGGCGAAAGTGTCCTCTTTATTTACCGCTGGGGAGCAAACCGCCCACGTGCAACTGCGTGCACCGGCGCGAAAACCGGCATGATCTAAATTTTGCCTCAATGGGGGCCCATACCCACCGCCGAGGAAACCGCCCACGAAAAGCTGCCAGAAACAGGGCAGTAGGTGCGTACCCTGTAAAGAAAGGTAAGTTAAAGGTTTTTTATCACTATTTTAAAAATTCTATAACGGCGATTACATTAAGTGTCCTGAGAATGTCTTATAACTTTTTATTTTTTGTTTAATTGAAAAAATATTTTTTTGAGTTTCCCCCCCTCCCTAGGCCCAACCACAGTACTTACTGTCCATTCCGGTAAGAACCGCCCGTTTTACCTAGTTTCGCCTTTAACTGCTGAGTAACCGCCGAGAATATTAGTGCAAGATCTATTTTCTCGCCGGGCAGTATCTTTTACCTTTTTATTATGGAAATTTTTGCCAGCATTAGTTGCAGAACCTTAGCGGTGTTTCTGGGCAGCAATCGGGCAGTGAGGGGCTTTAGGGAAAGTCTAGCCCTAAGTGTACATTCGTGTGCGCATTTTGGCTGTCGCTTTGGACCTGAACCCATCACTTCTATTTCTCCTTTTCTCTTCCCTTTTTTTCTTTTCTTATTTCTCTTTACCCCACCTAGGCCCCTCTCTCCTGTTGTCAGCCTCCTTTCACTTCTCCCCTCTCAGGTACTCTGCCCTCCCAAATTTCTACCCCGACCATTTCAGTACTCCTCGATCTTCCTACTCTCCTGTCGCCGTCCGAGGATTGAATTCCTTTTGGACAAGCCTACAGCTTCCCTCTGTCGCTCTCTCAGCATCCTTCAAAGGGTCCAGTGAGGCACTTGTTGCTGCCTCCCCACAAGCAGTAACCCCAACTGCCCCATCTTATTCTCTCACCGACCATTGCACCCAGTGCGCTTGCTGGGGGCTAATCTTGCCAATGTCCTTCCCCTCCCACTCACCCCTCCCAGCGCTGACCCTGTGTACTCTGGCAACAGATCAGCTATCATCGCCCTTCTCTGCATCTCCCTCCAGAATGTCCGTTCACTTGTGAACAAGGTCTTTGCCATCCATGAGTTTATTGTGGATAATTGCATTCGTAGCCTTGTCAGAAACCTGGCTGACAGGTGATGGCACCTTCCCCCTTAATAAAGCCTCCCCTTCAGCCTTGTGTGTGTATTCGAAAGGCTGTACGTTATTCCCCCAGCTGTAATCAACCGTGCTGCTGTGCCTGAAATGCTTGACTGTAAAATATTCCACTGCAATGGTCAACTGTTGAATGCGGGCAAAACAAGGCATGGCTGCAACCTAATCTTAATTGGTTTTATGTCTTAAGTGTGGGGAAAATATTTTAAAGTAAGTTATGGTTTGACTGAACCTGCTTTGTAAACTAAGTAGATTCCCTGTGAGCTATGGGTAGGCTCACCCCTCTATTACAGTGCTCTTGCGATCCCATGGTAATGAAGATCCCAGCAGTGATTTGGCCCAAATGATCAGCTCACTTGCAGGATCCAGGTATAGAAACGGGCCGAGTTCAGCAGTGCAGTCTAGCAAATACCGAAAGAAGTGGTCCAGTCAGCAGCATTTTTAAAACTCACCCTGATCCTACTAAGAAACAAATCACTTAAATTATTAGTCCTAATGTAAATAAATCATTCCTTTCATTAATTAATTAATGCTTTGTAAACCATTGAAGTTGCACCCACAAAAAATTTCCTTGCATTCCAAAAGTCTTCAGGAATCTGAGGTTGTGTGTGTCTGTAATTAAATGTAACACAATATTGCAAATTGAACTGCTGATGGATCTTACACCACTGCCTGGTCGCCAGTGTTATTCTGGTTCAGTCTAAGTGGCAGTGGCGAGTAAAGCAGCATTAATTTGACATTACTATTGATTTTGTAGAGAGGAAGAGCTATGAAAATCAAATACTTACTGTTATGATGAGGTTCACAGTGGTGTAGCACAGAAGGTCCCAAGAAATGTTGGCGTGACGATAGTAATGGCGAGACACTCACGCCATAATTTCATGGAAATTGGAATGATGTGTGCTGTAGATCCACTATTACTATGGCATAATTTATCAGTAATTTCTGACCCATTGTGTTGTTACTAATGATCTGTATAACTACAGACGATTAGTTATTTTGGTTAATTATATAACCTTGGGGAAACTTATTTCTAAGCAATGTATTTTATAAAAGGGTCAAGAGGTGTTTGTCAATGTGTTGACATTTAGTGAATTGAGAACCAACCAGCAGTTCAGTTATCTTTCACAATCAGTTTGAAGTAGCTTTAACTAAGTAACCAAGTTCAGGGGTAAACCTCAAGGGCATTTGATTATAAGCTGCAAACATATTGTAGCCTGTGTAACCTGAGCTTTTCCTGCGTCTTTTCACGTGCGCACTTCAGCTGCCGCTCTGGACCCGAGCCTTTCAATACTTTTCCACTTTTCCCCCGCTTTCCTTTTCTCTTTCTCCATCCCTGACCGTTTTCCCCTGTCATTATGCATCCTTTCATCATTCCTCTCTCTCATATGCTGCCCTCCCAATACCTACTCCAACCCTTCATTACACTTTGACCTTCCTACTCTACTGCCGCCGTCCTAGGATTGATTCCCTCCTGGATAAGTCTACAGCTTCCCGCTGTGCCTCCCTTGGTATCCTACGAAGGGCCCATTGAGATTCCCTGGATTCTGGGAAGGTCCCAGTGGATTGGAAAACCGCAAATGTAACGCCCTTATTTAAAAAAGGAGGCAGACGGAAAGCAAGGAACTATAGACCAGTTAGCCTAATATCTGTCATTGGGAAAATGCTGGAGTCAATGATTAAGGAAACAGTATCAGGACATCTGGAAAAGCATAATTTAGTCAAGCAGAGTCAGCATGGTTTTATGAAAGGGAAATCATGTTTGACAAATTTGCTGGAGTTCTTTGAGAATGTAACAAGCAGGGTGGATAAGGGGGAACCAGTGGATGTTGTGCATTTGGATTTCCAAAAGGCATTCGATAAGGTGCCACATAAAAGGTTACTGCACAAGATGAAAGTTCACTGGGTTGGGGGTAATATATTAGCATGGATAGAGGATTGGCTGACTAACAGAAAACACAGAGTCGGGATAAATGGGTCATTTTCTGGTTGGCAAACACTGACTAGTGGAGTGCCGCAGGGATCGGTGCTGGGTCCTCGACTATTTACAATCTGTATTGGATGAAGGGCCCAAGTGTAATGTAGCCAAGTTTGCTGATGATACAAAGATGGTTGGGAAAGCAAATTGTGAGGAGGACACACAAAATCTGCAAAGGGATATGGACAGGCTAAGTGAGTGGGTAAAAATTTGGCAGATGAAGTATAATGTGGGAAAATGTAAGGTTATCCACTTTGGCAGAAATAATAGAAAAGCAAATTATAATTTAAATGGAGAAAAATTGCAAAGTGCTGCGGTACAGAGGGACCTGGGGTCTTTGTGCATGAAACACAAGAAGTTAGCATGCACGTACAGCAAGTAATCAGGAAGGCAAATGGAATTTTGACCTTTATTACAAGGGGGATAGAGTATAAAAGCAGAGTAATCCTGTTACAACTGAAGGCCACACCTGGAGTACTGCGTATAGTTTGGGTCTCCGTATTTAAGGAAGGATATACTTGCATTGGAGAGTGTTCAAAGAAGGTTCACTGGGTTAATTCCGGAGATGAGGGGGTTGACTTATGAAGATAGGTAGAGTAGGTTGGACCTATACACATTGGAGTTCAGAAGAATGAGAGGTGATCTTATTGAAACATATAAGATAATGAGCGGGTTCAACAAGGTGGATGCAGAGAGGACATTTCCACTCATGGGGGAAACAAAAACTAGGGGACATAGTCTCAGAATAAGGGGCTGCCCATTTAAAACTGAGATGAAGAGGAATTTCTTCTCTGAGGGTTGTGAGTCTGTGAAATACTCTGCCCCAGAGAGCTTTGAAGGCTGGGTCATTGAATATTTTTAAGGCGGAGATAGACAGATTTTTGAGCGATAAGGGAGCAAAGGGTTATGGAGAGCGGGCAGGAGTCCATGATCAGATCAGCCATGATCTTATTGAATGGCGGAGCATGCTCGAGGGGTCAAATGGCCTACTCCTGCTCCTATTTCTTATGTTCTTATTCTTATGTTCTTATGGAACCATCCCTGACTAAGCTGGCTGAGTCCTGAAAGAGATAACTGTGAGATTAGGCTTGTGGCAGGGGATGAGAGAATCAACTTGAGGGAAAAACCTACTTGACCTTGTCCTCACCAGTATATTTGTCGCAGATGCATCTATCTACGAATGCATTGGTCTGCTTGACCACCGCACAAAAGCTCAACATCCTGGTAGTCGCCATTGACCAGAAGCTTAAATAGACCAATCATTTCAACATCGTGGCTACAAGAACAGGGCAGAGGTTGGTACTTTCTGACAAGTAGCTCATCTCCTGACGCCTCAAAGCAATTCCATCATCTGACCATCATTTTCCAATCCTCTTTGGCTACAGGTGTGGTAATAAAGAACTGCTAACGTGTGTCGTTGTTTAAAAAGGGAGAAAAGGATAGACCGAGTAATTACAGGACAGTCAAGGCCACCTACGGGCCAAACACCCAAAGCCCCACCCCATTGCTGGCCAAGAATGGGGAAACACCGAGGCAGTCCGGGCCCGCTGGAAGGAGTACTTCGAAGAACTCCTCAATCGAGACTCTGCCTTTGACTCGAGTGTTCTCGACTCCGTCCCGCAGCATGTTACCCGCCACCACCTCAGTGAGACCCCAACACTGCACGAGGTAGAAAAAGCCATGAGACAGCTTAAAAACAACAAAGCTACAGGTGCGGACGGAATCCCTGCTGAGGTATTGAAGTATGGCGGAGAGGCACTGCTGACACGAATACACGACCTCATCTCTCTCATCAGGAGGGAGGAGAGCATGCTGGAGGATCTCAGAGATGCAGTAATCGTGACCATGTTTAAAAAGGGGGACAAGTCCGACTGTATGTGGCAACTACAGAGAAATCTCCCTGCTATCAGCCATTGGGAAAGTCATCGTTAGAGTCCTCCACAACCGTCATCGTCCCATGGCCGAGTCACAGTGCGAATTTTGTCCCCTACGGGGCACAACGGACATGATTTTTGCAGCGCGACAGCTACAGGAAAAATGCAGGCAATATCGCCAGCCCTTATACATGGCCGCCTTCGACCTGACAAAGGCATTTGACACCGTCAACCGCGAGGGTCTATGGAGCGCCCTCCTCTGTTTCGGATGCCCCCAAAAATTCGTCACCATCCTCCGCCTGCTCCACGACGACATGCAGGCCATGATACTTACCAACGGATCGATCACAGATCCAGTCCACGTGCGGACCAGGGTCAAACAGGGCTCCGTCATCACCGCAACCTTCTTCTCAATCTTTCTCGCTGCCATGCTCCACCTCACAGTCAACAAGCTCCCCGCAGTAGTGGAACTAAACTACAGACCAGTGGGAACCTGTTCAACCTGCGCCATCTCCAGGCCAGATCCAAAACCACCTCGACCTCTGTCGTCGTGCTAGAGCACACGGACGACGCCTGCGTCTGCGTAAATACAGAGGCTGCACAACAGGACCTAGTCAACATATTTACTGAGGCATACGAAAGCATGGGCCTTAGGCTAAACATCCATAAGACAAAGGTCCTACACCAACTGTATAGGGTATTGGTGAGGCCGCACCTGGAGTACTGCGTGCAGTTTTGGTCACCTTAGTTAAGGAAGGATATACTAGCTTTGGAGTGGGTACAGAGACGATTCACTAGGCTGATTCCGGAGATGAGGGGGTTACCTTATGATGATAGATTGAGTAGACTGGGTATTTACTCGTTGGAGTTCAGAAGGATGAGGGGTGATCTTATAGAAACATTTAAAATAATGAAAGGGATATACAAGATAGAGGCAGAGAGGTTGTTTCCACTGGTCGGGGAGACGAGAACTAGGGGGCACAGCCTCAAAATACGGGGGAGCCAATTTAAAACCGAGTTGAGAAGGAATTTCTTCTCCCAGAGGGTTGTGAATCTGTGGCATTCTCTGCCCAAGGAAGCAGTTGAGGCTAGCTCATTGAATGTATTCAAATCACAGATAGATAGATTTTTAACCAATAAGGGAATTAAGGGTTACGGGGAGTGCGCGGGTAAGTGGAACTGAGTCCACGGCCAGATCAGCCATGATCTTGTTGAATGGCGGAGCAGGCTCGAGGGGCTAGATGGCCTACTCCTGTTCCTAATTCTTATGTTCTTATATTATGTTCATCAGCCTGTCCTCCCCGCACAGCACTGCCCCCCAGTCATCAAGATCCTCAGTACAGCCCTGGACAACGTGGAACATTTCCTATATCTCGGGAGCCTCCTGTCAACAAGAGCAGGCACCGACAACGAGATCCAACACTTTCATGCGCCAGTGCAACCTTCGGTCGCCTGAGGTAAAGAGTGTTTGAAGACCAGGCCCTACAAACTACCACCAAGCTCATGATCTAAAGGGCTGTAGTAATACCTGCCCTCCTATGTGGCTCAGAGACGTGGACCATGTACAGCAGACACCTCAAGTTGCTGGAAAAATATCACCAACGATGTCTCCGCAAGATCTTATAAATCCCCTGGGAGTACAGGTGCATCAACATCAGCGTCCTCGCCAGGCTAACATCCCCAGCATTGAAGCACTGACCACACTTGATCAGCTCCACTGGGCAGGCCACATAGTTCGCATGCCTGACACGAGGTTCCCAAAGCAAGCGCTCAACTCGGAGCTCCTTCAAGGCAAACGAGCCAAAGGTGGGCAGCGGAAATGCTATAAGGACACCCTCACAGCCTCCCTGATAAAGTGTGACATCCCCACTGACATCTGGGAGTCCCTGGCCAAAGACCGCCCTAAGTGGAGGAAGTGCATCCGGGAGGGCGCTGAGCACCTCGAGTCTCAACGCTGAGAGCATGCAGAAATCAAGCGCAGGAAGCGGAAAGAGCGTGTGGCAAACCAGTCCCACCCACCCCTTCCCTCAACGACTATCTGTCCCACCTGTGACAGGGACTGTGGCTCTCGTATTGGACTGTTCAGCCACCAAAGAACTCACTTCAGGAATTGAAGCAAGTCTTCCTAGATTCCGAGGGACTGCCTGTGATGATGATGATTGGCCAGTCAGCTTAACCTCAGTGGTGGGCAAATTATTGGACAAAATTCTGAGGGAGAGTATTAACTGTCATTTAAAAAAGCATGGATTAATCAAGGACAGTCAGCATGGCTTTATTAAGGGAAGATCAAATCTGACTAGGTTGACTACAGTGGGAAAATGCATGGCAGATGAAATATAATGTGGATAAATGTGAGATTATCCACTTTGGTGGTAAAAACAGAGAGACAGACTATTATCTGTGATACGTCCTTACTACACAGTATAAATGCACACGAGGCCCATGCTTGAGAGAAGGTCAGTCTGTGACCTGTCCTTTATTCCTTAGCACTCAAGTGATGAAGGTGGGTGGAGCTTCCCCTTTTATACCTGAAGGTCCAGGTTAGGAGTGTCTCCCACCTAGTGGTCAGTGTTCTCACGGTGTACAACTTAGGTCAGTTTATACATGGGTTACAATGCTGGTTGAATACATGACATCACTATCCACCCCCAAAGTCTTATTGGGATCACAGGTTGCATCTCTCTGCTGGTTTACGCTCCCTTGTAGAGCGCCTGAGTTGGGGCTCCGATTGTTGGGCGCTGGCCTGAGTGTCTGCTGTTTGCAGTGCCTCAGGCCTGTCCGGACTGCCCACAGTGACTGGGCTCTCCTCCCTTTGGTTCCGGTGTTCGGTCACCTGTGGTGGAGTGAACTCTATATTGTGTTCTTCCTCTGCATCTTCTATGGGGTTGCTGAACCTCCTTTTTGTTTGATCCACATGTTTGCTGCAGATTTGTCCATTGGTAAGTTTAACTACCAGAATCCTATTTCCCTCTTTGACAACCACAGTGCCTGCGAGCCATTTGGGCCCTGCAGCGTAGTTGAGGACAAAAACAGGATCATTTACATCAATACATCACGCCCTCGCATTCCTGTCATGGTAGTGATATTGTGACTGGTGCCTGCTCTCGACAATTTCTTTCATGGTGGGGTGTATAAGCGATAATCGGGTTTTGAGCGTCCTTTTCATTAGTAGCTCTGCGGGTGGAACCCCTGTGAGCGAGTGTGGTCGGGATCTATAGGACAACAGGAGGCGTGATAAGCGGGTTTGTAGGGAACCCCCTTGGAATCTGAGCATCCCCTGTTTGATTATCTGCACTGCTCGTTCTGCCTGTCCGTTTGAGGCCGGCTTGAACGGTGCCGTTTTAACATGGTTAATTCCATTGCCTGCCATGAAGTCCTGGAATTCAGTACTTTTGAAGCACGGGCCATTGTCGCTGACCAAGATGTCCGGTAGACCGTGGGCGGCAAACATTGCCCGTAGACTTTCTACCGTGGCAGAGGATGTGCTTGAATTTAAAATGTCACACTCGATCCATTTGGAGTAGGCGTCTACTACAACTAAAAACATTTTCCCCATGAAAGGACCTGCGTAGTCCACATGGATGCGTGACCAAGGCTTGGCGGGCCATGGCCAGGGGCTAAGGGGGGCTTCCCTGGGCGCATGGACCAGCTGGGCACACGTGTTGCACCTGCGAACACAAAGTTCCAGATCTGCGTCTATCCCTGGCCACCAAACGTGTGACCTGGCAATTGCCTTCATCGTGACAATGCCCGGGTGCCCATTGTGGAGTTCTCTGATGAACACCTCTCTGCCCATCTGAGGCATGACTACGCGGTTTCCCCACAGTAGGCAATCGGCCTGAATCGAGAGTTCATCCTTGCGCCTGTGAAATGGTTTAAATTTCTCAGGGCATGCCCTGTACGTGGCTGCCCAGTCCGCATTCAGGACACATTTCTTGACTGGAGACAATAGCGGGTCTCTATTTGTCCAGACTTTAATCTGACAGGCTGTCACGGGTGAGCCTTCGAACCCGAAAGCTTCAACAGCCATGACCATCTCAGCACCATGCTCGGTAGCCCCCTCAGTGGTGGCTAGTGGGAGCCTGCTGAGTGCATCGGCGCAGTTTTCGGTGCCCGGTCTGTGCCGAATTGTAGTCATAGGCAACTAACGTGAGTGCCCACCTCTGTATGCGGGCCGATGCGTTTGCATTTATGGCCTTTTGTCGGCCAAAAGGGACGTTAGGGGTTTGTGATCTGTCTCCAGCTCAAATTTCCTGCCAAACAGGTACTGGTGCATTTTCTTTACCGCATATACACATGCGAGCGCCTCCTTTTCTACCATCCTGTAGCCCCTTTCTGCCTGGGACAGACTCCTGGAGGCATAAGCTACCGGCTGTAACTGACCCTTGGCATTGACATGCTGCAACACACACCCGACACCATAGGACGACGCATCGCACGTTAACACAAGTTTCTTACATGGGTCATATAGCGTTACCAGATTGTTGGAACATAACAAATTGCGTGCTCTATTAAAAGCCCTTTCCTGGCTGTCCCCCCAGACCCATTCGCAACCTTTGCGTAGGAGCACGTGTAGCGGCTCTAGCAGCGTGTTCAATTTGGGAAGAAAGTGACCAAACTAGTTCAGGAGCCCCAGGAACGAACGCAGCTCCGTCGTGTTACGGGGTCTGGGTGCTCTCTGGATCGCTTCCGTCTTGGATGCAGTAGGGCTGATCCCGTCTGCTGCTACCCTCATCCCCAGGAATTCTACCTCTGGAGCTAGGAAGACGCACTTCGCCTTTTTCAGTCGCAGACCTACCCGGTCCAGTCTGCGTAGCACCTCCTCCAGGTTGTGGAGGTGTTCTTCAGTATCGTAACCCGTAATGAGGATGTCGTCCTGAAAAACCATCGTCCCTGGAATCGACTTGAGGAGGCTTTCCATATTTCGTTGGAAGATCGCGGCGGCCGAGCGAATCCCGAACGGACATCTGTTGTACTCAAACAACCCCTTGTGTGTCGTGATGGTGGTCAGCTTCTTCGACTCACTCGGCAGCTCCTGGGTCATGTAAGCTGAGGTCAGGTCCAATTTTGAAAAAAGTTTGCCACCGGATAGCGTCGCAAAGAGGTCCTCCGCTCTCGGTAGCGGGTACTGGTCTTGGAGTGACACCCGATTGATGGTGGCCTTGTAATCGCCACATATCCTGACCGACCCATCCACCTTGAGCACCGGCACAATCGGGCTCGCCCAGTCACTGAATTCGACTGGCGAGATGATGCCTTCCCTCAACAGGCGGTCCAATTCGCCTTCAATCTTTTCCCGCATCACGTACGGCTCCGCTCTGGCCTTGTGGTGTACTGGTCTGGCGTCCGGGTTTATGTGAATCACTACCTTGGCCCCCATGAAAGTGCCAATGCCGGGTTGAAATAATGAGTCAAATTTGTCCAGGACCTGTGAGCATGATACTCGCTCCACAAAGGAAATTGCATTGACATCGCCCCATTTCCAGTTCATGACAGCAAGCCAACTCCTCCCCAGTAGTGCGGGACCGTCCCCTGGGATAATCCAGAGTGGCAACCTGTTCTCCAAATCTTTGTGGGTCACGACTACCGTGGCCATGCCAAGCACCGGAATGATCTGCTTTGTTTAAGTCCGTAGCTGTGCATCAATCGGCGATAATTTTGGCCTCCTGGCCTTAGATGCCCACAACTTTTCGAACTGTTTGATACACATCAGGGACTGGCTGGCACCCGTGTCTAACTCCATTGATACTGGGATGCCATTGAGGAGCACTTTCATCATTATCGGTGGCGTCCTGGTGCATGAACTGTATACGTGCTCCACATGAACTCGCTGAACTTCAGCTTCCAGCGATTTCCCCCAGCGTCCATTTCTGCAATTTCTGCAGGTATTTTGCTCATCTCTGCAAACTCCGGCTGAATTTATGCCTCCACGCCTCCAGCATGAATTACGGTTTGAAACAAAGGATCCCTTGCCAGTCGATCGTCCCTGACTGCCCCTGTTATTGTCCTTGAGTGCACCATTAACAGGTGTTGATGGCCACATTACTGGCCGCATTGTCCTTTGCAATGGCGTGAATCGCTGTTCAGCTTGCCATTGTCTCTATCGAACTCCCCCTCTGGGTTCGACTACATGTTGGGGCATGCCTGACTGCCCTTGTCTGCCTGGAGAACTGTGTGCTGCTTTAACAATGTTGAATCTCTGTCCCAACCATTCCTTAACACAGTACCTCTCGTCTGTTCTGCTAGTGGCCATGCTCGCATGGTTTAAATCCCAGTTTCTTGTCGCCATTGATACGTCCTTACTACACAGTATAAATGCACACGAGGCCCATGCTTGAGAGAAGGTCAGTCTGTGACCTGTCCTTTATTCCTTAGCACTCAAGTGATGAAGGTGGGTGGAGCTTCCCCTTTTATACCTGAAGGTCCAGGTTAGGAGTGTCTCCCACCCAGTGGTCAGTGTTCTCACGGTGTACAACTTAGGTCAGTTTATACATGGGTTACAATGCTGATTGAATACATGACAATCTGAATGGTGACAGATTAGGAAAAGGGGAGGTGCAACGAGACCTGGGTGTCATGGTACATCAGTCATTGAAGATTGGCATACAGGTACAGCAGGCAGTTAAGAAAGCAAATGGCATGTTGGCCTTCATAGCGAGGGGATTTGAGTACAGGGAGGTGTTGCTACAGTTGTACAAGGCCTTGGTGAGGCCACACCTGGAGTATTGTGTGCAGTTTTGGTCTCCTAACTTGAGGAAGGACATTCTTGCTATTGAGGGAGTGCAGCGAAGGTTCACCAGACTGACTCCCGGGATGGCGGGAATGACATATCAAAGACTGGATCAACTGGACTTGTATTCACTGGAGTTGAAAAGAATGAGAGGGGATCTCATAGAAACGTTTAAAATTCTGACGGGTTTAGACAGGTTAGACGCACGAAGAATGTTCCCAATATTGGGGAAATCAAGAACCAGGGGTCACAGTCTAAGGATAAGGGGTAAGCCATTTAGGACCGAGATGAGGAGAAACTTCTTCACCCAGAGAGTGGTGAATCTGTGGAATTCTCTACCACAGAAAGTTGTTGAGGCCAATTCACTAAATATATTCAAAAAGGAGTTAGTTGTATCCTTACTACTAGGGGGATCAAGGGGTATGGCGAGAAAGCAGGAATGGGATACTGAAGTTGCATGTTCAGCCATGAACTCATTGAATGGCGGTGCAGGCTCGAAGGGCCGAATGGCCTACTCCTGCAACTATTTTCTATGTTTCTATGACTAACTTGATTGACTTTTTTGAGGAAGTAACAAGGTGGGTCGATGAGGTTAGCGCGTTTGATGTCGTCTACATGGATTTTAGCAAGGCTTTTGACAAGATGCCACAGCACAGACTGGTCAGTAAAGTAAAAGCCCATGGGATCCAAGGGAAAGTGGCAAATTGGATCCAAGGGAAAGTGGCAAATTGGATCCAAAATTGGCTCAGTGGCAGGAAGCGAAGGGTAAGGGTCAACGGGTGTTTTTGTGATTGGAAGGCTGTTTCCAGTGGGCATCTGCAGGGCTCAGTATTAGGTCCTTTGCTTTTTGTGATATATATCAATGATTTAGACTTCAATATAGGGGGCATGATTAAGGAGTTTGCAGATGTTACAAAAATTGGCCGTGTGATTGATAGTGAACAAAAAGCTGTAGACTGCAGGAAGATACCAATGGACTGATCAGATGGACAGAAAAGTGGCAAATAGAATTCAACTCAGAGAAGTGTGAGGTAATGCATTTGGGGAGGGTTAACAAGGCAAGGGAATGCACAGTAAATGGTAGGTTAATGAGAAGTGTAGAGGAACAGAGGGATATTAGAGTGCTGGAGGACTGCTAATGTTGTACTGTTGTTTAAATGTTACAATATTGTCCACAGATCCCTGAAGGTGGCAGGATAGGTAGATAAGGTGGTTAAGAAGTCATACGGGATGCTTGTCTTTATTAGTCAAGGCATAGAATATAAGAGCTGGGAGGTTATGCTTGAACTGTATAAAACACTAGTTAGGCCAAAGCTTAGGGTACTGCATACAGCCCTGATCACCACAATATAGAAAGGATGTGATTGCACTAGAGGTGGTATCGAGAAGATTTGCGAGGATATTGCCAGAACTGGAGAACTGCTACAAGATAAGATTGTTTTCTTTGGAACAGTTGAGGCTTGGGAGACTTGATTGAGGTGTTTAAAATTATGAGGGGTCTAGATAGAGTGGATAGGAAGGACCTATTTCCCTAAGCATATAGGTCAATAACCAAGGGGCATAGATTTAAAGTAATTGATAGAAGGATTAGAGGGGAGTTGAAGATAACTTTTTTCACCCAGAGTGTGGTGGGGGTCGAGAACTCACTGCCTGAAAGGGTGGTAGAGGCAGAAACCCACATCGCATTTAACAAGTACTTCGATATGCACTTGATGTGTCATAACCTACAAGGCTATGGATTAAAAGCTGGAAAATGGGATTAGGCTGGATGCCTATTTTTCGGCCAGCACAGACATGATGGACCAAATGGCCGCCTTCTGTACCATAAATTTCTATGATCTGTCAGGTTCAAATCAGTAGCAAGATGGCCAGTGCACCACTCGTCAGGATGGGTGCCGCCTCAATGACGTGGCAGAAGTTTGACTCTCCCCAGGACAAAGCATTCCTCTTGAATGACGCCCCTGCCCCTAAACCCAATATCTACCCCCTCTACCACTAGTGCATTGTCGTGCTTGTTTGTACTTTCTACAGGATGTACTGCAGCAAATTGCCAACCTTACTTCAATAGCACCTCCCAATACAGCAGCCTTTGATACCAACAAGGACAAAAGCAGCAAGATCATGGGAGCACCATCACTTCCAGGTATCCCTCCAAGTCACGCCATCCTGACTTGGACATATACCATCATTCCTTCATCGTCACTGGGTAAACATCCTAGAATTTACTATCGAATACCATTATGGGAATACCATCAGCACAAGGAGTTATGACTGTAGCAGTTAACAGAGAAGTCCCATTATCAACTTCTGAGGGAAAGTAGGGATGGCGATAAATGGAGCTTTGCCAACATCGCTCACATCCCGAGAACAAATAAAACAAATGTAAGTTAGACATTTCAGCATGATGGCTGTACATCCTTCTGGTTATAACTATAACTGTTTCTGGGATGTGCTGCCTGATTTGGTGGCTTATTTTGGGGGGATGGGTTCAGATGACATTTCAGTGTTTATCTGGACTACTGTAATGTGATGCAAAGCATTTTCATACTGCAAAAAGGAGTATTCAAAATATGTTCTGAATTGGTGTAAGATGCCTCCACAGAAATCAGTAGCACAGTTACGCTTTTTCATTGATATATTCCGCATGTTTTTAAAAAAAATACTAATCATCACACTGACTTTCCACCGCAACATATTGAACTAAAGGCTGACTAGAAAATCAAGTTAAGCATGCTAAGTAATAATTTGGGAATTGCTGCCTGGCTTAATTGCTGCTATTAAACCACAGCATTAATATTTTACCACCTTTTTAAAGCATTGTTACTGTTGAACTGATCCAGTTTATGCCTACTTGTGGCATTAGCTGGATGTTAAAATTACTGCCAGTTGACTGTGACCCTTGAATTATAATAAATGGACATGAATGTATTTGCATTGGAGAAAATAAAATGGAGGGAGAGGTGATGCCGTCTTTGAAGTGTTAAAAGTCAAGAATTTTAAAAAGATAATGTAGATATTAGCAGGTTATTTAACTTAATTGCAGAGCTAGGAGTATAATCAAGCAAAATTGGAGACAAAGGCAATAGAGTCATCGAGTACCAAAAGTCTGGAATATACTCCTGGCAAAAGTAATTGATGCTTTATCAATTCACCTCTTTAAGAAGGAGCTGGGTAGATATCTGATTAAGAACATGATTGATAAAAATACATGGTATAACACGGTGGCTCTTTGCTACTGAGGATTATAATCTGCAGAATGCACCAGGTCAGAGTTGAATAGATCAGATTGTGTAATGAGACTAATAATAACAGGTTTTGTGACTAAGATAGAGACTTATTTCACAGAACCTTTTTACCACTGGTTATTTTCATTCCCCTAGAAGCTTGCAAGTTGAGTCGAACGAGTGCACTGCAAATATTCTCTTACCTTTTTTTTGCTAAAGACATAAACATGTTGTGGTATGGTCTCGGGAGAATAGGAAAATGTTAATTGTGGGTGATTCTATAATTAGAGGAAGAAACACCTTTTTTTGCAACAGTGATTGGGACTCCCAAATGGTGAATTGCTTCCAGGTGCCAGGGTAAGGGACTGAATGGAAAACTTCTTGAAAGGGCGGGGATTAGGGGCAGAAACTTAGAATTCACGATTCACATGGGAGCCAATGAGATGGAGGTCTTGGAAAAGGATTTTGAAAAGTTAAGTGTACTAATCTCCAAATTACTTCCCAATGCCACCCGTTAAACAAGTTAGAGAGAAGCAGTTTAACAACATCAATGCATGCTTCACTGATGGTGTAGAAGTGGGCTTCAGATTTCTAGGGCACTGGAACAAGTTTTGGATCGGGAAAACTGTACAGATGAGACAGTCTTCACCTAAACAATGTCTTCATAAAATAGATCAGTGGAAGAGAATTTGGTAAGGGATGGGTAGGGGGAAAACAAGACCTTAAAGTAGCTAGCATTGAGGGAATGGAAATGCTGGGGTAGTGAAGGTGGGAGGTTTGACATAAAATTAAACAAAATAGTAAATTACCAGGGGCACGGAGACCAATAGATAGGGAATGGAGAGGGGGAAAGCAGTCAACCAAACAAGGTGCCTTTATGCCAATCCTATTACATGTAAAACAGGAAAGCTAGAGGCATGAGGGCATGATGTGGTAGAAATTGTAGAAACCTGGCTGCAGCTAGGACAAAATTGTGAGCTAGATATATCTGAATGTAGATTTAAAAAAAAATTTAATATGGAGAATAGGAAAGTGACAAATTGCAGTACAGTATTAATAAAGACCACCAAAATGGAAATAGAAATATGTTTTTTTTCTTTCAGAAGAGAACTAAATGAGTGTAATTAGTACGTATATCATTATAGGTAAAGCTAAGAAACAGGAGAGGATGGTTGATGCATAGCACCTCCTCACTGAATCAATAGGGAAATATATCTATACACAGATCAAGGCATCCTATCAGAAAAGTAGCAGATATTTGTCTTAAACAAGGCTAACTTTAAAGGGATTGGGAAGCAATTGACTGCAGTAAAGTAAGACGAAAGAAAAACTCATATAACATCTTTCACAACCTCAGGATGTTCCAAAGTGTTTTACAACCAATGAAGTATTTTTGAAGTCGAGTCACTGTTGTAATGTAGTAGCATAAAAAACATTTCAGTTGTAAATCTACAGACCAACAGTGGAATCTATTCAAGAAGGTAATAAGTAGATTACAAAACAAGTATATAGCCATGAAGACAAAAGAGGCACTTCTGTGGTGATACAGCAAAGTTTATGAGAGTAATTAGAACCAATACTTAAACAGATGTTGAAAAGCGATGCTGTTGAAAAAACACATTTTGGCACTCTGCTCATGGCTGTGAAAATATCATCTTTTATTTAAACTTCAAGTGCAAATATCCAGACATTTAAGCAAAGTTGTAGGTTTTTAGTTAAGTAATCTAACTAATCAGTACCTTGCATTTTTCCACATTAGGCCAAAATGAATCGGGTGTAGCTGTGCACAATGGAAGAATCTATCTCGTTGGGGGGTACTCCATCTGGACCAATGAGCCATTAGCATGTATCCAGGTCAGTAACTTGATTCATTTCCTTCTTTGCATTTTTATAGAAGTATTAATTAAAATATGTGGAAGGGAAAACGCTTCGGGCTATTTTACAGGGGGGTCAGCGGGCACGATCGGTGGTGAGTCGGGTGGGAAACTGTTTTTTCCCCCTCGGGGGTCAGGAACCTTCTGTCAACTCGCCGCCATGCGCCTTTCCCAAATATCAGCGCTGAGCAGACCCGACACGCAGCGGCAATTAAAATCATTACTGGCTTGTTTACAGTCACTTATCAATGTTTTTTTCTCAGCTTTTTGGATTTGACAGGTCGCCCACCAGTTTCCCACTCTGCCTGGACCTCGGCTGTGAAGCTGAGGAGGGAGGTCAGTGGCCATTGAATCAACTGATGAGTTGACAGCTTCAAATGTCAAGTCAAAGCTCACAGCTGATTGAGATATGTTCCCTTAACCACTCGCTTCTCTAAACTGCATTTCCACTACAGATTCAGGATGCTGCAAGTCTTTTCACATGTCTCCATCCACTCTGACCTCATTAGCTCTTCCACCATTGACAGATCACTTCTGTCATCTCTACTTCACCTGCCATTTATTTCATCAGCCTGGGTGCCCTTGAAACTCCCATCTTGGTTCTCAGAATCCCACAATGATCAGCCCCAACACCAGCATCATCAGGCACATCAGCAGCACCAACAACAACACCAATCCTCTCTGCAATCACCTCATGCTGCAAGGGACACAGAGATCAGCACGCAACCACATTGCTGCCCGGGGGGCCAGCGATGGCCTCCCCATGGCCAGATTTACTTCACTTGACGCTGTACACCCTGGCTGGCGCATGATGCACCAGGTTGGCACCACCCCACATCAACACCATAAAGCCATCCCTACAATGCCCAAGCCATTCTTTTCACACTCATGACAATTGCAGAGCTCCCACTATGTCTCACCATTCACTGCAACTCACTAAGCCACTTTCAAAGGTGCACACAAATTTGTCCAAGAATGCAAAATGTTGAAAATAAAGGTTTCAGGGGATGAAATTCAGTGGTACCATTTTTGAGGTGGTGTCACCGTATGAATGGAGATTTTAACGGCAGGCGGCATTTGCCACCTCGAATCACGAAATTCAGTTTTGCCACCTGAAAAGGGGATTGCAGCGTTAAATCAGGTATTGCACGCTACTCTGGAAATTGTAAATGGGGCAGCAAGTGAGGCGGCACCAGCCAAGCAGCAATCATCGTTTGTAACTGCACCACAGACATACTGCCGCCAGCTGGATTCAATTGAGGCGGTGATTGGCCACGGCACCACCTTGTGCGTATCATCCCTTCCTACGCACTCACTCACAGGGTGAAGGTGGCAGATGCAGCAGCAGTTCGCCAGTGCTCACCGCTTCTCAGACGCCACCGTCGATGCACTGCTTGATGCCCTGGAGAGGCGTCGAGAATTACTGAGGGCGGAGGCTGGAAGGAGGCCACAGGCCCAAATATCTCGACGACTCTGGTGAAAAGTCGCTGAAATAGTGTCAGCGAGTGACACGGTGCCAGGAGAGCGACCCAATGTCAGCAGAAGTGGATGGACATGGCTCTGATGCTGAGGGTGAGTACATTTTACATTAACCTGAGCATGCCATGCTCCGAGCTCAATGTGCAGTCTCTCCTCAATAGGAATGTGTCTGACCCCATGCTATACGTGGGTGAGCCCAGATGCAAGGTTCGCATTTGTTGCCTCGCCCACTCCAAGGCCCTGCATGCGCCGTTAACCTTCCTATTTGGTTGTGGAGACCCACCCCCTCATCTTGTTACGTCCTCAGTCCTCATATGCGCCTGGAAGACCCTATCCTCACAGTAACTGTTAGGCCCTCGGCCCCTCATTCAAGCATTGCCACACCAAGTACTCGCAGCTAATGGAAGTTACGTCGACCTTTAAAGACTCTCATACACTAACATGTTCTGAACTATGTAAAGGCACTTTGGACAGACGAGTAGAAGGGCACTAACTCTGACGTTCTCTTTACTCTTGCAGGCCAAGCTCACACAGGTCAGAACACACCAGATTCAGAGCGGAGGAGGGGACTCTGAGTTGCAACCCCTAACTGGGGATGAAGGAACGCTTATCGGCCGTGATGGGCGCAAAAGTGGGTGTGGTGGCAGTGGGTTAGGCCGAGCCTCCTCGGGACAGTAATAGTATGTTGAGTTATTTGCAGCCTCTAGCAGGCCAATTAGCCCTTGCACTACAATCCTCCACCACTTTCCATGAGACTAGCAATTCCGAACGCCTTTCCCAGTCCTGGCCCCCTCCCCTGCAGGTAACCAATCTTCTCTGGCCTCGTGCTTTCAGATGATGACTCAGACGACCAGGGGCCTACACGCCAGCCTTCCACTGCAGGTGACGGTGGAGAAGAGGAGGACCAGGCGGAGGACACCTCTCTGGACGTGACAGAGGATCCAGCATCCTCAGAGAGCAGGGCCAGCAGATTGTTGGCGGAGGGCATGGTCAGGGAGATGGAGGTGGGTGATGCTCCAGGACCCAGTGGCCTACAGCAATGCCATGGGGGAGGAGAGATCAGGGGGCCAGCTCCCTGAGTGATGCTCAGCAGCACTCTGATGATGAACCCGAATTAGAGGATCTTACAAGACACATTGCAGATGGACAGCAGTCTGCTGGTGTTTTGTCAAGGGTGCCAGAGAGTGTCGATGCACTTGCTTTGAGTGTGATGGAGGCTGCCTCAACTATTGCATTTGTGTCTCGGCAGCCCATCGAGCCCATCCTTGGTAGATACCAACAGATGTTGGATGCTTCAAGTGACCATGGGGTCCCAGATATGGTGGCACGGGCTATGGCAGTAGCCATTGAGCACCAGGCCGACGCCATGGTAGACCTGCAGACTGTCATGTTGTGGTGGCATCAATCAGCTCTGTGGTGTGCTGCAGTTGTAGTTATTAAGTCCTTACTCTACAGCATGAAACCACACGAGGCACATTCCAGGGACAAGGCCACTCTGTGACCTTGACTCTTTATTACAGGACTCGAGAAATGATGACCCTGCATGGGACCTCCCTTTATATACCTGTGTGATCAGGTAAGGAGTGTCTCCCACAAGTTCACCCCCTGTGGTCAAGGTGTGCATCTCAGTTGAGTGTATAAGTAATACAGTAGTGTTACATTGTAGTTACAAACATGATATCACCTTCCCCACCCCCCACCCCCCCCTCAAAGTCTTACTGGGATCATAGGTTCAGTCTTCCAGGTGGTCTACGCTCCCTCATGGAGCGCCGCAGTTGGGGCTCTGGTTGTTGGACGCTGATGTAAGTGTCTGTCACCTGTGGTGATTCCGACCTGCCCGGGCTGACCTCAGGGACTGTGCATTCTTCCGATTGCTCTTGTTGACGTTCGCTGGCGGTGTTGTGAGCTCCATCTCATGGTCTTCTTCAGGTTCCTCCGTGTCCATGCTGAACCTTTTTTTTACTTGGTCCAGATGCTTACGGGATATCTGCCCATTGTTTGAGTTTTACCACAGTGATCCTATTCCCCTCTTTGCCAATTACAGTACCCTCAAGCCATTTGGGCCCCATGGCGTGATTGAGGACGAATACAGGATCATTTATTTCTATACATCTCCCCCTTGAATTACGGTCATGGTACTCGTTTTGTGACTTGCGCTTGCCCTCAACTATGTCGGTCAGGACTGGGTGGATGAGGGACAACTGAGTTTTGAATGTCCGTTTCATGAGTAGCTCTGCGGGCGGGACCCCCGTGAGCGAGTGCGGTCGGGATCTATAGGCCAGCAGAAGGCGCGATAGGCGGCATTGTAGGGAGGGTCCTTGAATCCTGAGCATATCTTGCTTAATGATTTGGACTGCCCATTTCGCCTGGCTATTGGAGGCCGGCTTGAACAGCGCAGTCCTGATGTGGTTGATGCCATTGCCCGACATAAACCCCCGGAATTCATAGCTCGTGAAACACGGCCATTGTCACGAACCAGGATGTCCGACAAGCCATGGGTTGCAAAGATTGCACGTAGGCTTTCCACGGTGGTGGATGACGTGCATGAATTCAGGATGATGCACTCGATCCATTTCGAGTACGCATCTACTACAATGAGGAACATCTTCCCCATGAATGGGCCTGCGTAGTCAACGTGAATGCGTGACCATGGCTTGGTGGGCCAGGGCCACGGGCTGTGCGGGGCCTCCCTGGGGGCATTACCCAGCTGGGCACAGGTCGTGCACCTGCGAACACAGTGTTCCAGGTCTGAATCAATTCCAGGCCATCAAACGTGTGACCGGGCAATGGCCTTCATCATCACAATGTCTGGGTGCTCGCTGTGGAGTTCCCTGATGAATGCCTCCCTGCCCTTCTGGGGCATGACTACCCAGCTTCCCCATAATAGGCAGTCGGCTTGGATGGAGAGCTCATCCATCCGCCTGTGGAACGGTCCAACGACCTCGGGGCATGCTCCGTGTGCGGGCGCCCAATCCCCAGTCAGGGCACATTTCTTAATCAAGGATAGGAGGGGATCTCTGTTTGTCCAGTTTTTGATCTAGCGGGCTGTAATGGGGGAGCCTGCACTGTCAAAGGCATCGACAGCCATGACCATCTCAGCGCTTTGCTCAGCTGCCCCCTCGGTGGTGGCCAGTGGGAGCCTGCTGAGTGCGTCAGCGCAGTTTTCAGTGCCGGGCCGGTGCCGGATGGAGTAGTCATAAGCAGCTAGCGTGAGGGCCCACCACTTTATGCGAGCTGATGCGTTGGCATTGACAGCCTTGCTGTCTGACAACAGGGATGTGAGTGGCTTGTGGTCCGTCTCTAATTCAAACTTCCTATCGAAGAGGTACTGATGCATTTTGTTACACCATAGACACATGCAAGCGCTTCCTTCTCGACCATGCCATATCCCCGTTCTGCTTGAGAGAGCGAACTGGAGGCATAAGCCACAGGTTGTTGCTGACTCTCAGCATTACCCTGCTGTAACATGCACCCAACCCCATAGGACGATGCATCACAAGTCCGAACTAAACCTTTACAGGGGTCGTACAGGGTCAACAGCTTGTTTGAACAAAGTAGGTTTCACGCTCGATCAAAAGCCCGTTCCTGACAGTCCCCCCAAAACCAATCGCAACCCTTATGCAGGAGCATGTGTAGCGGCTCCAACAACGTGCTCAAGTTCGGCAGAAAGTTCCCGAAATAGTTCAACAGTCCCAGGGATGAACGCAGCTCCGATGTGTTGCAGGACCTGGGTGCTCGTCGAATCGCCTCTGTTTTGGATTCGGTGGGCCGAATCCCATCTGCAGCAACCCTCCTGCCAGAAACTCAACCTCAGGAGCTAAAAACATACATTTAGACTTCTTGAGTAGCAGGCCTACCCGGTCCAGTCGGCATACACCTCCTCCAGGTTGTGGAGGTGTTACTCGGTATCTCGACCCATGATGAGAATGTCATCCTGGAATACGATCGTTCCAGGAATGGATTTAAGCAGGCTTTCCATGTCACGTCGAAAAATCGCGGCTGCTGATCGAATGCCAAACATGCACCTGTTATATGCAAACAATCCCTTGTACGTGGTGATGGTGGTCAGTAATTTGGATTCATCGGCCAGTTCCTGGGTCATATAGGCTGAAGTGAGGTCCAACTTGGTGAACAGCTTGCCGCCTGCCAGCGTGGCGAAAAGATCCTCCGCTCTTGGGAGCAGGTATTGGTCTTGTAGGGACACCCGATTGATGGTGGCCTTGTAGTCACCACAGATCCTGACAGAGTCATCCGCTTTTCGAACGGGAACGATGGGGCTTGCCCAGTCACTGAATTCAACAGGCGAGATGATGCCCTCTCGCAACAGCCGGTCCAATTCGCTCTCGATTTTTTTCCCGCATCACATACGGCACCGCTCTGGCTTTGTGGTGCACTGGCCTGGCGTCCGGGGTAATGTGTATCACGACTTTAGTGCCTTTGAAAGTCCCGATGCCCAGTTGAAATAGTGACTCGAATTGTTGTAGGACTTGTGAGCACGAACTTCGCTCCACCGAGGACATTGCGTGAACATGCCCCCATTTCCAGTTCATCTTGGCTAACCAGCTCCTCCCCAACAGAGCGGGACCATTGCCCGGGACAATCCAGATTGGCAGCCGGTTCACTAGCCCATTGTGTGTGACAGCCATCATTGCACTGCCCAGCACCAGAATGATTTCATTGGTGTAAGTCCGTAATTGTGTCTCAATACGTTCTAATTTGGGTCGACTGGCTTTGAGTGGCCATAGCTTCTCGAGCGTGTTATGCTCCTCCTGTATCATGTGGGAACTCAGGGACGACTCCAGTGTCCCTGACGACTACGTGTGCGGGAAGTGTATCCACCTGCAGCTCCTGACGGTCAGCGTTGCGGAGTTGGAGCTGAGGGTGGATTCACTCTGGAGCATCCACGATGCTGAGAATGACGTGAGTAGCACGTGTAGCGAGTTGGTCATACCACAGGAGAAGGGTCCACAGCCAGATAGGGAATGGAAGACCAGCAGGAAGAGCAGTGCAAAGAAGGTAGTGCAAGGGTCCCCTGTGGTCATCCCCCTGCAAAACAGATACACTGCTTTGAGTACTGTTGATGGAGATGACTCATCAGGGGAGGGCAGCAGCAGCCAAGTTCATGGCACCGTGGCTGGCTCTGTTGCACAGGAGGGCAGGAAAAAAGAGTGGGAGAGCGATAGTGATAGGGGATTCAATTGTTAGGGGAATAGATAGGCGTTTCTGCGGCCGCAACCGAGACTCCAGGATGGTATGTTGCCTCCCTGGTGGAAGGGTCAAGGATGACTCGGAGCGGGTGCAGGACATTCTAAAAATGGAGGGAGAACAGCCTGTTGCAGTGGTGCACATTGGTACCAACGACATAGGCAAAAAAAGGGATGAGGTCCTACGAAACGAATTTAAGGAGCTAGGAGCTAAATTAAAAAGTAGGACCTTAAAAGTAGTAATCTTGGGATTGCTACCAGTGCCACGTGCTAGTCAGAGTAGGAATCGCAGGATAGCGCAGATGAATACGTGGCTTGAGCAGTGATGCAGCAGGGAGGGATTCAAATTCCTGGGGCATTGGAACCGGTTCTGGGGGAGGTGGGACCAGTACAAACCGGACGGTCTGCACCTGGACAGGATCGGGACCAATGTCCTCGGGGGAGTGTTTGCTAGTGCTGTTGGGGAGGAGTTAAACTAATATGGCAGGGGAATGGGAACCAATGGAGGGAGACACAGGGAAACAAAAAGGAGACAAAAGCAAAAAACAGAAAGGAGATGAGAAAAAGTGGAGGGCAGAGAAACGCAAGACAAAGAACAAAAAGGGCCACTGTACAACAAAATTCTAAAAGGACAAAGGGTGTTTAAAAAAAACAAGCCTGAAGGCTTTGTGTCTTAATGCAAGGAGTATCCGTAATAAGGTGGATGAATTAACTGTGCAAATAGATGTTAACAAATATGATGTGATTGGGATTACGGAGATGTGGCTCCAGGATGATCAGGGCTGGGAACTCAACATCCAGGGGTATTCAACATTCAGGAAGGATAGAATAAAAGGAAAAGGAGGTGGGGTAGCATTGCTGGTTAAAGAGGAGATTAATACAATAGTTAGGAATGACATTAGCTTGAATGATGTGGAATCTATATGGGTAGAGCTGCAGAACACCAAAGGGCAAAAAACGTTAGTGGGAGTTGTGTACAGACCTCCAAACAGTAGTAGTGATGTTGGGGAGGGCATCAAACAAGAAATTATGGGTGCATGCAATAGAGGTGCAGCAGTTATAATGGGTGACTTTAATATGCACATAGATTGGGCTAACCAAACTGGAAGCAATACGGTTGAGGAGGATTTCCTGGAGTGCATAAGGGATGGTTTTCTAGACCAATATGTCGAGGAACCAACTAGGGGAGAGGCCATCTTAGACTGGGTGTTGTGTAATGAGAGAGGATTAATTAGCAATCTCGTTGTGCGAGGCCCCTTGGGGAAGAGTGACCATAATATGGTGGAATTCTGCATTAGGATGGAGAATGAAACAGTTAATTCAGAGACCATGGTCCAGAACTTAAAGAAGGGTAACTTTGAAGGTATGAGGCGTGAATTGGCTTGGATAGATTGGCGAATGATACTTGAGGGGTTGATTGTGGATGGGCAATGGCAGACATTTAGAGACCGCATGGATGAACTACAACAATTGTACATTCCTGTCTGGCATAAAAATAAAAAAGCGAAGGTGGGTCAACCGTGGCTATCAAGGGAAATCAGGGATAGTATTAAAGCCAAGGAAGTGGCATACAAATTGGCCAGAAATAGCAGCGAACCCGGAGACTGGGAGAAATTTAAAACTCAGCAGAGGAGGACAAAGGATTTGATTAGGGCAGGGAAAATGGAGTACGAGAAGAAGCTTGCAGGGAACATTAAGACGGATTGCAAAAGTTTCGATAGATATGTAAAGAGAAAAAGGTTAGTAAAGACAAACGTAGGTCCCCTGCAGTCAGAATCAGGGGAAGTCATAACGGGGAACAAAGAAATGGCGGACCAATTGAACAAGTACTTTGGTTCGGTATTCACTAAGGAGGACACTAACAACATTCCAGATATAAGAAGGGTCAGAGGGTCTAGTAAGGAGGAGTAACTGAGGGAAATCTTTATTAGTCGGGAAATTGTGTTGGGGAAATTGATGGGATTGAAGGCCGATAAATCTCCAGGGCCTGATGGACTGCATCCCAGAGTACTTAAGGAGGTGGCCTTGGAAATAGCGGATGCATTGACAGTCATTTTCCAACATTCCATTGACTCTGGATCAGTTCCTATCGAGTGGAGGGTAGCCAATGTAACCCCACTTTTTAAAAAAGGAGGGAGACAGAAAACAGGGAATTATAGACCGGTCAGTCTGACATCGGTCGTGGATAAGATGATGGAATCAATTTTTAAGGATGTCATTGCAGCGCATTTGGAAAGAGGTGACATGATAGGTCCAAGTCAGCATGGATTTGTGAAAGGGAAATCATGCTTGACAAATCTTTTGGAATTTTTTGAGGATGTTTCCAGTAGAGTGGACAAGGGAGAACCATTTGATGTGGTATATTTGGACTTTCAGAAGGCTTTCGACAAGGTTCCACACAAGAGATTAATGTGCAAAGTTAAAGCACATGGGATTGGGGGTAGTGTGCTGACATGGATTGAGAAATGGTTGTCAGACAGGAAGCAAAGAGTAGGAGTAAATGGGTACTTTTCAGAATGGCAGGTGGTGAGTAGTGGGGTACCGCAAGGTTCTGTGCTGGGGCCCCAGCTGTTTACATTGTACATTAATGATTTAGACGAGGGGATTAAATGCAGTATTTCCAAATTTGCGGATGACACTAAGTTGGGTGGCAGTGTGAGCTGCGAGGAGGATGCTTTGAGGCTGCAGAGCGACTTGGATAGGTTAGGTGAGTGGGCAAATGCATGGCAGATGAAGTATAATGTGGATAAATGTGAGGTTGTCCACTTTGGTGGTAAAAACAGAGAGAAAGACTATTATCTGAATGGTGACAGATTAGGAAAAGGGAAGGTGCAACGAGACCTGGGTGTCATGGTACATCAGTCATTGAAGGTTGGCATGCAGGTACAGCAGGCGGTTAAGAAAGCAAATGGCATGTTGGCCTTCATAGCGAGGGGATTTGAGTACAGGTGTAGGGAGGTGTTCCTACAGTTGTACAGGGCCTTGGTGAGGCCACACCTGGAGTATTGTGTACAGTTTTGGTCTCCTAACCTGAGGAAGGACATTCTTGTTATTGAGGGAGTGCAGCGAAGGTTCACCAGACTGATTCCCGGGATGGCGAGACTGACCTACCAAGAAAGACTAAATCAACTGGGCTTGTATTCACTGGAGTTCAGAAGAATGAGAGGGGACCTTATAGAAACGTTTAAAATTATGATGGGTTTAGACAGGTTAGATACAGGAAGAATGTTCACAATGTTGGGGAAGTCCAGAACCAGGGGTCACAATTTAAGGATAAGGGGTAAGCCATTTAGGACCGAGATGAGGAGAAACTTCTTCACCCAGAGAGTGGTGAACCTGTGGAATTCTCCACCACAGAAAGTTGTTGAGGCCAATTCACTAAATATATTCAAAAAGGAGTTAGATGTCATCCTTACTACTAGGGGGATCAAGGGGTATGGCGAGAAAGCAGGAATGGGGTACTGAAGTTGCATGTTCAGCCATGAACTCATTGAATGGCGGTGCAGGCTAGAAGGGCTGAATGGCCTACTCCTGCACCTATTTTCTATGTTTCTATGAATTGCTGAATGCCCATGAGTGACTGGCTGGCCCCAGTGTCCAGCTCCATGTGTACAGAAAGGAGATGAGCAAAAGTGGAGGGCAGAGAAACCCAAGGCAAAAAACAAAAAGGGCCACTGTACAGCAAAATTCTAAAGGGTCAAAGTGTAATAAAAAGCCAAGCATTAAAGCTCGGTGCCTCAATGCGAGCAGTATTCGGAACCCAGGAGAGGGCTCTGAGCTAGTTAGAGTGGGTGAGAGCTCAGATGAACCGGACCCCAAGAAAGAATGCAAAAGGGAGGAGGCAACAGAGCAGAGTAGCATTGGGGTAAATGTAAATCACAAGGTGATAGGAAGGGACAATATGTATGACTATAAAGGGGCTGCAGGAGGGGTCAAAACTAAAAATCATGGTTTAAAAACTAGGATTAAAACACTACCTAAACGCACGCAGCATTCGAAATAAAGTAAATGAGTTGCTGGCACAAATCATTACAAATGGGTATGATTTGGTGGCCATTACAGAAATGTGGTTGCAGGGTGGCCAAGACTGGGAATTAAACATACAGGGGTATCTGACAATTCAGAAGGATAGACAAGAAGGGAAAGGAGGTGGGGTAGCTCTGTTAATAAAGGATGATATCAGGGCAGTTGTGAGAGATGATATTGGCTCTAATGAACAAAATGTTGAATCATTGTGGGTGGAGATTAGAGACAGTAAGGGGAAAAAGTCTCTGGTGGGCGTAGTTCATAGGCCCCCAAATAATAACTTCACGGTGGGGCGGACAATAATAAAGGGAATAATGGAGGCATGTGAAAAAGGAACGGCAGTAATCATGGGGGATTTTAACCTACATATCGATTGGTCAAAACAAATAGCACGGGGTAGCCTTGAGGAGGAATTCATAGAATGCATACGGGATTGTTTCTTAGAACAGTATGTTACAGAACCTACAAGGGAGCAAGCTATCTTAGATCTGGTCCTGTGTAATGAGACAGGAATAATAAACGATCTCCTAGTAAAAGATCCTCTCGGAATAAGTGATCACAGTATGGTTGAATTTGTAATACAGATTGAGGGTGAGGAAGTAGTGTCTCAAATGAGCGTACTATGCTTAAACAAAGGGAACTACAGTGGGATGAGGGCAGAGTAGGCTAAAGTAGACTGGAAACACAGACTTAAACGGTGGCACAATTGAGGAACAGTGAAGGACTTTTAAGGAGCTCTTTCATAGTGCTCAACAAAAATATATTCCAGTGAAAAAGAAGGGCGGTAAGAGAAGGGATAACCAGCCGTGGATAACCAAGGAAATAAAGGAGAGTATCAAATTAAAAATCAATGCGTATAAGGTGGCCAAGGTTAGTGGGAAACTAGAAGATTGGGAAAATTTTAAACGACAGCAAAGAATAACTAAGAAAGCAACAAAGAAAGGAAAGATAGATTACGAAAGTAAACTTGCGCAAAACATAAAAACAGATAGTAAAAGTTTTTACCGATATATAAAAAGGAAGAGAGTGACTAAAGTAAATGTTGGTCCCTTAGAAGATGAGAAGGGGGATTTAATAATGGGAAATGTGGAAATGGCTGAGACCTTAAACAATTATTTTGCTTTGATCTTCACAGTGGAAGACACAAAAACCATGCCAAAGATTGCTGGTCACGGGAATGTGAGAAGGGAGAACCTTGAGATAATCACTATCACTAGGGGGGTAGTGCTGGACAGGCTAATGGGACTCAAAGTAGACAAGTCCCCTGGTCCTGATGAAATGCATCCCAGGGTATTAAAAGAGATGGCGGAAGTTATAGCAGATGCATTCGTTATAATCTACCAAAATTCTCTGGACTCTGGGGAGGTACCAGCAGATTGGAAAGCAGCTAATGTAATGCCTCTGTTTAAAAAAGGGGGCAGACAAAAGGCAGGTAACTATAGGCCAGTTAGTTTAACATCTGTCGTGGGGAAAATGCTTGAAGCTATCATTAAGGAAGAAATAGCAGGACATCGAGATAGGAATAGTGCAATCAAGCAGCCGCAACATGGATTTATGAAGGGGAAATCATGTTTAACTAATTTACTGGAATTCTTTGAGGATGTAACGAGCATGGTGGATAGAGGTGAACCGATGGATGTGGTGTATTTAGATTTCCAAAAGGCATTCGATAAGGTGCCACACAAAAGGTTACTGCAGAAGATAAAGGTACGCGGAGTCAGAGGAAATGTATTAGCATGGATAGAGAATTGGCTGGCTAACAGAAAGCAGAGAGTCGGGATAAATGGGTCCTTTTTGGGTTGGAAATCGGTGGTTAGTCGTGTGTCACAGGGATCGGTGCAGGGACCACAACTGTTTACAATATACATAGATGACCTGGAAGAGGGGACAGAGTGTAGTATAACAAAATTTGCAGATGACACAAAGATTAGTGGGAAAGCGGGTTGTGTAGAGGACACTGAGAGGCTGCAAAGAGATTTAGATAGGTTAAGCGAATGGGCTAAGGTTTGGCAGATGGAATACAATGTCGGAAAATGTGAGGTCATCCACCTTGGGGGAAAAAAACAGTAAAGGGGAATATTATTTGAATGGGGAGAAATTACAACATCCTGGGGGTCCTTGTGCATGAAACTCTTTTGAGTTTACCTGCGAAAACATAAAACATTAAACGGTGCCACCCGACCTGGGTGACACTCCAGACATTTACAAGGCCCTTTTTTTTTTTTTTCCCCCCTTTTTTTGTTTTTTTTTGCGTTTTTCTTTTTTTGGTTTTTTTTTTGGGGCACTAAAATCACAATTTTCCCCAGTGCCCCCTATAAAAGGGAAGGGGGACACTAAAAGCACCGGCAATTAAAACAAATTAAACTTTAAAACGTAAAATCAAATTAAAATTTGGTTGCCGGGCGTGATGATGCACTCCAGTCCCTCCGGTGCCCACCTCTCGCGGAAGGCCGCGAGCGTACCGGTGGACACCGCGTGCTCCATCTCCAAGGACACCCTGGACCGGATGTAAGAGCGGAAGAGAGGCAGGCAGTCAGGTTGAACGACCCCCTCGACCGCCCGCTGCCTGGACCGGCTGATGGCACCCTTGGCCGTGCCCAGGAGCAGTCCTACGAGGAGGCCTTCAGACCTACCCGCTCCCCTCCGCACAGGGTGCCCAAAGATCAGGAGAGTGGGACTGAAGTGCAGCCAGAATTTCAGGAGCAGCCCCTTCAAATAATGGAACTCCTTGTGCATGAAACTCTTTTGAGTTTACCTGCAAAAACAAAAACATTAAAACCATGCCACCCGCCTGGGTGACACAGCAGACATTTACAAGGCCCTTTTTTTTCCTTTTTTTTTTGTTTTTTTGTTTTTTTGGGTTTTTTTTTTGGGGCACTAAAATCAAATTTTCCTTTTTTCCAGTGCCCCCTATAAAAGGGGAGGGGGACACTAAAAGCACCGGCAATGAAAACAAATTAAACTTTAAAACGTAAAATCAAATTAAAATTTGGTTGCCGGGCGTGATGATCCACTCCAGTCCCTCCGGTGCCCACCTCTCGCGGAAGGCCGCGAGCGTACCGGTGGACACCGCGTGCTCCATCTCCAAGGACACCCTGGACCGGATGTAAGAGCGGAAGAGAGGCAGGCAATCAGGTTGAACGACCCCCTCGACCGCCCGCTGCCTGGACCGGCTGATGGCACCCTTGGCCGTGCCCAGGAGCAGTCCTACGAGGAGGCCCTCGGACCTACCCGCTCCCCTCCGCACAGGGTGCCCAAAGATCAGGAGAGTTCCTTGTGCATGAATCCCAAAAAGTTAGTTTGCAGGTGCAGCAGGTAATCAGGAAGGCAAATGGAATGTTGGCTTTCATTGCGAGAGGAATGGAGTACAAAAGCAGGGAGGTCCTGCTGCAACTGTACAGAGTATTGGTGAGGCCGCACCTGGAGTACTGCGTGCAGTTTTGGTCACCTTACTTCAGGAAGGATATACTGGCTTTGGAGGGGGTACAGAGACGATTCACTGGCCTGATTCCAGAGATGAGGGGGTTACCTTATGATGATAGATTGAGTAGACTGGGTCTTTACTCGTTGGAGTTCAGAAGGATGAGGGGTGATCTTATAGAAACATTTAAAATAATGAAAGGGATAGACAAAATAGAGGCAGAGAGGTTGTTTCCACTGGTCGGGGAGACTAAAACTAGGGGGCACAGCCTCAAAATACAGGGGAGCCAATTTAAAACCGAGTTGAGAAGGAATTTCTTCTCCCAGAGGGTTGTGAATCTGCGGAATTCTCTGCCCAAGGAAGCAGTTGAGGCTAGCTCATTGAATGTATTCAAATCACAGATAGATTGATTTTTAACCAATAAGGGAATTAAGGGTTATGGGGAGCGGGCGGGTAAGTGGAGCTGAGTCTACGGCCAGATCAGCCATGATCTTGTTGAATGGCGGAGCAGGCTCGAGGGGCTAGATGGCCTACTCCTGTTCCTAATTCTTATGTTCTTATGTCCCGGGATGTCGTTCAACAAAACCCTCATCATCATTGGTGGCGTTTTGGTGTATGAACTGTGAATATTCGCCGCATGGACCCGCTGAACCTTGGCGTCCATCAATTTGCCCCAAAAGTCATCCTGCCTCACAGAACCCTCTTCTGGTCCCTCTGTCTCATATATCAGTCTGGTTGCAGGTTATCTACACATTCGAGCTAAATGGCCGCTGAGATTGCAGTTTCTGCAGACAAAATGTTGGAATCTGCAAGATCTGGCTGAGTGTTTTCCCCCACACCTCCAGCATGAGTTAAAGTTTCCATTGTTGGGAACAAAGGGACTATAGCCAGGAATTCTGCGCTGACTGTCCCTTTGACTGCTCTTAAGTACCCTATTAGTGGGTGTCAATGGCACCATCCCGGGCCGCATTGTCCACTGTGATGGTGTGAACGTCTGTTCAGCCTGCCATTGTCTCTGTTGAGATCCTGCTCTGGGATCGATTGCTGCCTGGTAAATGTCGGACTGCCCCTGCCTGCCTGCGGGGCTCTGAGTAGCATTTATGATGTTGACTCCCTGATCCATCGCCGCGTTAGAGGCAGAATTACACGCATAAATCATTTTCATCTCTTCCTCCCCCGCCATGAAAGTTTGAGCTAACAACGCCGCCGCTTCCAAGGTCAAGTCCTTGGTCTCAATTAACTTGCAAAAAATTCTCGCATGACCGATACCCTCGATGAAGAAGTCCCTTAGCATCTCCCCCCTGCAGGCGTCTGTGAACTGACAGAGGCTGGCCAAATGCCGAAGGTCCGCTCCAAAGTCCGGTATGCTCTGTCCTTCACGGCGTCGGTGGGTGTAGAATCTGTGTCGAGCCATGTGTATGCTGCTCGCCGGTTTGAGGTGCTCCCCGATTAGTTTGCTGAGCTCTTCAAAAGTTTTGTCCGACTGCTTTTCGGGTGCCAGTAAGTCCTTCATGAGCGCATAAGTCTTTGGCCCGCAGCTGGTCAGGAGATGAGCCTGTCGCTTGTCGGCCGCTGCATCCCCTAGTCTTTCGTTACGAAGCTTTGCTGAAGCCTCACGACAAAATCGTCCCAGTCTTCCCCAACACAGTACCGTTCCTTTGTGCTACCGGTGGCCATTCTTGTGGGTTGTGAATTCCCGTTTCTCGTCGCCAATGTAAAATCCTTACTCTACAGCATGAAACCACACGAGGCACATTCCAGGGACAACGCCACTCTGTGACTTTAACTCTTTATTACAGGTCTCCAGAAGTGATGACCCAGCGTGGGACCTCCCTTTATATACCTGTGTGATCAGGTAAGGAGTGGCTCCCACAAGTTCACCCCTTGTGGTCAACGTATGCATCTCAGTTGAGTGTATACAGTAATACAGTGGTGTTACATTGTCGTTACAAACATGACAATAGTCTGCCCTGGTGCAGAACCAACTCGAATCCATGCAGGTACTGACCACTGCCAGCGTGTCTGGGGCCACATTAGTTGCACGGGGAACTAATATTGGCGAAGCACGGCAACAATCTCTGCTCAGCCAGATAGCTCCAGATGCTGAGGCTCTGCCCCAGGGGAGTAACAGCGTGTGGGGGCCTGTTGGAACGTGATGTTCTCTCTCAGGACAACATCATTCCTCCCTTGCCCCTGCCACTTTCTGCAACCCATCCACCACAGAGTGCTGCCGCCCATGCTGAGGTGATGCAGTCCACAGCCGGGCCTTCCAGGGTCTGAGCTGGTGTGGAATGTTCTGCTCGGCCATCAGCTGTGTCAGCGGCGCCAACACAGTGACTTCCCACCAGCCTTGCTGCAGGCACTGAGACCGCATTGAGGATGAGCAGTGTTGGGAGAGGGGAGAAGGCAAGGGGTGGGAAAGCACTGAGAAAGAGCCAGTAAATATAGGTGTGAACTGGTGGCCAGAAATGGTCACCTTGCTCGAATATGAACTAATGTAAATCGTTGTAGTTGGATGAGCCAATAAAGAATTGTATGATAGTGGTCAGATATGGTGACCTTGTTTGAATCTGAACTCATGTCAATATTTCCACTTGCATGAGCCATGAAAGAATTGTGAGATGTTGGCCAGAGATACTGTCCTTGTTCCATTATGAAGTAATGTGAATAGTTGCACGTGGATGTGGATGATAATGTTTCAAGGGGTCTGGTTTCAATTATTGTTTGCTGTGGATGATGGAGCCCTTTAGTGCTTCTTTACAGCCCACTATGGTTTCTGTTGCAAATAAAAATGTGTTAAGTTTGTCACAATCTTGTTTTGCCATTTATATACACGGAGGCTTGGAGGGTGGGATGCGATGTCTTCCGCAGATGGCCAGATGAATAGGCTGGCCAGGTGAGGCGGGGCCCACAATGCCACATGCATACAACCAATGGCCCTCTGAACCATGGGGAAGCCCGCTATCCTGGCAAAGCCACGGGAGTGCTCATCCAGGTCTTCCCTGGACATGCTGAACTTTATGTAGTCCATACGTCGGCTGTAGAGAGCGTCGGTCACCTGGCGAATGCAGCAATGTACTGCAAACTGCGAGATGTTGCATATATCACCTACAGGAGACTGGAAGGAGCCAGTAGCATAGAAGTTGATGGCAACTGTCACTTTCAATGCCACTGACAGCGAGCTCCTGGTGCCGATGTCAGCTTCGAGGTATGTCTGCAGGAGGTGGCAGAGCTCCGTGACCACCTCCTTGCGGAACCATAGCCTTCTTATGCACCGTTCCTCGGACATATCAAAGTAAGAATAATGCGCGCGGTAAACCCTGTGTCTCTATGGCCTCATGGCCCGAGGTCTAGGGCCTCTCCTCTGGCATGGACCCACATTGGCCTGAAGCCGTTTCTGTAGTCTTTGCCGCAGGACGACGTGGTGTGCCATTACTGCCCCCATTAAGTTGCAGATGGTAGCCATGATGTGCTAGTGACCAATGTATCCGACCTGAAAGCCACTAATGTTTGCAAAATGCTAGTTGTGAAGCTGAGTAGTCACAGCATGCCAACACCTACGCACTCTGAGAGGAGAGAACGCAGCATTGACCGCGACCTCTGTGCCCGGCTGCAATTCCCTTTAAATACCGGCGCAGAATCTTTACCTCGAGTTGTGAACACCAACTTTTTGTGGCGTGTTCCCCGCCAGCCAGTAAATGAGGCGGCAAAAGTGAATTTGGCGAGACTGGCGCCAAGGAGGCATTGTATGCATACTGACGTCATGATTTCCATGGCGGTAGTCGGCGGGGCGGCAAATCTTTACGCCCTTGACAAAGGACGACCGAATTTCCCATCAGGTGGCAACCCCGCCTAACGCTGCTGCCCAACCGGTCGTGCCCTGTTGCCACCTCACTCGGGCGGTATCAGCTGGCGGTAGCAACCGAATTTTGCCCACTCAATGTTTGACACCACATTAACATTTACCTGAACATTGCATAAACCACCCAAGTGCCTACACTTGTGTGTGTTGTTGGTTGGTATGATTGCACTAGGGTGAGGATGAGTGTGAGGAGTGGCTAGTGAGATGGCGATGTGATAATGCAGATACAGAGGGATGGGTAGGGAAGAGGACCTCCTGGTGTGCTGTAACTCCCTCCATAAGTATACGGAGAGAGTCATGGGAGAGCCTGGGTGTAGCCCTTTGCCTTTGTGCACCTCTGTCAGTGTTTGCAGCACCTCAGTGCTGTAGAACACTGACAGCATAACTGTCAAAATAAAGTTGCTATTGGTTCCTTTAAGGAAACCGGCTGATGATGTGTCATCAAATGACCTCACCAGACCCACTTCCTCTAATTGGTCTGCTTAACGAGCCCATCAATGGAAATTCATTTCGCAGAGTGGGATGGAGCCGGCAGCGGGGTCGAGACCCGCTACCGCGTTGCCCACCACAGACCCGTCGAGGTTCGTATAATCACGCCCAATATTTTTTTTGTGAATTCATTTATTGAAATTAAAGGATTTTTTGTAATACTCTTAACAACAATCTTCAAGATACAATGGAAAATATTGCATGAAATACACCTACAAAGACCTAATAAGAAGAAATTCAACAACTATAATGAACTAAAGTTGTGGCTCGCTCGCTGAGTTGTGAAAATTGCAAAATATGAACTTGACGAACTGATGTTACAGGAACACATATTTTCGGTTTGGAGTTTAAAATGCTCCTAAGAATGTGGGTTTAATCACCAACAACAAAGTTCTGTGCATATATAAAAGATACATAAGTGAAGAACATGGTTAATTTTAATTACAAAATTGCTTCAATAGTGATTTGTGGAGAAATATGTTTTTTATTGTTCAGTCGCCTAAGAATTCACTTCGAGTGGAAGCAAGTTTTCCTCGATTTTGAGGGACTACCTTTAATATTTTTTATAAAAGTATATGTGAAACACAAAAATGTAATTCTCTATTGTATTTCTTTTGTAGGTATTGGATGTCAGTACAGAAGGCAAAGAAGAGGTGTTTTATGGGCCAACGCTACCGTTTGCTTCCAATGGAATAACAGGATGCTTTCTCCCAGCTCCTTATTTTACCTGCCCTAATCTTCAGACACTGCAAGTGCCTCATCACAGGATAGGAGCTATGTGAGAAGTGTAGAGTTTAAGGTATCAATCCACGTGCAATGTGAATGGGTATGGGTATATGTGACGTCAGCAGTGATTTTGATATTTTCATTTTTGTGTGAATGAGCCAAAGCCTGTATCCACTTACAACATGTCCCAGTCAAGTTCAAAAACAGGTAGTCTACATTTTCATGAATGCATTCTAACATACCTTAAATTCTCTACAGGAGTAGCAGTTCTGTGTAGCAAGTAACTATGCCAACTGCTGCTACTGTGAGAATACAACATTTGTTAATATTTTCAAGAGAACAAAGAAAATCCCAGTTTTATTTGAAGGAGTTCATTTGATTCCATTTACACAAGCTAATGCTGAATCTGATGTCAAACATAAGTCTCTAAAATTATACCAATGTTAATTTTCCTTTCTCCCTTTTATGTGGGGGTGGGGGGGGAGGGATTTCCAACATATAGTCAATGATTTTCGATAAATATTTTGATTAATTTCCTAACTGTTAGTCATGTTTAAATTCAATAATAGTCATTTTCCAAAATTTGTGTGACTGTAAGACAGTTATGTAGCCATTCTGTAGTTTATCTCATTTCCCAGCAGATTGAAGTTCACTAACCAAACATTAAAAGGTGAAAATTACATAGTGGACAAATATTTAACCTGTTCATATGACAATCCTCTAAGATAGACAAGTTAATGCTTCCTCTAAAATGGGGATAGAGGAATGTCCTGTGACTACGTGAAATGCTCATCTGCTATTATCACCAACAGTAATTTCTACCTTTAAATGCTAATTTATGGAATTCTTTTTTTAATCCTTTATACAAATTTTTTATCAAAAGTTTAAAATTACATCAGCTCTTTCATGGCTCTTCATATTTTCAGGGATTTCTCGAACAACAAACATCAAAAACAGATTCTTATCAGTTGGTTCATCATAGTTATTAAGAACTCCATGCAAGTTTTGGGGGAAAGAATGCATGCAGTAGTTAAGTCACTCTAAACCCAGGAAAAATAATGTAAGTAAACATTGTATGATAGATTTTCCAGTTGCCAAGGCTGGTGCCACCAGCATGGAACCGACGATTGTGGACTAGGAAAACAGATGTAAGTCACTCTTGCTTGGACCATCACTCATTGTGCACTGTATGATCTTCTGAGCAGCCTTTTCGGCTGCCCTAAATGATTCTTGCACAAAATGTATGAGAGCTTCATTTTAATATTACCATATTAGTAATGAGATGGAAATCAGTACAGGCAACTTTTTCCAGTTTTCTCACAGGGCATGTGCTGTGTGATCAGTTCACAGGATTGGGCACGTACTGAAATAACAGGAATGTATATAAAAGGTGGATCTTCAGTATTTTCATTTGAAACATATATGAAAGTGGTGTTTAACTTCAAATTTGTGAGACATGAAATTTTCAGTGTTTTCTTTGGGAGTTTGTTTATTTTTGGAGGGGTTTGTCCTAACTTTGGCAGCAAGATTTATGATCGCTACTATCAAAATTTGAGCTTTGGAAAGTTTAGTAGGTAAACTTTCTCTCTGTGTTATTTGGGGAAGGAAGAGAATGAAAGGCAGGTTTGATTGCTCCACATGTGGACTTCCCTTACCCAAGCACATCATACTTGCGAATGTGCAGGGGAAATGGCAATGCAGGCTCTGCTACCCCGTGTCAGTGACAGAGTTATGCCATCTGCTGCAATCTGACCTGCAGATGACCCACGGCACAGTATCAGTTAAGGCCTTCATAACCTTTTACTTTTATGCCTCAGGCTCATTCCAAGTTACCGCAGGGCACGTCAACACCATTCGTCAATCCACAATGCACAGGCGCATTGCAGGATTTGCCAAAGTCTGGGTGGTGTTGATGCCACCCATTTGGGCATCAATATATATGTTGATATAATGTCATGCCCTCGTGCACCACAAGGTGTTCTACTCCACCAGATGGTCAGTGACCAGCAACAAAGTCAGACCTTGCTTTCCAGGTCACAGTTATGATGCCTTCATTTTAAGAGAATCTTCTGAACTATTTAACAGAAATGACAGACAACAAGGATGGAACATCAGAGACCGAGGCAATCCTCTTCAGCCCTCCTGACACCATTGCAACAGTTATATGACTGCATGGGCTTTGCTGTATCAAGAGTCATTATTGAACCACACTATTGGCAATTTGCAGCTTCAGATACTTGGACAGTGACTTACAATACAGCTTTGCTGGGTTGCCAAGGTTCTCAGACCATTGATACTAGAGATCACCTCATGGCTCCTCTCTGTGTTGCCTACAGAGCTTGAAAGTCTCCTTTGTGTCTCACCAATCACAAATTGCAGTCTGATCAAAGTACTATTCAGCATAGTCAAGACTTTGTCTGACATTCTACTGTTTTAGCTATGAAGTTCAACATTCTTGATTGCTGTTTTGCATTGTTTGGACATTATGGGGCCGATTTTAATTTGTTTTTAAATTGGTGTTAACTGGGTGGTAACTGCCTCAAAATGGGGTTGATACATTTATCTTTCCATTAACGCCAATGCTCTTCCCCCTGCCATTTTTACAGGGGGCTTTCACTGGGTGGCTGTATGGCCTGCCTGTTTCAAGCAGAAGGCCTGAATTAATATGCAAATCCAGGTTCTATGTACGGTATAGTGTAGAACTGGTTGGAGCGTGCACTGTGCATTCTCCGACCAGCCTTGCATGCGAAACATCCAAAGCGGCCTCAAAAATGGATCCTTCTTGCATTCTTCTGTTTTATTTTTCCATTTGTCAGGATACATGTGTTTCCTCAGTTTAGGTGAAGATTATCCTGAAGGTAAAACCTTCCCTTCCCCCTACCAGAAGTTCTCCCTAGCTCCTGTAATTTATTTGGCATAAGACCTCCATTCTACATCCACCTATATCATTGGACTCATGTGAACCACAACCTCTGATTTCGCCTCTTTCCATCACAGGATCTTATCCATCCGTATGGTCAAGTTCCGAACCCTGGCACTTGGGAAGCAACACATATTTAGGACTTCCAGATGATCTTACAGAAGATTCCATTAATCCATTTTACTGTGCAATCCTCTACAGCTGCTATGCTACCTTTAATTTTATCTGTTCCCTATTTGCCTTGAGCAAATAATGGCTGCCCTGTGTCATTGGCCTGGTTGTGATTATCATCACCTGCAGTTCCATCCTTATCCACCTCTAATTTCTTTAATTGGCTCTAATTTCACAGATTTCTTCTAATTCTTTTTTACATGCTCTAGGGGCTATCATCCAGCTGTTACTGTTTGCTGCACTGACACCTTCTATCTCAGTGGTGCCAGCTACATGAAAGGTATCTTCCGGAAACATTTTCTCCTTTGCTTATATTGTGCAACATAGCTAGTTGGTTCTTGAACCTGGCAATTTGTTTCTCAAAGGACTTAATTAGTCGGCACTTCATGCAAGTGTACTCCCTGGATACTTTGCGGATCCAGGATTGTCCACATCCTGCACGTCACAGATGTAATCTTAGCATCCACAACAGTCATCCCAATTTAGCTGTGACAATGATTCTTTAGTTTCATTATTTTATATTGTGCCTTCAACAACTCATTCTGTCCCACTCCCTTAAATGAGACAATTACTTCTTGCTCTGCCAAAAACCTGTTTGCTAAAAGTCCCCAAATAAAATAATAATTATAAAAATTCAAACTTATAATACACAGCTAACAATTTACAATACTCTATTAAGGACTGATCTTATGGGAAAGCTGAACTTCATACAAAAAAAAAGATATGTTCCAGTCCTAGCTCTTCAAATGCTTTTGTCTTCAGGGGGTGTACCATTTCCCTTCCTCTAATTGGCACACTTCACATTTCTGAGATTTTTAGAAAATGATGTTAATGCCTCTTATCTCTCCCCCAACTTCCTTTAGTGTTCTTGAATGCATTCTGGATCTGGTAGCTTTACTATTTTCAGTGCCATTCATTTTTTTTTAAGTGTCAAAATCTCCAATATCCACATCCTCTTCCACATCCTTCTCAGATACACCTACAGTCCTACTTTTGTATTCCTCTATCAAATCTCATGCAAAGTATTTATTAGACATCTCTGCCATTCTCTTCATCTCAAGCACACGATAGTCCCTTGTGGCTCCAATTAGGCTCATCCTTCTTTTCTATCCTTTTATTTATGTGTTTATAAAATATTTTACTATTTCCCTTTGTGGTGACCTTTCATATTTTTCTTCTGTATTATCCCCCTGTATTTATTATGTGCTTCTTTTAAATTCTAATTTTTGACCTAACCTTTTTTTATTCATGCCTTTGACATTATCCCCCTTGCACCTAGTCAGAATATAATTAACCTGTACTTTATCCATTTCATCTTTAAATATCTCCCACTGTTTGATCTGATACTTTTCCAATTAATCTGGTTTAGGCCCCTATCATCAGCTGAAATGATCAGAAACAGACCTGGATGCATTCTAAGAATCCCTCCTCATTTTGACCACAAACTTTGTCTTAACCCAGACTAAAACATAAAAACATAGAAAATAGGTGCAGGAGTAGGCCATTTGGCTCTTCGAGCCTGCACCACCATTCAATAAGATCATGGCTGATCATTCCCTCAGTACCCCTTTCCTGCTTTCTCTCCATACCCCTTGATCCCTTTAGCCGTAAGGGCCATATCTAACTCCCTCTTGAATATATCCAATGAACTGGCATCAACAACTCTCTGCGGTAGGGAATTTCACAGGTTAACAACTCTCTGAGTGAAGAGGTTTCTCCTCATCACGGTCCTAAATGGGCCTACCCCTTATCCTTACACTGTGTCCCCTGGTTCTGGACTTCCCCAACATCGGGAACATTCTTCCCGCATCTAACCTGTCCAGTCCCGTCAGAATCTTATAAGTTTCTATGAGATCCCTTCTCATCCTTTTAAACTCCAGTGTATAAAGGCCCAGTTGATCCAGTCGCTCCTCATATGTCAGTACCGACATCCCAAGAATCAGTCTGGTGAACCTCAATAGCAAGAACGTCCTTCCTCAGATTAGGAGACCAAAACTGAACACAATATTCCAGGTGAGGCCTCACCAAGGCCCTGTACTACTGCAGTAAGACCTCCCTGCACCTATACTCAAATCCCCTAGCTATGAAGGCCAACATACCATTTGCCTTCTTCACCGCCTGCTGTACCTGCATGCCAACTTTCAATGACTGATGAACCATGACACCCAGGTCTTGTTGCACCTCCCCCTTTCCTAATCTGCCGCCATTCAGATAATATTCTGCCTTCGTGATTTTGCCCCCAAAGTGGATAACCTCACATTTATCCACATTATACTGCATCTGCCATGCATTTGCCCACTCACCTAACCTGTCCAAGCCACCCTGTAGCCTTTTAGCGTCCTCCTCACAGCTCACACCGCCACCCAGTTTAGTGTTATCTGCAATCCTGGAGAGATTACATTCAATTCCTTCATCTAAATCATTAATGTATATTGTGGGGTCCCAGCACTGAGCCCTGCGGCACCCCACTAGTCACTGCCTGCCATTCTGAAAAGGACCCGTTTATCCCGACTCTCTGCTTCCTGTCTGCCAACCAGTTCTCTATCCACGTCAGTACATTACCCCCAATACCATGAGCTTTGATTTTGCATACCAATCTCTTGTATGGGACCTTGTCAAAAGCCTTTTGAAAGTCCAAATACACCACATCCACTGGTTCTCCCTTGTCCACTCTGCTAGTTACATCCTCAAAAAATTCCAGAAGATTTGTCAAGCATGATTTCCCTTTCATAAATCCATGCTGACGTGGACTGATCCTGTCACTGCTTTCCAAATGCACTGCTATTTCATCTTTAATAATTGATTCCAACATTTTCCCCACTATTGATGTCAGGCTAACCGGTTTATAATTACCCACTTTCTCTCTCCCTCTTTTTAAAAAGTGGTGTTACATTAGCTACCTTCCAGTCCATAGGAACTGATCCAGAGTCGATAGACTGTTGGAAAATGATCACCAATGCATCCACTATCTCTTTGGCCACTTCCTTAAGCACTCTGGGATGCAGACTGTCAGGTCCCGGGGATTTATTAGCCTTCAATCCCATCAATTTCCCGAACACAATTTCCTGCTTTATAAAGATATCCTTCAGTTCCTCCTTCTCACTTAACCTTCGGTCCCCTACTATTTCCAGAAGGTTATTTGTGTCTTCCTTCATGAAAACAGAACCAAAGTATTTGTTTAACTGGTCCACCATTTCTTTGTTCCCCATTATAAATTCACCTGAATCTGACTGCAAGGGACCTACGTTTGTTTTCACTAATCTTTTTCTTTTCACATATCTATAGAAGCTTTTGCAGTCATTTTTTATGTTCCCAGCAAGCTTCCTCTCATACTCTATTTCCCCCCCTCCTAATTAAACCCTTTTGTCCTCCTCTGCTGTATTACAAAATTCTCCCAGTCCTCAGGTTTGCTGCTTTTTCTAGCCAATTTATATGCCTCTTCCTTGGATTTAACACTATCCTTAATTTCCCTTGTTAGCCACAGTTGAGCCACCTTCCCCATTTTATTTTTACTCCAGACAGGGATGAAGTTCATCCATGTGATCTTTCAATATTTGCCATTGCCTATCCACCATCAACCCTTTAAGTATCACTTGCCAGTCTATTCTAGCTAATTCACGCCTCATACCATCGAAGTTACCTTTCCCCAAGTTCCGGACCCTAGTCTCTGAATTAACTGTGACTCTCCATCTTAATAAAGAATGCTACCATATTATGGTCACTCTTCCCCAAGGGGCCTCGCACAACAAGATTGTTAATTAGTCCTTTCTCATTACACAGTATAGGATGGCCAGCCCTCTAGTTGATTCCTCGACATATTGATCTAGAAAACCATCCCTAATACACTCCAGGAAATCCTCCTCCACCGCATTGCTACCAGTTTGGTTAGCCCAGTCAATATGTTGATTAAAGTCGCCTATGATAACTGCTGTACCTTTATTGCACGCTTCCTTAATTTCTTGTTTGATACTGTCCCCATCCTCATTACTACTGTTTGGTGGTCTGTACACAATTCCCACTAGCATTTTCTGCTCTTTGGTATTCCGTAGCTCCACCCATACAGATTCCACATCATCCAAGCTAATGTCCTTCCTTACTATTGCATTAATTTTCTCTTTAACCAGCAACGCCACCCCACCTCCTTTTCGTTTCTGTCTATCCTTCCTAAATGTTGAATACCCCTGGATGTAGAGTTCCCAGCCTTGGTCACCCTGGAGCCATGTCTCCGTGATGCCAATTACATTATAACTGTTAACTGCTATCTGCGCAGTTAATTCGTCCACCTTATTCCGAATACTCCCCGCATTGAGGCACAGAGCCTTCAGGCTTGTCTTTTTAACACCCTTTGCCCCTTTAGGATTTTGCTGTAATGTGGCCCTTTTAGCCTTGGGTTTCTCTACCCTCCACTTTTACTTTTCTTCTTTCTATCTTTTGCTTCTGCCCCCAATCTACTTTCCTCTGTCTCCCTGCATAGGTTCCCATCCCCCTGCCGTATTAGTTTAACCCCTCCCCAACAGCACTATGAAAGACTCCCCCTGGGACATTGGTTCCGGTCCTGCCCAGGTGTAGACCATCTGGTTTGAACTGGTCCCACCTTCCCCAGAACCGGTTCCAATGTCCCAGGAATTTGAATCCCTTCCTTGTGCACCACTCCTCAAGCCATGTATTTATCTGAGCTATCCTGCGATTCCTACTCTGACTAGCACGTGGCACTGGTAGCAATCCTGAGATTACTACTTTTGAAGTCTTACTTTTTAATTTAGCTCCTAGCTCCCTAAATTCTTCTTGTAGGACCTCATCCCATTTTTTACCTATATCGTTGGTACCTATATGCACCACGACAACTGGCTGTTCACCCTCCTCCTCCAAAATGTCCCGCACCCGCTCCGAGACATCCTTGACCCTTGCACCAGGGAGGCAACATACCATCCTGGAGTCTCGGTTGCGGCCCCAGAAATGTCTATCTATTCCCCTTACAATAGAATCCCTTATCACTATAGCTCTCCCCTCTTTTTCCTGCCCTCCTGTGCAGCAGAGCCACCCACGGTGCCATGGACTTGGTTGCTGCTGCCCTCCCCTGATGAGTCATTCCCCCAGCAGTACCCAAAGCGGTGTATCTGTTTTGCAGGGGGGGTGACCGCAGGAGACCCCTGCACTACCTTCCTTCCACTGCTTTTCCTGTTGGTCCCCCATCCCTTATCTGGCTGTGTAACCTTCACCTGCGGTAAGACCAACTCACTAAACGTGCTATTCACGTCATTCTCAGAATCATGGATACTCCCTAGTGAATCCACCTGCAGCTCCAGTGCCACAATGCGGCCTGTCAGGAGCTGCAGCCAGATACACTTCCTGCATATGTCGTCGTCAGGGACACTGGAAGTGTCCCTGACTTCCCACATAGTACAGAAGGAGCATAACACATGTCCGAGCTCTCCTGTCATGTCTTAACCCCTAGATTAACTAAATTTGGCAACAATAATGCTAAAGTTTACTTACTGATAAAGAAACAAAAAAGAAAAACTACTTACCAATCACTTATCCCCTTGGCTGTGACATCACCTTTCTATTTCTTTCTACTTCTTTTTTGCCTTCTCTCCCTGCTGCAGCTGCACTAGCTGATCTTTATAGGCTGCTCTGACGTCTCCGACTGCCACCACCTCTCCAACTGCCGCTGGGCTCTTATAGGCCACTCCGACGTCCCTAAACCTCTTGCTGTGACATCACACTTCGTTTTCTTTTCCTCCCAGGTCGGGGAGTCAGCACTGGTGGGGAAAACAAGACAAAGCAACACCTCCTGCTCCCACTTGCCCAAATTCTCCCACTTACCAAACTCTTACCTTTGCACTCTGACCTGCCACTGCACTCCGAGCAAGACTGCACCAAGCCCCCTCTTTTTATACTGTTCCTGGCTGACTCACCACTGGCCTGTTTAGGGAACCAGTTTTTACTAGCTGTCCAATTAACTAAGCTAACTTGCTTGTTTGTCTCTGCTTAAACCTATAAGAATCCTATCTGTTTACTATTGCAGTTTTACTTAAACTTGTAATCTTATTTTACCTTTAGAAGCTACTCGAGATTGTCACTAGTAATTTACACCAACCTTGAAATGGTTTAAAAGGGATTAACCCTTAAAGTTTTCCCACTTACCAAACTTTTACCTTTGCACTCTGACCTGCCGCTGCACTCTGAGCAAAACTGCACCAATTAAACTAATTTAGAATAGATTTTAAAAAAAACATTATAATTACATTCCTATTGCCACTGCAGACCTCTCCATATTCCCTACAAATCTCATCCTTGTATTCTTTAATGCTAATCGAAAGTCTATAATGTACACCAAATATCCGAACACATTCCTTACCTCAGTCTGTCTGAGCATCACTAAGGAAAACTTTCCTTTCTATACCTGTAATTGTATCCTTAATACTTTTTTTCCTTTTCAATCTCTCCTAAAAGTTTTAAAGCTGGGAATATTTAGTTCCCAGTTTTGTCATGACTGAAACCAAGTTTCTGTCCTGGTTACAACATTTTGGGGTGAGTTCCACAGAGACTCCCCTGCTCATCCGGCGTATCCATGGAAACTATGAGAAAATAGCAGTTACAACAGACAAGCAGCAGAATCCCCATGGAAATTCACCCCCGTGTCTCCACATTCTAACCAGGGCCTCTAGTTCCTGGACACTTTTTAATGGTTTCCACATTCACATATAAACAATGCACCATTGACCAACTCATACTAATCAGTACTATTTTTCTTTCTTTTTTTTTTCTTCTCGAGCCTCTCCTAATTGCCCTAGCATATGTTTCTCTATATCCTCTCCCTTGAGCTTACTATTTTAGTTGCTTTTCCCTGTCACTATAGTTATTTGTAACCCCCCCCCCCCCCCCCCATTTAAGATTTGCTTTTTCTCCCTACTTTACAGATTTAAGTCCTTCCCCATTATTGTATTTACCCTTTTCTGCAATGACATTGGCCGTTCATTTTCGGTGAAGCCTATCCCAGTTGTAAAGCTTCCTCCTGTCCAGAACATGTCCTAGTGCTCGAGAAATCTGAAACCCTTTTTACAGAATTTGTCAACCCAAGTATTGATGTGTCTGCTCTGCTTCTTCCTAACTGACCTAGTGCATGGGACTCTTTTTTTTAAATACCTAACTCCTAAAATTTTCTTTTCAAAAACTTCCATCCTGTTCTTCCATATATCATTGGTTCCAACATGAATCATCCCTTTCCAGATAATTTTCATCTACTTCATTATTTTTTGTACCCTGGCAATTGGGAGCTAGCATGCCATTTGGATCTCCCAGTCACAGCTACAGTAAAGTCTATCTATTTCTCTGATGATAAAATCCCCAATAACTATCACATGACCTTCTCAACACTTATCATTTCTTCCTGTTTGTGTAACCACATGGTCCTTGCTGCTGCTCACCATTTGCCTCCCTGAGTCGTCGCCCTCATCTATATCATAGATATCCAGTACTGTCAACACAGCAGACAACTTTGATTCTTCTTCGCCATCCTCTCCAAGCCAGTGCATGGTCACCTACTCTCCTTGTTCTGTCTCACTATTCCTCTCTAACTGTGAAGTGACCACCTCCAGCAATGTGTGCCCTTGGGATCCTTGTGTCCTTTATGTATAGTGTGGATTGTCTCGACTATTCCTCAATCTCAGCAGTTGGAGCTTAACCAAGTCCACTTGGGGACACCCCTTATACCTGTGGTTGTCCTGGACACACACAGTTTTCAGACACTCATGCAACATGCAAGTTCTGCATAACAGATTTCCACGGTCCATCAGATCTTTCCATTCAAGGTGGTCAAAAAATGAATGCTGGAATATGAACAGAGAAATTGTGTTTTGTTTCCTGGATGTTATATCTTTGATGCTACAGACCTCATCATCCTAGGCAGTCCCTCGGAATCGAGGAAGACTTGCTTCCACTCCTGAAGTGAGTTCTTTGGTGGCTGAACAGTCCAATACGAGAGCCACAGACTCTGTCACAGGTGGGACAGATAGTCATTGAGGGAAGGGGTGGGTGGGACTGGTTTTTGCCGCACACTCTTTCCGCTGCCTGCGCTTGATTTCTGCATGCTCGCAGATGCACTTCCTCCACTTAGGCCAGAGTCTCCCAGCTGTCAGTGGGGATGTTGCACTTTATCAGGATGTTGCATGGTAGCTGAAATGGAAGCACCTTAGATCCTTGACTACAAATCCAGTCCCACCATGCATGCTTCCCCTAGACAGTGTGTTTTACCATTCTTAGCTGGGTCATCAGGAGGCTGGGGGAGCAGGAAAACTGCCCAAAAATTCTGCCACTTGTTTCATTGACAGACCTACTTTCCTGATCAACAAGACTATAGTTTGAATATAGAGGGAAGAAAAAAATCAAATGAGTAATATTTTTTTCAAAACTGCTTATTAAAATCGTGGCCACGATGCTGATAGTTTTATAAATAACAATTATTCACTGGTCAGAACAGCCTTTTATAGGAAATTATCATATTTGAAATGTCGCCAATGTTCCCCTCAGTCACGCAGCGGTCTGGAGCTCCTGCGCAGGCCGCTTGCCGGCTTTTTAATTGGAATAACTGTGCATGCATGGAAATTTGAATCAGCCGTGCAGCCACTTAAAGGGGTCGCGCATCCAAAAAGAAATTACAGGGGAACATTGAATGTCGCATGCTCTTAAATGTTTGTAAAGCGTATTAATGTGATCTGCAGTATTGGTTATGTGTTTTAGGTCTCAAAAAGATGAATATGTTTTAAGTTAAACTTTAGCAAAAAATTTATTGTGGGCCTGTGCAGATATTCCAAATGATAAGTCTTATATGCTACACATTTGGAATCAATGCAGCACAATCTTTCGCATTGCACAATTCTCATTATAATGATGCTGACTTCACAGAAATCAGTAATTTGATATCACTACATGGCTGCAGTGTGTACCATCTACAAGATGCACTGCAGCAGCTCGCCATGGCTTCGTGGACAGCACCTCCCAAACCCGTGACCTCTACCACCTAGGAGGTCAAGGCCAGCAAGCGCATGGGAATACCACCATCTCCACATTCCCCTCCAAGTCACACACTATCTTGACTTGGACATATATCGCTGTTCCTTCATTGTGACTGGGTCAGAATCCTGGAACTCCCTGCCTAACAGCACTTCACCATGTGGACTGCAGTGATTCCAGAAAGCGGCTCACTACCATCTTCTCCAGGGCAGCTAGGGTGGGCAATAAATACTAGCCATGCTGGCGAAACCCATATCCCAAGAATGAATTTTTTTTTAAATAGAAAAATCATTTGAAAGTGGTGAAAATGTATTATTGTGCAGCAAACTTTATAAAATGTAAACATTTAAACAGAACTCAGGTGGCCCACTATACTCTCTTTACATTTCTAATGATTAAAAAATGAGCTGACTATCTCATCAGCTCTTGTATTATTTAAAAGTTCATTGGCAACAAGAGGCTGTTGAGAGGAGCTCCAGGCATGTGTTTCAGTGCGCATGTCTGGAGCTCTGTTTTCTTCCACTCAATGGCAGTGTAATCGAGAAGTGTAACCATGGCTATCCACTTGCATTATTCTTAAAGATGTATCTGATCCTGCACCATTTGGTGCGATAGAACTGGGGCTTTTTTTTCAGAGAGATGTACAATATTTGATACAAGTCATTGCAGCATTTTTTCAAAACTTAAATCCTGCAAGGAGTTTAAAAAAACTGACTGAAATATAAAATTCATTTTTATTATGCAGTTAAGGCCGAACCACTCCTGTCGAGGTGGTTGCAAGAATACAAAAAATCTGTAGTCTATAACAGAATCTATATGGTTAGATTTTTGTTTTCAGCACCTGAATGGTAAACTGGTGGAGCAGATCAACCACCTATTGCAATGGAATGGAAATGGGACCGGGTCTATAATGGGTGTCCAACCTGCTTTGCCAGACTACCGTCCCATGGTATTTTGTAAATAGTTCTTGAAAAAGCATTTGGAGTATGACAGGAAGTTACTGTCCTTTTCATATTGTCTTACTAAAATATTCATTGCCTTATCTACTGGTGCAAGAATCAAACAAAACAAAACAGCAGCATTGAAAACCCCAATTGTAAACTGCATCTCATGTTCAAGTATTACAAGATTAGAGTATTTCACTTTTGTGGGAGAGGCATCACAATCCTGTTCAGTGAAAAATACAAAGATTAAAAAATGGATACTGCAATTCAGTATCACTGAATGGTCTAGATTACATGATGTGTTTCAGAACATGATTCAAAGGCCACCCATGTAATATATCCAACATTGCTTCATTGTTACTATACTGTGGAAGTTCCATCTGTTGTGGAAAAGGCCATTATACATCTCTTGTGCTATGGCATTTGTGACTTATGGGGCTTTCACATTCACAATAAAACTCCCATTAATCTATACTGCACGACCTCTGATGCAATACCTTAAATTTAGCCTCATTATTCACCACATATATTATAAATGTGCATTTTATTCTCATTCAACTTCAATGTATTCACTACTGTTAATTGTGAAGATATAAAACTGTACACTGCAGGTTAATAACAAACGTCAGTACTGTAAGGGTTTAATACCAATACTACATTGCAATACAATGATGTGTCCAATCCGGACTGTACCAGTGCAGTTATGTTAGCTACTTGTTGTGTAAAGCCAAGGACTGTGAACGACTTTTCAATAAATTTTCCTGTTGGAATCGAGGAAATGTCAATCAAGCCTTTGAACAAAACTTTACATGACATGGAATCTATTGTTACGGGCTTCCTTAACAAAAAAAAACACAAAAAAGCTACCTATGATACACATTGTTTGATGCCTGTACAACAGTTTATGTAAATAAAGTAATGTGTAATATAATAAATTTCAAAGTATGTTCCTTACTTGTTTTTCTTTAATGTAGCTGATTTCTAACTATAAGGTAGTGGTGATTATCTCTTGCCCAGGAGTTTAAATCATAGATAGATTTTCAAGTATTTTTATTACAGAAATAGGTTTTAGAATTTTGGAAATATTCCCGACATTCAGATATCTGAATCAAACCTCGGAGCCAAGATGCAGCCTCCCGGTAAGGCCTGTTACTGCTGGAAAGCGGTAGCCACGCAGCGGTGTTGAATGGCCGCCGAAATTCGCCTCGGTTTTTTATTGGCAGTGATCATATCCGGCCCGCTCCCCCCACTTCTGCTCCGCTGCTGCCGAACCCTCCTAAGTGCGTCATCAAAGCACGCACCACCAATCTCCCGCCCCGAAGCAAAATTTACCATGAAAAACCTTGCGACCGCCGCTCGGTGCCCCTGACAGTTTGCGCAGTGTGTGTAAAATGGCGGTGTGGCCACCATTAAAGGGGAGGGTGCACTGCCGCAGCCGCTATATTTTTTTTTTGTCAGCCAACTGCCAGGTCAGCCCAACAATTATGCCCCCGGGTTCGGCCAGGCCACCAACAGGCAGTCTGGCACCCCCTCTTGGGTGCCAGGCTGCTGGCCCGGCCAAAACCCACCCTGGTGACCCAGTGGACCTAACTAAAAGAATTACAGATCTTGCAGCGGCCCTTCCCTTTAAGTGAAGGAGAGAGACGTGGTGACGCGCCAATGTGATGACGTCACCAGTGCCACGCTGATGACTGACAGCGGCGGACACTCCGCCCACCCCTCACTTCCGCCCCCATTATGACCGACTACCTCCCCATTGGGGAAAAGAAAGACGAGCTGAATTTTGCGCAAGAGGTCACCGACCCCACTGCGGCGGTGAAAACAGCTGAAACACGGTAAGTGCACCACGTTTCCGGCAGGGGGTGAATTTTGGCCCCCTCAGGTTATATATTTATGCATGGTTGAGACATGAATCTGCACCTTTTAAGAAACACGTCAAAGTACAATGTTCAACAGAATATCTTCCTAAAGCAGTTGAGGTCGGAGATGTTTATAATATCTGAAAACACAACTATTGCAGGAAGACTCCAGGTGCAGAGAAAACCCAAAAGTCTATTATTACCTTATAGCATCTGTTTGTCAATTTTCTTTCTGTAATATTTACCCATGAAAGTAGTAATTGAGGTTGATGGCTATAAACATACTGCCTTGATAATTAGGGATAGGTTAAATATTATAGCCATAAATTCAGGAAAAACAGGAATAGGCCCCATTTCCTCTTTTTTTTTTAAAGAGTAAATACCCCTGCATCATGTAAATCTGCTTTCCACTGGAACTGATGGTTTTTCTGGTGGTGAATATATTCCTGCCAGTCCCATCTTCAGTGATGTCAAGACAGAAGGGTCAGATTTAGGAAGTGCCCCCCGCCCCCCAAACCCGGCCTCAGAATTTGGCTTGTGTTAAAGAGGTAGAGGTACGGTGGAATCATCGGAGTTTATGGCACAGAATGTGGCCATTCGGCCCATTGTGTCTGAGCCGCCCGAAAAAGAGCTATCTAGCCTAATCCCATTTTCCAGCTCTTGGTCTATAGCCCTGTAAGCCATGCCATTTTAAGAGCGCTTCCAAGTTTTTAAATACGATGAGGGTTTCTGCGTCGACCACCTTTTCAGGCAGTGAGATCCAGACCCCCACCACACTTTCCTGTAATGTGATGACCAGAGCTGTATGCAGTATTCTAGTTGTGGCCTAACTAGTGTTTTATACAGCTCTACCGTAAACTCACTGCTTTTATATGCTATGCCTCGGCTAATAAGGGAAATATACTGTATGCCTTCTTAACCAAAATATCTACCTGCCCTGCTACTTTCAGGGATCTGTGGATATGCACTCCAAGGTCCCTCTGTTTATCTACACTTCTCAGTATCCTACCATTTATTGTGTATCCCTTGCCTTGTTAGCCAAATTGAAGTCAACCTCCCACTTCTCTGGGTTGACTTCAATTTGCCACTTTTCTGCCCACCTGAACAGTGCATTGATTCCTTCCTGCAGTCAACAACTGTCTTCCTCACTATCAATCACACGGCCAATTTTTGCATTCGATGCAAACTTCTTAATGCCCCCTATATTGAGGTCTAAATCATTGATATATACCACAAAAAGCAAGAAACCTAGTCTTCATCATAGGCAGTCCCTCGGAATCGAGGAAAACTTGCTTTCACTCTTAACATGAGTTCTTAGGTGGCTGTACAGTCCATTACAAGAACCACAGTCTCTGTCACAGGTGGGACAGATAGTCGTTGCGGGAAGCGGTGGGTGGGATTGGTTTGCCGCACGCCATTTCCGCTGCCTGCGCTTGATTTCTGATGCTTTCGGCGACGAGACTCGAGGTACTCAGTGCCCTCCTGGATGCACTTCCTCCACTTAGGGCGGTCTTTGGCCAGGGACTCCCAGGTGTCAGTGGGGATGTTGCACTTTATCAGGGAGGCTTTGAGGATGTCCTTGTAATGTTTCCGCTGCCCACCTTTGGCTCCATTGCTGTGAAGGAGTTCTGAGTAGAGCGCTTGCTTTGGGAGTCTCGTGTCTGACATGCGAACTATGTGGTCTGCCTAGCGAAGCTGATCAAGTGTGGTCAGTGATTCAATGCTGAGGATGTTGGCCAAGTCGAGGATGCTAACGTTGGTGCGTCTGTCCTCTCGGAATTTGTAGGATCTTGCAGAGACATCGTTGGTGGTATTTCTCCAGTGATTTGAGGTGTCTACTGTACATGGTTCATGTTTCTGAGCCACACAGGAGGGCGGGTATTACTACAGCTCTGTAGACCGTGAGCTTGGTGGAAGTTTTGAGGGCCTGGTCTTCAAACACTCTTTTCGTCAGGCATACTGAGCCTATGGAACATCACTGGAAACAGCCTTCCAGTCACAAAAGCCCCTGTCGACCATCATGCTTGACAAATCTTCTAGAATTTTTTGAGGATGTAACTAGTAGAGTGGACAAAGGAGAACCAGTGGCTGTGGTGTATTTGGACTTTGAAAAAGCTTTTGACAAGGTCCCATGCAAGAGATTGCTGTGCAAAATTAAAGCACATGGTATTGGGGTTAATGAACTGGTTGGCAGACAGAAAGCAGAGAGTCGGGATAAACGGATCCTTTTCAGAATGGCAGGCAGTGACTAGTGGAGTGCCGCAGGGCTCAGTGCTGGGACCCTAGCTATTTACAATATACATCAATGATTTAGATGAAGGACTTGAGTGTAATATCTCCAAGTTTGCAGATGACACTAAGCTGAGTGGCGGTGTGAGCTGTGAAGAAGATGCTAAGAGGTGGCAGGGTGACTTGGACAGGTTAGGTGAGTGGGCAAATGCATGGCAAATGCAGTATAATGTGGATAAATGGTGGCAAAAACGTGAAGGCAGAATATTATCTGAATGGCAGCAGATTAGGAAAAGGGGAGGTGCAACGAGACCTGGGTGTCATGGTACATCAATCATTAGATTCCTCAGGTATTGGGACCATTTCTGGGGTTGCACCTCAACAGAGCTGGGACCAGTGTCCTCACGGGAGCTTTTGCTAGTGCTGTTGGGGAGGGTTTAAAATAGCTTGGCAGGGGGATGGGAACCGAAGAATAGATTCAGTGGGGAGAGAAGCAAAGCTGGATTGGGCAGCAGAGAAGTAGAAGTGGAAAGTGAATTTGGAAGACAGAGGAAACAAGGGCTGAAACATAGAAAACAGAGGAGTTTGGCAATACTAAATGGTATATACTTCAATGCAAGGAGTATAGGAAATAAGGCAGATGAGCTGAGAGCTGGTTACAGGGCTTTTAGATGGGATAGAGAGAGGGGGGTCACAGTATTGATTAAAGAAACAATTACAGCTGTGAGAAGGGATGATATGTTAGAGGGGTCATCAAACGAGGCCATATGGGTTGAATTAAAGAACAGAAAAGGGGCGATCACAAAGCTGGGAGTGTACTATAGACCCTCAAGCAACCAGAGAGAGATAGAAAAACAAATATGTGAGAAAGTTGCTGTGAAGTGCAAAAACTATAGAACTGTAATAGTGGGGGATTTCAACTACCCTAATATTAACTGGGAAAAAGGTATTGTGAATGGTACAGAGGGTGCGGAATTCCCAAAATGCATTCAGGAGAACTTCTTTAGCCAGTATGTAACAAGCCCAACAAGGGAGGGGACGGTTCTGGACTTGGTTTTGGGGAATGAAGAGGGGCAGGTGGAAGGGGTATCAGTGGGAGAGCATTTTGGTGCTCGTGATCATAATTCAGTAAGATTTAGGGTAGTTATGGAAAAGGACAAAGGGGGACCAGGAATAAAAGTTCTCAATTGGGGTAAAGCAAATTTTGCTGAGCTGAGATGGGATTTGGCCAAAGTTGACTGGAAACGGCTACTTGATGGTAAATCAGTGTCAGAGCAGTGGGAGGCATTCAAGGAGGAAATCCTGAGGGTACAGAGCAAGTATGTTCCCTTCTTAAAAAAAAGGGTACGGTTAACAAATCTGGATGTCAAGGGACATACTGGGTAAAATAAAGACAAAAAGAGAAGCTTATAGATACCAAGACCTCAACACTGCAGAAACTGTAGAGGAGTATAAGAAGTGCAGGGGTGCAATTAAAAAAGATATCAATAAAGCAAAGAGAGAGCATGAAGGAATGATGGCAAATAAAATCAGGGAAACCCCAAAGATGTTTTATACATACATTAAAAGCAAGAGGACAACTAGAGAAAGAGTGGGGCCTATTAAAGACCATAAAGGAAATCTGTGTGTGGAAGACGTGGGTAGGATTCTTAATGAATACTTTGCACCCATTTTCACAAAAGAGAGGGGCGATGCAAACTTTGCAATGAGGGAGGAGGAATGTGGAAATATCAGACAAGATAAACATAGTGAGAGAGGAAGTATTAAGGGGCTTAACAGCTTTGAAAGTGGATAAATCCCCAGGCCTGGATGAAATATATCCCAGGCTGTTAACAGAAGCAAAAGAGTAAATAACAGAGGCTCTGACCATCAATTTCCAATCCTCTCTGGCCACAGGTGTGGTGCCAGAGAACTGGAGAACTGCTAATATTGTACCTTTGTTTAAAAAGGGAGAAAAGGATAGACCGAGTAATAACAGGCTGGTCAGCCTAATCTCGGTGGTGGGAAAATTATGGGAAGAAATCCTGAGGGACAGGATAAATCTTCATTTGGAAAGACATGGATTAATCAAGAACAGTCAGCATGGATTTGTCAAGGGAAGGTCGTGTCTGACTAACTTGATTAAATTTTTTGAGGAGATAACCAGGAGGTCGACGAGGGAAGTGCGTATGATGTAGTGTATATCGATTTTAACAAAGTTTTTGATTAGGTCCCACATGGCAGACTGGTCACAAAAGTAATAGCCCATAGGATCCAGGGCAAAGTGGCAAGTTGGATCCAAAATTGGCGCGGAGGCAGGAAGTAAAGGGTAATGGTTGATGGGTGTTTTTGTGACTGGAAGGCTGTATCCAGTGGGGTTCTACAGGGCTCAGTGCTGGGTCTCTTGCTTTTTGTGGTATATCAATGACTTGGACTTAAATGTTGGGGGTATGATTAAGAAGTTTGCAGATTACACTAAAATAGGCTGTGTGGTTGATAATGGAGAAAAAAGCTGCGGACTGCAGGAATAGATCAATGTACTGGTCAGGTGGCAGAACAATGGCAAATGGAATTCAATCCTGAGAAGTGTGAGGTAATGAATTTGGGGAGGTCAAACAAGGCAAGGGAATACACATTAAATGGTACGACACTGAAAAGTGTAGAGGAACAAAGGGACCTTGGAGTGCAGGTCCACAGATTCCTGAAAGTAGTAGGCCAGGTAGACAAGGTGGTTAGGAAGGCATGTGGAATACTTGCCTTTATTAATCGAGGCATGGAATACAAGAGCAAGGAAGTTATGCTAGAACTGTATAAAACACTGGTTAGGCCGCAGCTGGAGTACTGTGTGCAGTTCTGGTCACCACCTTACATTATAGGCAGTCCCTCGAAATCGAGAAAGACTTGCTTCCACTCTAAAAGTGAGTTCTTAGGTGACTGAACAGTCCAATATAGGGATTACAGTCTCTGTCACAGGTGGGACAGTCGTTGCAGGAAAGGGTGGGTGGGGAGTCTAGTTTGCTGCACGCTCCTTCCGCTGCCTGTGCTTGCTTTCTGCATGCTCTCGGCGACGAGATTCGAGGTGGTCAGCGCCCTCCCAGATGCACTTCCTCCACTTAGGGCGGTCTTTGGCCAGGGACTCCCAGGTGTCAGTGGGGATGTCGCATTTTATCAAGGAGAACATTAGAACATAAGAACATACGGATTAGGAACAGGAGTAGGCCATCTAGCCCCTCGAGCCTGCTCCGCCATTCAACAAGATCATGGCTGATCTGGCCATGGACTCAGCTCCACTAACCCGCCCGCTCCCCGTAACCCTTAATTCCCTTTTGGTTAAAAATCTATCTATCTGTGACTTGAATACATTCAATGAGCTAGCCTCAACTGCTTCCTTGGGCAGAGAATTCCACAGATTCACAACCCTCTGGGAGAAAAAATTCCATCTCAACTCGGTTTTAAATTGGCTCCCCCGTATTTTGAGGCTGTGCCCCCTAGTTCTAGTCTCCCCTACCAGTGGAAACAACCTCTCTGCCTCTATCTTGTCTACCCCTTTCATTATTTTAAATGCTTCTATAAGATCACCCCTCATCCTTCTGAACTCCAACGAGTAAAGACCCAGTCTACTCAATCTATCATCATAAGGTAACCCCCTCATCTCCGGAATCAGCCTAGTGAATCGTCTCTGTACCCACTCCAAAGCCAGTATATCCTTCCTTAAGTAAGGTGACCAAAACTGCACGCAGTACTCCAGGTGCGGCCTCACCAATACCCTGTACAGTTGCAGCAGGACCTCCCTGCTTTTGTACTCCATCCCTCTCGCAATGAAGGCCAACATTCCATTCGCCTTCCTGATTACCTGCTGCACCTGCAAACTAACTTTTTGGGATTCATGCACAAGGACCCCCAGGTCCCTCTGCACCTCAGCATGTTGTAATTTCTCCCCATTCAAATAATGTTCCCTTTTACTGTTTTTTCTCCCAAGGTAGATGACCTCACACTTTCCGACATTGTATTCCATCTGCCAAACCTTAGCCCATTCGCTTAACCTATCCAAATCTCTTTGCAGCCTCTCTGTGTCCTCTACACAACCCGCTTTCCCACTAATCTTTGTGTCATCTGCAAATTTTGTTACACTACACTCTGTCCCCTCTTCCAGGTCATCTATGTATATTGTAAACAGTTGTAGTCCCAGCACCGATCCCTGTGGCACACCACTAACCACCGATTTCCAACCCGAAAAGGACTCATTTATCCCAACTCTCTGCTTTCTGTTCGCCAGCCAATTCTCTATCCATGTTAATACATTTCCTCTGACTCCGCGTACCTCTATCTTCTGCAGTAACCTTTTGTGTGGCACCTTATCGAATGCCTTTTGGAAATCTAAATACACCACACCCATCGATACACCTCTATCCACCATGCTCGTTATATCCTCAAAGAATTCCAGTAAATTAGTTAAACATGATTTCCCCTTCATGAATCCATGCTGCGTCTGCTTGATTGCACTATTCCTATCTACATGTTCCGCTATTTCTTACTTAATAGTTTCAAGCATTTTTCCCACTACAGATGTTAAACTAACCGGCCTATAGTTACCTGCCTTTTGTCTGCCCCCTTTTTTAAACAGAGGCATTACATTAGCTGCTTTCCAATCCGCTGGTACCTCCCCAGAGTCCAGAGAGTTTTGGTAGATTATAACGAATGCATCTGCTATAACTTCCGCCATCTCTTTTAATACCCTGGGATGCATTTCATCAGGACCAGGGGACTTGTCTACCTTGAGTCCCATTAGCCTGTCCAGCACTACCCCCCTAGTGATAGTGATTGTCTCAAGGTCCTCCCTTCCCACATTCCTGTGACCAGCAATTTTTGGCATGGTTTTTGTGTCTTCCACTGTGAAGACCGAAGCAAAATAATTGTTTCAGGTCTCAGCCATCTCCACATTTCCCAATATTAAATCCCCCTTCTCATCTTCACCAACATTTACTTTAGTCACTCTTTTCCGTTTTATATATCTGTAAAAGCTTTTACTATCTGTTTTTATGTTTTGCACAAGTTTACCTTCGTAATCTATCTTTATTGCTTTTTTAGTCATTCTTTGCTGTTGTTTAAAATTTTCCCAATCTTCTAGTTTCCCACTAACCTTGGCCACCTTATACGCATTGGTCTTTAATTTGATACTCTCCTTTATTTCCTTGGTTATCCACGACTGGTTATCCCTTCTCTTACCGCCCTTTTTCACTGGAATATAGTTTTGTTGCGCACTATGAAAGAGCTCTTTAAATGTCCTCCACTGATCCTCAATTGTGCCACCGTTTAGTCTGTGTTTCCAGTCTACTTTAGCCAACTCTGCCCTCATCCCACTGTAGTCCCCTTTGTTTAAGCATAGTACGCTCGTTTCTGACACAACTTCCTCACCCTCAATCTGTATTACAAATTCAACCATACTGTGATCACTCATTCCAAGAGGATCTTTTACTAGGAGATCGTTTATTTTTCCTGTCTCATTACACAGGACCAGATCTAAGATAGCTTGCTCCCTTGTAGGTTCTGTAACATACTGTTCTAAGAAACAATTCCGTATGCATTCTATGAATTCCTCCTCCAGGCTACCCCGTGCGATTTGATTTGACCAATCGATATGTAGGTTAAAATCCCCCATGACTACTGCCGTTCCTTTTTCACATGCCTCCATTATTCCCTTGATCATTGCCCGCCCCACCGTGAAGTTATTATTTGGGGGCCTATAAACTACACCCACCAGTGACTTTTTCCCCTTACTATCGCTAATCTCCACCCACAATGATTCAACATTTTGTTCATTAGAGCCAATATCGTCTCTCACAACTGTCCTGATATCATCCTTTATTAACAGAGCTACCCCACCTCCTTTCCCTGCTTGTCTATCTATCCGAATTGTCAGATACCCCTGTATGTTTAATTCCCAGTCTTGGCCACCCTGCAACTATGTTTCTGTAATGGCCACCAAATCATACCCATTTGTAATGATTTGTGCCATCAACTCATTTACTTTATTTCGAATGCTGCGTGCGTTTAGGTAGAGTGTTTTAATGCTAGTTTTTAAACCATGATTTTTAGTTTTGACCCCTCCTGCAGCCCCTTTATATTCAGTGGCCCTTTTTGTTTTTTGCCTTGGGTTTCTCTGCCCTCCACTTTTACTCATCTCCTTTCTGTCTTTTGCTTTTGTCTCCTTTTTGTTTCCCTCTGTCTCCCTGCATTGGTTCCCATCCCCCTGCCATATTAGTTTAACTCCTCCCCAACAGCACTAGCAAACACTCCCCCTCGGACATTGGTTGCGGTCCTGCCCAGGTGCAGACCGTCCGGTTTGTACTGGTCCCACCTCTCCCAGAACCTGTTCCAATGCCCCAGGAATTTGAATCCCTCCCTAGGCTTTGAGGGTGTGCTTAAAATGTTTTTTCTGCCCAATGTCAAAATGTCTGCTAGATTAACAGTGAAAGATTTTAAAAAATTAATCTTTTGCTATAATTTGGATTATTTTGGCATTTCGCTTTACAGCCTTTCCTGCCCATTTGGCGTTTGTCATCTATTTTTATGCTTCTGTCATCTGGTGGAGCAATGAAAAGGAGGACCAGTGGGAAAAACTCAGATAGTAGCTCACAGACATTTTTGTTAATTTAAGAAAAAAAATTGATCCTCTTTTTTAAATTTTATTGACTTTTTAAAAATTCTGTCTGGCTCCACAATGTACACCGTACATGAAGAGGATAAGTTTTATAGGTATTTTGCTGGACTCACTGGTGAAGGAATGCATAAAACAACTCTCTACCGCCAGGACAGAAAAAATCTTACAAGCCGTAGTTGCCAATGCCAGCCATATAGACAGCCTCATTCCCACTGTTCACATCAAATAAGAGCTCAAGCTATGAATCTAAGATAGAAAACTACAAGCTGAAAGGGAAAGATGGCACAATTCTGAAGTGAATGCAAGAATGTTTACAACAACAAAAGGCTATTTAGCCTATTAAGCTCATTCCCTCCATAAACTATGCACAAATTGCCTCATCTTGGATTTTACCCAATCTAACTTGTTCCCGAGGGATACTTCCACAAAATGCCTCGCTGACCTCTCGTGGTTAATTGAGTGAAACATCAGACTAACAATGGGCTAGAATTTCCAGTGCTTCACCGCCCGGTTTCTCGGCGATATTGGGCAAGAACTGGGTCGGTGAAAAATTGCCCAGCTGAGTTCCGCCGGCGGTTTCGAAGTACCACTGGGGGGCGGACTGCCGGCGTACACCGCACATAGATCGCCATGGCGTGAATTTTGGCTCAGCGGTGACCCATAGGTAAGTTGTAAAAAAAAAACACCCACAAGAAGTCGCCTTGCAAGAAAAAGGTAAGTAATTGTTTTTTTACTAATTATTTTTAAAAGTCTCTTGTAGTGATTTCAGTGAAAAGGGTCTTGAGAATGTTTTTATGATTTTTTTGTTATGTTTTTTGAAAAAATATTTTTTTGTGTTTTTATCCTCCTAGGCCCAACCCGCAGCCTCGGTGTAAATTTTTAGCAAATTTATTAATTATCGCCCATTTTCTTTAAGAACCGCCCAATCGGCCCAAGATTCCATTTTTTCGCCAAGAATCGGGGTGCAACACCCATTTTTTTCGCTGGGCGGATTTTTTTCTTTTTGGGGGGGGATTTTTCGCTGGCGATAATTTGGGGAATCTTAGCAGTATTTTGGGTGGCAATTGGGCGCTAGCAGATTGTTTGGAAATTCTAGCCCATATCTTTTATCGTACAATATTCACAGGTGGTATTCCTATCACTATAGCAGCATGTTCTGTAAAGTATTTTGACCTACAGCTATATATTCCTAATAACCTTCAAGCCTGTTGCGAAACATATATTTTATTAAAGAAGTTTTGCCACGAGACTGTTCCAAATATCCATTATTCTGTAATAGAAGAAAACATTCTCTTCTAATCTTGTCTTGTTTCAACTTGCCACTTTTATACTTGTTCCTTTAGTTACATTCTCATAGCCCAAATACCTACAATGACCTATGCCTCTCACTATTTTGAAACCCTAGTTCTCCCATTTTCACCATTTCTCTACCGAATGCACTGATTCATACTATGGCATGGGCACCACTGAACCGCAACTAAGTATCCATTGTTCATGTGATAGTAAATATTTGCAGGTCATCAACCATAGGGACTTCTCAAACAAGCTCAATTATCTCTCCACCCAACGCCCGCACACAAACATATTTCACCAGGATTGATTGGATAGTGTTCAAGAGTGGAAATCCTGGGTAATTTTCCCCATCTTTAGGTCAGCAGTGCTGCGGCTAATTGTAGCCCCAAACCATTCCATCTGAGATCAACCAACTCAGCATAGGTCGGTGAGTAAATCTGGGACCTCGCTGAACATTGTACTGTTTTCAGTGTCAAACCGAAAGCTACATGATGTATAATCACCTGAGAGGAGACAGAATTTCAAAATCATGTAAAATTATATCCCCTCTGTTTTCTGTCATTGTCTCAGAAGAGGTTTCTGTCCTGGCAGAACTCAGTGCTCAACTGTCCTTGTCACTCGATATATCTCACACCTGACAGGTGCGACAGGCCTGTCATGTAATTTGATGGGTGCATCTAGCCTGTAACAGATCCCACTCATTACCAATTTGTCCTGTACATGTTGCTCACCCTTATCATATAGGCCACCTCGGCATTATTTTTCTATCTCTAAACAGATGAAGCAGTACTATTCAGCAGCAAAACATAATTGAGCTCTGTTGTCGGTCCCCTTCTCTAATGAACTTATCATGGTGAAACCATACCAAGTTTTATTCTGTGTACTGACTGCACAGATAGACCATGTTCAAATTAAATCAGATACTGGCTTCCCAAAGAGGAAAAGATTGGGAACAAGCAAGGATTCCCTTCTTAAGACACTTATCAGCAGGTAAGCTGATGCAAAATACATTGGATGTGAAGCCGTGGGAAATTTTAGTGACAGGGAGAATTACTGTTTCGTTTACCTACTGGAAGCCCTTGTGGAAATATGATGTTTGGCTGCAAATTCACATTCTGAGATAAGATAAGACATTTCTAAGCAATGATAAAATTGAAAAGTACAGCTGTAAAATAATCCACAAAGTATATAATTCTAAGCCAATTCATCAAGCAGCTGTAATCTAGTTATAACAACGGGGCACTGAAGTTCCGTGTGCTCCCCCAGTCTCTCGCCATAGTTTCAGTGGGGGATTGCTGAAAGCCCCCAGAGAAAAGGTGCAGACAGTCATTTTTAGCCATTTGTGCTGAGCCAGAGATCCCCCGTGGTGTTTCCAGGCACGTGTTTTTAAGGTATATTTTAATGGAAGAATTCTCACCATTATGCAAAAGTATAAATGGTGGAAGTACCAAATATTCATGGCTACCTGAGAGTTATTGACTGGTCACAGGCAACAGAAGGATTTCCTTTCACCCATGTTCAAGAGCTGAACCAATCTGTGTGAGGGATTTGTTCCGAAAAGGGGAAGTGGTTGCAAGGAGTGTGAGCTTCATCTTACGTTGACCTATTTCTCTGGAATGGGAGTCAGCTTCATGGTGGGCATGCCTCTTTGCCAAAACCCCTCTCATTGATGAGCAAACCTCGTATATAGCACTGGATTTGGATGTCTAGAACATCAAGATGGCTGGTACAATGCAGTCTGCCTTATGTAGGTTCACAGAATCATAGAAATTTACAGCACGGAATTAGGCCATTTTGATCTGCGTCGGCCGACAAAGAGCTATCTGGCCTAATCCCACTTTCCAGTTCTTGGTTCATAGCCCTGTAGGTTAAGGCACTTTGTGCAAATCCAAGTATCTTTTAAATATGGTGAGTGTTCCTGCCTCTACCATCCTTTTAGGCAGTGAGTTCCTGATTCCCACCATCCTCTGGGTGAAGACATTTCCCCTCATATCTCCTCTAAACCTCCGCCTAATCACTTTAAATCTATGCCCCCTGGTTGTTGAACCCTCTGCCAAGAGAAACAGGTCCTTCCTCATAATTTTATACACCTTAATCAAGTCTCCCCTCAGCCTCCTCTGTTCCAAAGAAACAGACCCAGCATCTCCAATCTTTCCTCCTAGCCAAAATTCTCCAGTCCAAGCAACATTCTTCTAAATCTCCTCTGCACCTTTCCAGTGCAATCACATCTTTCCTATAAGACAAAGGTCCCCCACCAACCTGACCTCGCCATACAGCACCACCCCACTCCAGTCATCAAGATCCACGGCATGGCCCTGGACAACGTGGACCACTTTCCATACCTCGGGAGCCTATTATCAGCAAGAGCAGACATCGACGACGAGGTTCAACACCACCTCCAGTGCAGCCTTCGGCCGCCTGAGGAAGAGAGTGGTCGAAGATCAGGCCCTCAAAACTGCCACCAAGCTCATGGTCTACAGGGCTGTAGTGATACCCGCCCTCCTGTATGGCTCAGAGACGTGGACCATATACAGTAGACACCTCAAATCGCTGGAGAAATACCACCAACGATGTCTCCGCAAGATCCTGCAAATCCCCTGGAAGGATAGATGCACCTACGTTAGTGTCCTTGATCAGGCCAACATTCCCAGCATTGAAGCACTGACAACACTCAACCAGCTCCGTTGGGCAGGCCACATTGTTCGCATGCCTGACACAAGACTCCCAAAGCAAGCGCTCTACTCAGAACTCCTACATGGCAAGCAAGCCCTAGGTGGGCAGAGGAAACATTTCAAGGACACCCTCAAAGCCTCCTTGATAAAATGCAACATCCCCACCGACACCTGGTAGTCCCTGGCCAAAGACCGCCCTAAGTGGAGGAAGTGTATCTGGGAGGGCGCTGACCACCTCGAGTCTTGTCGCCGAAAGCATGCAGAAAGCAAGCGCAGGCAGCGGAAGGAGCGTGCGGCAAACCAGTCCCACCCACTCTTTCTTTCAACGACTGTCCCACCTGTGACACAGACTGTAATCCCCATATTGGACTGTTCAGTCACCTAAGAACTCACCTTTAGAGTGGAAGCAAGTCTTCCTCGATTTCGAGGGACTGCCTATAATGTAATATGGTGACCAGAACTGCACACAGTACTCCAGCTGCGGTCTAACCAGTGTTTTATACAGTTCTAGCATAAACTCCTTGCTCTTGTATTCCATGCCTCGATTAATAAAGTATTCCATATGCCTTCCTAACCACCTTGTCTACCTGGCCTGCTACCTTCAGGAATCTGTGGACCTGCAAAGGTCCCTTTGTTCCTCTACACTTTTCAGTGTGGTACCATTTAATGTGCATTTCCTCCCCAAATGCATTACCTCACACTTCTCAGGATTGAATTCCATTTGCCACTGTTCTGCCTACCTGACCAGTACATTGATCTATTCCTGCAGTCCGCAGCTTTTTTCTCCATTATCAACCACACAGCCTATTTTAGTGTAATCTGCAAACTTCTTAATCATACCCCCAACATTTAAGTCCAAGTCATTGTTATATACCACAAAAAGGTAGAGACCCAGCACTGAGCCCTGTAGAACCCCACTGGATACAGCCTTCCAGTCACAAAAACACCCATCAACCATTACCCTTTACTTCCTGCCTCTGAGCCAATTTTGGATCCAACTTGCCACTTTGCCCTGGATCCCATGGGCTATTACTTTCGTGACCAGTCTGCCATGTGGGACCTAATCAAAAACGTTGTTAAAATCGATATACACTACATCATACGCACTTCCCTCATCGACCCTCCTGGTTATCTCCTCAAAAAATTTAATCAAGTTAGTCAGACACGACCTTCCCTTGACAAATCTATGCTGACTGTTCTTGATTAATCCATGTCTTTCCAAATGAAGATTTATCCTGTCCCTCAGGATTTCTTCCCATAATTTTCCCACCACCGAGATTAGGCTGACCGGCCTGTTATTGCTCGGTCTATCCTTTTCTCCCTTTTTAAACAAAGGTACAACATTAGCAGTTCTCCAGTCCTCTGGCACCACACCTGTAGCCAAAGAGGATTGGAAAATGATGGTCAGAGCCTCTGCTATTTACTCTTTTGCTTCTCTTAACAGCCTTGGATACATTTCATTCAGGCCTGGGGATTTATCCACTTTCAAAGCTGTTAAGCCCCTTAATACTTCCTCTCTCACTATGTTTATCTCATCTAATATTTCCACATTCCTCCTCCCTCATTGCAAAGTTTGCATCGCCCCTCTCTTTTGTGAAAATGGGTGCAAAGTATTGATTAAGAATCCTACCCACGTCTTCCACACACAGATTTCCTTTATGGTCTTTAATAGGCCCCACTCTTTCTCTAGTTGTCCTCTTACTTTTAATGCATGTATAAAACATCTTTGGGTTTTCCCTGATTTTACTTGCAATCATTCCTTCATGCTCTCTCTTTGCTTTCCTGATATCTTTTTTAATTGCATCCCTGCACTTCTTATACTCCTCTAGAGTTTCTGCAGTGTTGAGGTCTTGGTATCTGTCATAAGCTTCTCTTTTTTTCTTTATTTTACGCAGTATGTCCCTTGACATCCAGATTTGTTAGCCCTACCCTTTTTTTTTTAGAAGGGAACGTACTTGCTCTGTACCCTCAGGATCTTCTCCTTGAATGCCTCCCACTGCTCTGACACTGATTTACCATCAAATAGCTGGTTCCAGTCAACTTTGGCCAAACCCATCTCAGCTCAGCAAACTTGGCTTTACCTCAATTGAGAACTTTTATTCCTGGTCCCCCTTTGTCCTTTCCCATAACTACCCTAAATCTTACTGAATTATGATCACTATGCACCAAAATGCTCTCCCACTGATACCCCTTCCACCTGCCCCTCTTCATTCCCCCAAAACAAGTCCAGAACCGTCCCCTCCCTTGTTGGGCTTGTTACATACTGGCTAAAGAAGTTCTCCTGAATGCATTTTGGGAATTCCGCACCCTCTGTACCATTCACACTACCTTTTTCCCAGTTAATATTAGGGTAATTGAAATCCCCCACTATTACAGTTCTATAATTTTTGCATTTTACAGCAATTTTCCCACATATTTGTTCTTCTATCTCCCTCTGACTGCGTGAGGGTCTATAGTACACTCCCAGCTTTGTGATCGCCCCTTTTTTGTTCTTTAATTCAACCCATATGGCCTCGTTTGATGACCCCTCTAACATATCATCCCTTCTCACAGCTGTAATTGTTTCTTTAATCAATACTGTGACCCCACCTCCATTTTTACCCCCCCTCTCTCTATCCTATCTAAAAACCCTGTAACCAGAAATGTTGAGCTGCCATACCTGCCCTTCTTTCAGCCATGTCTCAGTAATAGCTATAATATCGTACTCCGAAGTGTCAACCTGTGCTCTCGACTCATCTGCCTTATTTCCTATATTCCTTGCATTGAAGTATATACCATTTATTATTGCCAAACTTCCCTGTTTTCTATGTTCCAGCCCTTGTTTCCTCTGTCTTCCAAATTCACTTTCCACTTCTACTTCTCTGCTGCCCAATTCCAGCTTTGCTTCTCTCCCCACTGAATCTATTCTTCGGTTCCCATCCCCCTGCCAAGCTAGTTTAAACCCTCCCCAACAGCACTAGCAAAACCTCCCGTGAGGACACTGGTCCCAGCTCTGTTGGGGTGCAACCCCAGAAATGGTCCTAATACCTGAGGAATCTAAAGTCCTCCCGCCTGCACCAACTCTCCAGCCAAGCATTCATCTTTTCTATCCTCCTATTTCTGTACTCACTAGTATGTGGCACCGGCAGTAATCCAGAGATGACTATCTTTGAGGTCCTGCTTTTTAATCTTTCTCCTAGCTCCCTTATCTCTGCCTGCAGGACCTCATCCCTTTTTCTACCTATGTCATTGGTACCGATATGGACCACGACCTCTGGCTGTTCACCCTTTCCTCCCAGAATGTCTTGTAGCTACTTGGTGACATCCTTGACCCTAGCACCAGGGAGGCAACATACTATCCTGGAGTCACGTCTGCGGCCACAGAAACACCTGTCTGCTCCCTTGACTATTGAATCCCCTACCGCTATAATTATTCCATTCTTCCTCCCCCCCCCCCCCCCCCCCAAGCCACCCGTGGTGCCGTGGACTTGGCTCTAGCTGCACTCCCCAGAGGCACCATCGGTCTCACCAGTACTCCGAACAGAATACTGGTTGGAGAGCGAGATGGACTCGGGGGACTCCTGCATTACCTCTTCTGTCTGTTGGTCACTCACTTCCTCTCTCCCTGCACGCTCTTAAGCTGCAGGGTGACCACCTCCTGAACCGTGCTATCCACAACATTCTCAGTCTCGTAGATGCACCGCAGTGACTCCAGCTACCGCTCAAGCTCTGAATCGGGGAGCTTGAATTGCTGCAGCTGGAGACATCTCCTGTACACGTGGTCGTCCAGGCTGCGCGAAGCATCTAGGACTTCCCACATGCCACAGGATGTGTATTCTAAGGGACTGAGCTGTCCTGCCATCCCTCTAGTTAATAGACTCAGAACTATCGAGCAGAAATAAACTCCAAAACTTAACAAAACACACCCAGCAGCTACTCCGCAATCAGCTGATTAAATTAATGAGGTTTTGAAGATTAGAAAAAACACATGAAAAGATTGCTTTTAATCTCCCCCCTCTTCTCCGAATTCCCACTCTTTCCAAATTTCCAAATAAATCACTCTGCTTAAGTCCACTCTGTTTAAGACCTCTCTGCAGACCACTCTGTGTTCTGAAAAACAATTGACTTTTATACTCTTAGGAGCTGCACCCAATTTACTAGTGTTGACTCCCCTATTCTCTGTGATTAACACCTATTCAAGACAAGGTTCCTCCATCATGGCAAAGGCATCCATCGTAAAGCTGATGAAAAAATTTGGGACAACAGCAACTAGAAGACATTGCAAAGATGCTAAGTAAGAGAGCACACATTCATATATCCAGGGGTCGATGCCTACCAAGCCCACAGTAGAACCTGAGCACACAATCTAAACAACCGTTTCAGTTCAATACTACGGCAATGGTATACTGTCAGTAGTGTCATCTTGCAATGCTAAATTGAAATCCTGTCTTTCTGTTAAAGGGCTGTGGTTCAGTGGGTAGCACACTCGCTACTGAGTCAGAAGGTTGTGGGTTCAATTCCCCCTCCCTCCAGGCACTTGAGCACATAAGTCTAGGCTGACATTCCAGGGCCGTGCTGAAGGAGTGCTGCACTGTTGGAGCTACTGTCTTTTGGATGAGGTGCTAAACCGAGGCCCTGTCTGCCCTCTCAGGTGGACGTTAAAGATATCCTATGGCACTATTTTGAAGAAGAGCAGAGGAGTTATTCCCAGTGTCCTGGCCAATATTTATCCCTCAGTCAATATAACATAAACAGTTTATCTAATCATTATTACATAGCTGTTTGTCGGAGCTTGCTATGTGCAAATTGGCTGTCGTGTTTCGTACATTACAGCAGTGACTAATCTCCAAAAGTACTTAATTGGCTGTAAAACGCTTTATGAATGACGAATCTTCTAGAGTTTTCTGAGGATGTAACTAGTAGAGTAGATAAGGGAGAGCCAGTGGATGTGGTGTATTTGGACTTTCAAAAGGCTTTTGACAAGGTCCCACACAGGAAATTAGTGTGCAAAATTATGGCACATGGTATTGGGGGTAATGTATTGATGTGGATAGAGAGCTGGTTGGCAGACAGGAAGCAAAGAGTGGGAATAAACGGATCCTTTTCAGAATGGCAAGCAGTGACTAGTGGGGTGCCGCAGGGTTCAGTGCTGGGACCCCAACTATTTACAATATACATTAATGATTTAGTCGAAGGAATTTAATGTAATGTCTCCAAGTTTGCAGATGATACTAAGCTGGGTGGCAGTGCAAGCTGCGAGGAGGATGCTAGGAGGTTTCAGGGTGACTTGGACAGGTTAGGTGAATGGGCAAATGCATGGCAGATGCAGCATAATGTGGATGAATGTGAGGTTATCCGCTTGGTGGCAAAAACAGGAAGGCAGATTATTATCTGAATGGTGACAGATTAGTAAAAGGGAGGTGCAACGAGACCTGGGTGTCATGGTACATCAGTCATTGAAGGTAGGCATGCAGGTACAACAGGCAGTAAAGAAAGCAAATGACCTGCTGGCCTTCATAGCAAGGGGATTTGAGTATAGGAGCTGGGAGGTCTTATTGCAGTTGTACAGGGCCTTGGTGAGACCACACCTTGAGTATTGTGTGCAGTTTTGGTCTCCTAATCTGAGGAAGGACATTCTTGCTATTGAGGGAGTGCGGTGAAAGTTCACCAGACTGATTCCCGGGATGGCAGGACTGACATGAAGAAATACTGGATGGACTAGGCTTATATTCACTGGAATTTAGAAGAATGAGAGGGGATCTCATAGAAACATATAAAATTCTGATGAGATTGGACAGGTTAGATGGACGGAATGTTCCCGATGTTGGGGAAGTCCAGAACCAGGGGTCACAGTCTAAGGATAAGATGTAAGCCATTTAGGACTGAGATGAGGAGAAACTTCTTCACTCAGAGAATTGTGAACCTGTGGAATTCTCTACCACAAAAAGTTGTTGAGGCCAATTCGTTAGATATATTCAAAAGGGAGTTGGATGTGGCCCTTATGGCTAAAGGGATCAAGGGGTATGGAGAGAAAGCAGGAATGGGGTACTGAAGTTGCATGATCTGCCAAGATCATATTGAATGGTGGTAAAGGCTCGAAGGGCCAAATGGCCTACTCCTGCACCAATTTTCTATGTTTCTATGAGATGTCCGGTGGTCATGAAAGGCGCTATATTAATGCAAGTTTTTTTAATTAAAAAACCCATGACACTATTTGACAATGAGCAGAGAATTGTTCTGGTTTTCTGGCCAACATCTCCAAAACAGATCATCTGGTCATTTATCTAATTTGCTATTTGTGAGACCTTGCTGTGAACAATTTGGCTGCCAACATTTGCCTGCATAGCAACAGTGACCATACTTCAGATGTAAGTCATTGGTTGTAAATGTCTTTGGGGTGTGCCAAGGAGGTTAAAACACAATGCATGAAAGCAAGTTATTTCTTTCTATATGTGATTGGGTTTCAGACAGGCAATCATCTGCTGCTGAATCTCTGCTCCATTCAATGGGGTAAGGCATGTGCCAGTGAAGCTGACTTCCACTCCAGGGTGTTCAGTCGCAAGTTCGGTGGATGGTGGCAATGCACTCTAAAGATGTTATGGTGAGTTGTGTTGCTCACCATGCCACTCATGAAGAGCTCCTAGTGCCTGCTGCCCACCTAGTGAGGGTTCAAATCCACAATTCTCAGTTGTCTAACAACCAACCAGTGACTATACTCCTTGGGGAGAAGGGTCTTTTGGGGTTGTGTCGGTTTACAAGGTGACAAGTTTAGCAATGGAATTCAAAAGCTAAGTCAACCCTCTGTGGCACAATTAGAAATCCACCCAAATATATATATATATATATATATATATTCATTTCTCTGTCGTAAATTATGTAAGCAGTGAATCAAAATAAGAACAAAAGACTTTATATAGCGCTGGTCACGACTTCAGGGCGACTCAAAGCACTTCACGGACAGTGAAGTATTTTTGAAGCGTAGTCACTGTTGTAATGTAGGAAACGCGACAGCCAATTTGCGCACATCATGCTCCCACAAACAGTAATGAGATAAATGACCAGGTAATGGCCTTTAATTTGGGGCCAGCAGTGAAGCAAAGGGGTTCGCTGCTGGCCCCAAAGTAAGCTACCCACAGAGATCTCGTGATCCCTCTGGTGAGAAGTTTGGCTTTTCCGATGTTCAGTTGAAATCAGCGCGAGTTAATGGTGAATCCCTAACGCGAGCTGCTGTGACGTCAACAAGCTGCCTAAGCAGCCAATGCAGAATTCCCACAGAAGTGAAGAAGTGCTTTTATTCTAACTTTCTAAAATGTTATAGTGAGCAAAACAAAAATTGGGGCTCTCACATGGGAAAAGGTAAAGATAAAAATTAATTTTTTAAAAACATTTATTAAAGTTTCTTAAATGTTTTCACTAAAATGGATAAATTTAACACTCCACAAAAATAAGATTCATTTTTCAGGCCCATAACATTTGTTTAGCGGTCAATAAGCTGGTAAAACGGCAGTTACATCTAATCTAAAAAGGTCTAACTTTTAATGGGATATTTAACAGCGATATTACTGTGGATAACACTGATTGCTGGCTATGGGGGTGCGGGAGGCGGGCACAGCATCAGTGTCGGCGCAGTGAATAACTGACCGGAACTTCAGAATTTCTGCGTTCAGATGAGCAAGCTTTAACTCCTGAAGTTGCGGTTAGTTTCAATGGGGTAATAATAACGAATGGATTTCTAAAAGGCGTTAGACAAAGTTTTACATAATAGGTTTGCCAGCAAAGTTGAAGCCCATAGAATAAAAGGGACAGTGGCAGCATGGATACAAAATTGGCCAAGTGACAGGAAACAAAGAGTAGTGGTGAACAGTTGTTTTTCGGATTGGAGGCGGTATACAGTGGTGTTTCCCAGGGGTCGGTTCTAGGACCCCTGCTTTTCTTGATATATATTAATGACTCGGATGTGGGTGTACCGGGCACAATTTCAACATTTTCAAATGACATAAAACTTGGAAAGTATAGTGAACAGTGAGGGGGATAGTGATAGACTTTAAGAAGACATAGACAGGCTGGTGGAATGGGTGGACATGTGGTCGATGAAATTTAATGTAGGAAAGTGCAAAGTGAAGCAGTTTAGGAGAAAGAATGAGGAGAGGAAATATAAACTAAAGGGCACAATCTTAAAGTGGGTGCATGAAGAGAGAGCGACCTGGGATATTTGTACGCAAATCGTTGAAGGTGGCAGAGAAAGTTGAGAAAGCAGTTAAAAAAGGACATGGGGATCCTGGGGAGAAATTGCGTAGCACCCCGTTTGGGTGATAACCTTTGTGATAGTGCAAAAGTACCGCCGGGCGCTACACAAGGGACTCTGACGCGAACCTCCGGTTTAGCGTTACAGGAAGGAAGTGGAGCGCTAAATCAAGCGCTACCATTTCCCTTGGAGCACTAAAGCCGGCAAGAGGGGCGGTAGTGGTGCAGCGCTGTCCAATGTCGAGGGCAGCGCTGCAGGGAACAGAGGCCTCTTCCCTCCCTGAAAAGGAAGGGCCATCGTTGCAGGCTCTGCAATGAAATGAGGTCCCTCGTCGCCGACGGCAGCCACGACCCACCAAGATCAGCCCCAAGCACTCCAGCAGAGGTCAGGGCTGATCGATCGTGGCCGCAGAAAATTCTGAAAAATGGACGTTAGGCATTAAGAAATGTTGTTTTTTTCACACAACCATCATCCCTTTTAAACAGCACTCACTCACCAAGTGTCTGGCCACCTGAACAATGCCTCCTGCAGCTGTTGGTGTTATCGCCCGGCGATGTTGCAGGGGGCAGAACCGAAGTTCTGGTACGTGGCGCTACCGGAGATATGCACAGCACAGTCTCCAGGCGCAGGAGATCGTGGCACTAGGGGTTACTGCCGCCGCAATCCTCGAAGGGAATTTCGCGGGTTTTGGTACTCTTGCGCGCCCGATCGCAATGCCGGTAGCGCCATGTTATCGCCGCCCCCCACCCACCCCCGGAGGCGCAAAGGAGGCAAATTTCTGGGCCATGGAGTACAAAAGCATGGAAATTATGATGAACCTATATAAAACACTGGTTCAGCCTCAACTGGAACATTGTGTTCAATTCTGGGCACCGCACTTTAGGAAGGATGTGAAGGCCTTAGAGAGGGTGCAGAAACGATTTATGTGAATAATTCCAGGAATGAGGGAGACTGGATAGACTGGAGAAGCTGGGGTTGTTCTCCTTAGAGCAGAGAAGATTTACAGGAGATTTGATAGAAGTGTTCAAAATCATGAGGGGTCTGGACAGAGTAAATAGAGAGAAACTGTTCCCATTGGCGGAAGGGTCGAAAACCGGAGGACACAGGTGTAAGGCAGAAGAACTTATGGCGACATAATAAAAAACATTTTTACACAGGAAGTGGTTAGGAATGCGCTGCCTGAAAGAGTGGTGGATGCAGACTCAATCACGGCTTTCAAAAGGGAATTGGATAAGGAGCTGAAGGAAAAAAAATCCAGGGCTACGGGGAAAGGGCAGGGAGCGAGATTAGCTGAAGTGCTCTTGTAGAGAACTAGTATGGACTCGATGGGCCGAATGGCCTCCTTCTGTGCTGTAACCATTCTATGATTCTATTATCCACTGCAAATTCCAGGCCATTCTGTTTAGAGATGTATGAGGGATAAATATTGGCCAGGACACCGGGGATAACTCCCCTGCTCTTCTTCAAAATAGTGCCATGGGATCTTTTACGTCCAGCGTCTCCTCCAAAAGACAGACTCTAAAGATGAAGAAGTGATGTGGTGAAATGGCTGACAATTCATAGATGCATTTAGGGGAAGCTGGATTAGTACATGGGGTAGAAAGGAATAGAAGGATATAGTTTAACACCTCATCTAAGAGACAACACCTCTGACAGTGCAGCGCTTCCTCAATACTGCACTGGGAGTGTCAGCCCAGATTATGTGCTCAAGTCCTTGGAGTGGGACTTGAACCCACAATTTATCTCACTTTGAGGCAAGAGTTGCTACCAACAGTGCCACGGCTAACACCATAGAATAAAGTAAGAATCACAAACTTCCATTTCACATAATCATTCTCTTTAAATGTGGCTGTAGTGTTTGAAATGCACTGGAAAAATATCACCTCTAAATTTCATCATCGTGACCACTTGTACATAAGTAGAAAACAAAAACATTATCAGGGATCCAATAACCAGCGAGGTTTTTTAGGAACACAATGGTGGAAGAGCTAGGAGTTTGACGGCTGGCGAAGAATGAATGCAAATAAAGACTTGTGTTTATATAGTGGGCCCGAAATATTCAGTACCGCTGGAAAGCTGGTGCTCTGCCTACCTTTTTTGTGGCCATTAGTGACGACATTTTTTCATGGCTGGGCCACCCCATATTCAGTTCCAAAAGTGAACAAATGGGTTCCAGCGCTAATGAACCCTTCCGAAGTGGATTTTTCAGCGGTGTGGCTGTCTTAATTTGAGCGTTACCACTGAGAAATTCAGCAGGCAGGTAAGAGTTTTTAATGAGCCAGCTGCTCAAAAAGGCCAGGGTTTGCAGCAAGGCCCTGAGGGGGGAAGGAAGTTAGATGAATGGCTGGTGTAAGAGGTGCAAGGAGAGCCAACAGGTTCACTGATTATGGAGCTGGAGACACTGATGGACGGTATGGAGGACAGAAGAATAATACTGTTTCCTGACGTGGGGAGACCTGGCAGACGGGCAGTACATAATGCATGGAGGGAGATTGCAGGGGAGATGTCAGGCACCTCCATATATGTGAAGACGCACCCTCCGAGGAGGGTGCTGGCCAGTCTGCACCTGGCCCTTCCAGGGTGGTGATGGGTCGACGCCTCCTAGCTCTGGGGCGGCAGGGATCCTCCTCCCGCGCCTCCTCCTCCTCCTCCTCAGGTGGTACTGCTGGCTTGACTTCCAGCGGCTGTCCCCTCATGATGGCCAGGTTGTGCAGCATGCAGCAGACCATGACGATTATGGAGACCCAGTGAGGAGAGTACTGCAAGGTGCCACAAGAGCGGTCCAGGCACCGGAATCTCTGCTTAAGGATGCCTATGCACTGCTCAATGAGGCACCTGGTGGTACAATGAGCGCCATTGTATGGATGCTCTGGTGCTGTCCTGGGGTTCTTCAGAGGAGTGAGCAGCCAATTGGACAGGGGATGTCCCTTGTCCCCATGTAGCCAACCGCAATCCTGATTCGGGCCACTGAAGACGGCGGGCACACCGGTCTGGTGCAGAATGAACTAATCAAGACTGCTGTCTCCCTTGCCCACGATGCTGATGGTGACACCTTCTCCTGCATGCCGTCCTGCTTCTGACCAGGTGCACCAGGTGTCGCCCTCTCAAAACTCCTCCCATCCTCAAAGTGAACCCTGCCAAGCAGGTCTGTGCAGCCCACAGGACTTCAGTAAAGAGTCAGACCTGATAGTTGTACAAAAGTACAGGGTATGTGCAAACCTCTGAGCAGCACTCAGCAGGTTTAATGGAACCAAAACAATTAATAAATATGAACAATTATGAAAAGATAAACACTGCGTATGCTGGAAAATGAAATAAAAACACTAATAATTAATAAATCTATATGAAAAGATAAATACTGCGGATGCATGCTGAAAAATGAAATAATAACAATAATTAGATCTGGTCCTGTGTAATGAGACCGGAATAATAAACGATCTCCTAGTAAAAGATCCTCTCGGAATGAGTGATCACGGTATGGTTGAATTTGTAATATAGATTGAGGGTGAGGAAGTAGTGTCTCAAACGAGCGTTCTTTGCTTAAACAAAGGGGACTACAGTGGGATGAGGGCAGAGTTGGCTAAAGTAGACTGGGAACACAGACTAAATAGTGGCACAATTGAGGAACAGTGGAGGACTTTTAAGGAGCTCTTTCATAGTGCTCAACAAAAATATATTCCAGTGAAAAAGAAGGGCAGTAAGAGAAGGGATAACCAGCCGTGGATAACCAAGGAAATAAAGGAGAGTATGAAATTAAAAACCAATGCGTATAAGGTGGCCAAGGTTAGTGGGAAACTAGAAGATTGGGAAAATTTTAAACGACAGCAAAGAATGACTAAGAAAGCAATAAAGAAAGGAAAGATAGATTACGAAAGTAAACTTGCACAAAACATAAAAACAGACAGTAAAAGCTTTTACCGATATATAAAATGGAAAAGATTGATTAAAGTAAATGTTGGTCCCTTAGAAGATGAGAAGGGGGATTTAATAATGGGAAATGTGGAAATGGCTGAGACCTTAAACAATTATTTTGCTTCGGTCTTCACAGTGGAAGACACAAAAACCATGCCAAAAATTGCTGGTCACAGGAATGTGGGAAGGGAGGACCTTGAGATAATCATCATCACTGGGTGGGGGGGGGGGGGGGGTAGTGCTGGACAGGCTAATGGGACTCAAGGTAGACAAGTCCCCTGGTCCTGATGAAATGCATCCCAGGGTATTAAAAGAGATGGCGGAAGTTATAGCAGATGCATTCGTTATAATCTACCAAAATTCTCTGGACTCTGGGGAGGTATCAGCGGATTGGAAAGCAGATAATGTAATGCCTCTGTTTAAAAAAGGGGGCAGACAAAAGGCAGGTAACTATAGGCCAGTTAGTTTAACATCTGTCATGGGGAAAATGCTTGAAGCTATCATTAAGGAAGAAATAGCGGGACATCTAGACAGGAATAGTGCAATCATGCAGCCACAACATGGATTCATGAAGGGGAAATCATGTTTAACTAATTTACTGGAATTCTTTGAGGATATAACAAGCATGGTGGATAGAGGTGTATCGATGGATGTGGTGTATTTAGATTTCCAAAAGGCATTCGATAAGGTGCCACACAAAAGGTTACTGCAGAGAATAAAGGTACGCGGAGTCAGAGGAAATGTATTAGCATGGATAGAGAATTGGCTGGCTAACAGAAAGCAGAGAGTTGGGATAAATGGGTCCTTTTCGGGTTGGAAATCGGTGGTTAGTAGTGTGCCACAGGGATCTGTGCTGGGACCACAACTGTTTACAATATACATAGATGACCTGGAAGAGGGGACAGAGTGTAGTGTAACAAAATTAGCAGATGACACAAAGATTAGTGGGAATGGGGTTGTGTAGAGGACACAGAGGCTGCAAAGAGATTTAGATCGGTTAAGCGAATGGGCTAAGGTTTGGCAGATGGAATACAATGTCGGAAAATGTGAGGTCATCCACCTTGGGAAAAAAAACAGTAAAAGGGAATATTATTTGAATGGGGAGAAATTACAACATGCTGCGGTGCAGAGGGATCTGGGGGTCCTTGTGCATGAATCCCAAAAAGTTAGTTTGCAGGTGCAACAGGTAATCAGGAACGCGAATGGAATGTTGGCCTTCATTGCGAGAGGGATGGAGTACAAAAGCAGGGAGGTCCTTCTGCAACTGTATAGGGTATTGGTGAGGCCGCACCTGGAGTACTGTGTGCAGTTTTGGTCACCTTTCTTAAGGATATACTAGCTTTGGAGGGGATACAGAGATAATTCACTAGGCTGATTCCGGAGATGAGGGGGTTACCTTATGATGATAGATTGAGTAGTCTGGGTCTTTACTCGTTGGAGTTCAGAAGGATGAGGGGTGATCTTATAGAAACATTTAAAATAATGAAAGGGATAGACAAGATAGAGGCAGAGAGGTTGTTTCCACTAGTCGGGGAGACTAGAACTAGGGGGCACAGCCTCAAAATACGGGGGAGCCAATTTAAAACCGAGTTGAGAAGGAATTTCTTCTCCCAGAGGGTTGTGAATCTGTGGAATTCTCTGCCCAAGGAAGCAGTTGAGGCTAGCTCATTGAATGTATTCAAATCACAGATAGATTGATTTTTAACCAATAAGGGAATTAAGGGTTATGGGGAGCGGGCGGGTAAGTGGAGCTGAGTCCACGGCCAGATCAGCCATGATCTTGTCGAATGGCGGAGCAGGCTCGAGGGGCTAGATGGCCTACTCCTGTTCCTAATTCTTATGTATAAGTAATAAAACTTTTTATCTACCAAATGGCCCCAGCAGTGTCGTGTTCAAGCACCGCATCGAAAACCGTGCGGAGGCACTGCCGGGAAAAGTCCTACCTTTTCCTCGGAGAATTTTGCTGTGGTAGTCCCTTTGAGCAGCCTGCACACTGCAGAGCTCACCGCTGGACACCTTCCTTTACAGCAGCTTCACTGCGCCGTTTCCGGAGGAAGTGACCACCGCTGAAATCCTCCCCGAGCTGAATATGGATCGGGGAGGGAAAAATATCCAACCGCCCAAATTCCGCGGTAGCCGTCCCGTCGGGGATAGTGAATTTCAGGCCCAGTGACTTTGACAACCTCAGGACATCCTAAAACGGTTTACAGCCAATTAAGTACTTTTGAAGTGTAGTCACTGCTGTAATGTAGGAAATGCTACATCATGATCACTGCCAGAATACCGGGCACAGACCCACATAATCTGTTGCTTATGGTCGCAGACGTATGGCACATTTAACAAATACAATCTCACCCTGTTGTAATATAGAGCTTGGTCTTGCATGGGAGCACGCAGGGCCATGTCGGTACTTGTGATGACTCCCTGCACCTGAGGAAATCCAGCAACTCTTGCAAAGCCCACCTGCTTGCCAGCCTCCATTGGGACGATGATGAATTCCTGGCGCCAAGTAAATAGTGTACCTGTGGCCTCCTTGATTCGTGTTCACAGCAAACTGAGAGAAAAAAGACTTACATTTATATAGCACTTTTCATGACCACCAGACGTCCCAAAGTGCTTTACAGCCAATGCAGTACTTTTGAAGTGTAGTCACTGTTGTAATTGAGAAACAGGGCAGCCAATTTGCTAACAACAAGCTCCCACAAACAGCAATCTGATAATGACCCGAAACTCTGTTATTGTTATGTTGATTGAGGGATAGATATTGGCCAGGACACCAGGGATAACTCCCCTGCTCTTCTTCGAAATAGTGCCATGGGATCTTTCACGTCCACCTGAGAGAGCAGACAGGACCTCGGTTTAACGTCTCAGCTGAAAGATGGCACCTCTGACAGTGCAGCACTCCCTCAGCACTGCACTGGAATTTCAGCTTAGATTTATGTGCCCAAGTCGCTGGAGTGGGACTTGAACTTGCAACCTTCTAACTCAGAGGTGAGAGTGCTACCCACTGAGGCACAGATGTCACCCATTGGATGTTGAAAGGAGCCCGATACATAAATGTTTAGGGCTGCAGTGAACCTTCACTACCACAGTGGATGCCCGGCTGCAATTCTTGGTTGAGTAGGTGGCAGAGCTCAGTCACTGCCTGATGCACTCCTCCTCTGTAAAGGTGAAATATGAATCAGGCGCTTCCATACACAAATTTAGCAAACAGGGCCCTTATGCGCAGGGCCCTTATGCGTAATTTTAATATTAAAATCAATGTAATGAGGCCGCCTAAAAAAAAAATTGCAGGGCGAATTTAACAGTCACCTGGGCACATGCTCATATTGGCCGTGAGCCATTTTGCTGCTAATTTCATCAGCATTGAATCCATTTCATGCCTGAAAAACAGGTGCAACGATGTTGAGTTTAGACCCTTATGTTTTTCTGCAGTAAAAAATCCCAGTTCTCTAAACTGGCTTTTAAGCTAGGTATTATTCTAAACCTTTTCCAGGGCCTCTAAAATGATCCCAACAAGTGAGTGGACTAAAACTGGAAACAATATTCTAGGTGGAGCCTGAATTGTCCTGGTGATACATCCTAAATTTCTATTTGTTTTTGCAATCGCTTGCCATTCAGATTAGACATGGCTGTCAGGATATTGAGCATAACATATTGCTGGTGGGGTAAATCATGAAGATTTAAAATGGGAAGAGCAAAGAGGATTGTAGAGGGAGAGCACAAGGAGCTTGTGGCTGTGTGACAAGTGAACTTTTGCATTTGAAATTTTACGTTTTGTTTATTTTATAATATATTGAGTGGTTGAGTTGGTTGAATCTCTTTTATTTATGTATATCTGAGAGAGGGCACTCAATGTAAAAAAGGGAAATCTTGGAAAGACTGAAACCATTATTCAAATATTGCTATGATGTGACTCTATTTTAGTGTGTGTGTATATGGAGTGGAGTGGAAGACGGGCAGTGAAGTAAGTAGCACAATAGCAATATGGTGTCAGAATTACAATCAAAAATATAAAAAACTTCAAGCACACACAGGCTATTTTATAACATGTTGGTGCCTGTTCAAAATGTTCACTGTTCAAAGGCAGAACTGCCATTTTTTTTCAATATGTATAAAAAGGATTAAAAGAGACGTTTAAAATGGATTTTCACAGAAATCTTTCCTTGGGCATGTTTTGCAGCTAAGAATTGCTCAGTTCTGGAAATAATTGATGCCATAATCCTGACAAGGTTTTAAAAATGTTCACTCTGAAATTTGGTATCAGATTTTAAGATATCTATGACCATTTCAATGTTGCCCTCATTTTTAGGTATGGCATGCAAATATGGTTTCTCATAAATGACATGAAATCTTTTTTCTCTTTTTTGTAAATACCTCAGAAGTAAATACTGAAACTCTATTTGAGAAGGAATTGTTTGAACCACAAAAATGATATAAGAGAAAGCTTGACATCTGATAGACAATCTTTCTCTCTCCCTGACCTTCCAACCTCCCCTATCTCTATTTTATTAATACAACTACAGTCATTGCTCTTCTAAACTTTTGTCTTGTTCTTCCTAAACTTAACTATGCTTATTTACAGGGTCTTCCTCCCCAATCTATCACTTGAATTCATTCTTTCCCAGGATCTCAAAACTGTGGAGTAACTTACTCCCATGTCTTCTCTTCCTCTAACAATCTATAAAAACTACTGACTTTTGATTTAGCTCGCCTTCTGGCATACTTTCAATCTTTTTGCTGTCTTCGTTATGGGCCGCTGAACTTCACTTAGGTTTCTTTAAAAAGTTATTTGCTATAAATCCACAAATGTTGCTTATTTAGCATAGTTAAGACACAAAGGTAGTTTGTTATGTTAACACTGATTCCTTTATCTTTGAAAATAGGGCACTTTGTATTTGACCAATATAGTGTTTGCAACTTATTCAGATCAGACAAAGCAATGTAGATCGCAACCTTATTGTAAACTCAGTAGTTTTGTTACTCTAAATAAAAACTTTTACTATTTGAAATGGCAAGTTAAGCACGTATTTTTAACTACAAAATGCAATTTTTTTATCCTTGTTATTTAAAGGAAGAAGACCTGTTTTCCCGCCCAACAAAAATGTTGAACAAAATTAAATAGTAACAGTAAATTTTCTTTTATGGCATTATGATACGATAACATACTAGATTATATTAAATTTACAATAGTCCATTATTGCTATTCGTCCTCATGACAGTTATCCCAATTAGGCTTGAAAGCTTGAAATACACTCTATCCTGTCCAACGTCACCCAACAAACACAAACTCTACAGGAGACGAAGTGAATACAATGCAGACCATCGAGGCTCAGTCTTTGACAATTTGAAATGCCTTGGTTCAACAGTCATGGTAGTCACAGAACAGACACCGAATATAACAAAGCAATCTATTCACTCGCTGGAGCTTGTATTATTGCTATAAATGATACTTAAGAAAAGACAATCAAATGCATTATCAAAAAACATATCACAGCCCTGCCGCCTTTATATGTGGTGCTGCCTTGCAGACTGCCGGTTATTGTATGCAGATCTAACAAAAAGCCAACTCTTACCAATCTCTACAGACATAACTGCTGGAAAGTGCAGAATTTACTTATGGCCTAAATTCAGGAAGTGATACTGCAGACATCTGCTCTGCTATCTCTGCTTCATCACAAGCACTCAAATTACCAAGACATCCGAATAAATCAGACTTTATTAGTTAAAGCTTTCAGACATAGCCAGTGCTCAGGGGACACATAAAACCTATCCCAGGTGTCTGTGCTTTACAAGTAGTTACAGAACAAGTTCATATGTCACATTCACATTGAAAGAGGATCTCGCTGTTCTGGGCCCATAAGTGGTCTACAGAGGCTTTTAGCTACTACATTTAGGTAAGTAATGAAGGCTGATTAAGTGAACTGATAATTTGTTCCTACATTCCCAAGTACAGGCAGAACACACCGATTGTGGTAATTGGTAACAATTAACAAGTTGTAACCGACTAAATTACAACTTGTGCGTGTGCATTCAGACCATTCTATTTTGATAAATAGCAGTAGACCTGTTTACATAAACATGTCCAATTATGATGTTTCAAAATGAAATATGTGCAATCTTCCAAACTTATTCAGTGTTATTTTAACATGTAAAATATTAAACATTATGCTTGGTGCAAAAACACATTTTTATATAAATCTGATAAGTTCAACATTATTCATGGAAGGCTAGCTAAGTCTTTAAAGAACATTTTGTGAGTTTATAGGGATAGGTAGATAATTATAAAAGAAAAATGTTAATTAAATCATTCACCAATATTTTGTTCCTAAGGATTGTTTCTGAATTCATGTTTCACTATGTGCTTCATTTTCCTTCAGCAAACAGAAGTAACAGCTTAACCTGGCAGTAAAGAATCTTTTTTTAAATCCAATCAGAAAACTATTTTTTTATTATATTAGAATGCATATTCAAATTTAAAGTCACTCAATCAGATAATTATATTTCGGCCCCCCTACTGTCAGCTAAAATTTCATGGAATACCAATTTTAATATAATTATCAGTTTGGCTCAGTAGTAGCACTCTTGTCTCATAATCAGCACTTACTAGGCTGACATTTCAGTGAGGGATGTTGCCTTTTGGATGAGGTATTAAACCTGCCTGTTCAGGTGAATGTAAAAGATCACATGGTACTATTTGGAGACGATAGCAGGGAGTTTTGTGGGTGTACTGACCAACATTTATCCCTCAACTAACACCACTAAAAACAGATTAACTATTCATTGAAGCACATAAGATAAGAAATAGGAGCAGGAGTAGGCCACCTCGGCACCTCGAGCCTGCTCCGCCATTTAATAAGATCATGGTTGATCTGATCATGGACTCAGCTCCACTTCCCAGCCTGCTCCCCATAACCCTTTATTCCCTTATTGCTCAAAGATCTGTCTATCTCCACCTTAAATATATTCAATGACCCAGCCTCCACATATCTCTGGGGCAGAGAATGCCATAGACTTACAACCCTCAGAGAAGAAATTCCTCCTCATCTCATTTTTAAATGGGCAGCCCCTTATTCTGAGACTATGTCCCCTAATTTTAGTTTCCCCTCTGAGTGGAAATATCCTTCCTGAATCCACATTGTCCAGCCCCCTCATTATCTTGTATGTTTCGATAAGATCATCTCTCATTCTTCTGAACTCCAATGAGTATAGGCCCAACCTACTCAACCTATCTTCATAAGTCAACCCTCTCTTCTCCGGAATCAACCTAGTGAACCTTCTCTGAACAGCTTTCAATGCAAGTATATCCTTCCTTAAATACGGAGACTAAAACTATATGCAGTACTCTAGGTGTGGCCCCACCAATACCCTGTACAATTGTAGCAGGACTTATCTGCTTTTATACTATCTCCTCCTTTCAATAAAGGCCAACATTCCATTTGCCTTCCTGATTACTTGCTGTACCTGCATACTAAACTGTTGTGTTTCATGCACAAGAATCCCCAGGTCCCTCTGTACCGCAGCACTTTGCAATTTTTCTCCATTTAAATTATAATTTGCTTTTTTATTTTTTTCTGCCAAAGTGGATAACCTCACATTTTCCCACTTTATACTCCATCTGCCAAATTTCTGCCCACTCACTTAGCCTGTCTATATCCCTTTGTATCATCAGCAAACTTGGTCCCTTCATCCAAGTCATTAATATAGATTGTAAATAGCTGAGGACCCAGCACCGATCCCTGCAGCACCACACTAGTCACTATTTGCCAATTAGAAAATAACCCATTTATCCCGACTCTCTGTTTTCTGTTAGTTAGCTAATCCTCTATCATGCTAATATATTACCCCCAACCCCGTGAACTTTTATCTTGTGTAGTAACCTTTTATGTGGCACCTTATTGAATGCCTTCTGGAAATCCAAATACACCACATCCACTGGTTCCCCCTTTTCCACCCTGCTCGTTACATCCTCAAGGAACTCCAGCAAATTTGTCAAACATGACTTCCCTTTCATAAAACCATGCTGACTCTGCTTGATTGAATTATGCTTTTCTATATGTCTCGCTACTGCTTCATTAATAATGGACTCTAGCTTTTTCCCAATGACAGATGTTAAGCTAACTGGTCTATAGTTTCCTGCTTTTTGTCTGCCTCCTTTTTCAAATAGGGGCATTGCATTTGTGGTTTTCCAATCTGCTGGGACCGCCCCAGAATCGAGGGAATTTTGGTAATTACAACCAATGCATCCACTATCTCTGCAGCCACTTCTTTTAAGACCCTAGGATGTAAGCCATCAGGTCCAGGGGACTTATCCGCTTTTAGTCCCATTATTTTACCGAGTACTACTTCATTAGTGATAGTGATTGTATTAAATTCCTCCCTCCCTATAGCCGCTTGATTATCCATCATTGGGATGTTTTTAGTGTCTTCGACCGTGAAGACCGAATCAAAATATATGTTCAAAATCTCTGCCATTTCCCTGTTCCCCATTATTAATTCCCCAGTCTCATCCTCTAGGGGACCAACATTTACTTTAGCCACTCTTTTCCTTTTTATGTACCTGTAGAAAATCTTAATATCTGTTTTGATATTTCGTGCGAGTTTACTTTCATAATGTATCTTCCCTCTCTTTATTATTGTTTTAGTCATTCTTTGCTGGCTTTTAAAAGTTTCCCAATCCTTTGGCCTCCCACTATACTTGGCCACATTGTATACCCTTGTTTTCAATTTGATACCATCCCTTATTTTTTTAGATAGCCACGGATGGTTATCCCTTCTCTTAGTCTTTCCTTCTCAGTGGAATATATTTTTGTTGAGTTATGAAATATCTCCTTAAATGTCTGCCACTGCTCATCAACCTTCCCATACTTTAATCTATTTTCCCAGTCCACTTTAGCCAACTCTGCCCTCATACCTTTGTAGTCTCCTTTATTTAAGCTTAGGACACTGGTTTGAGATCCAACTTTCTCACCCTCCAACTGAATTTGAAATTCATCCATGCTATGGTCACTCATTCCTAGAGGATCCTTTACTCGGAGATCATTTATTAGTTCTGTCTCATTACACAGTACCAGATCTAAGATGGCCTGCTCCGTGGCTGGTTCCGCAACGTACTATACAAGGAAACTATCCCGGATACACTCTATGAATTCTTCCTCAAGGCTACTCTGGCCAATTTGCTTTGTCCAATCAATATTAAGGTTAAAATCGCCCATGATTATTGCCGTTCCTTTTTTACAAGCCTCCATTATTTCTTGATTTATACTCCGTCCAACAGTGTAGCTACTGTTATGGAGGTCTATAGACTACGCCCACCAGTGACTTTTTCCACTTATTATTCCTTATCTCCACCCAAACTAATTCAACATCTTGATCTTCTGAGCCAATATTGTTTCTCACTAATGCACTGATCTCATCCTTTATTAACAGTGTTACCCCACCTCCTTTTCCTTTCTGTCTGTCCTTCCGAATAGTCAAGTACCCCTGAATATTTATCTTATTGCTCTTTGTGGGAACTTGCTGTGTGAAAATTGGCTGCTGCGTTTACCCTACATAACAACAGTGACTACACTTGAAAAGTAATTGATTGGCTGTTAAGTGCTTTGGGACATCCTGAGGATGTGATAAGTATTATACAAATGCAATTTATGTATTTCTTTATAATTTTGAACTCCATTGACCTTGTAACTCTGAATTTCTTGTTCCAAAACATTTCAACTTTATTTATATTTTCTTCACTTTTGAACTAAATTCTAGAATGATCCCCTCCATGATCTATTTTCGATGCTAGATTAAATTGCATATTCATGGTGATTCAGTATAAACACAGTACCACACAGAAGTCTTTCAGTGCTTCTCCTGTAAACAGTCAGACCATCTAATGGTTTGCTTGTAAACTTAAAAGGCTTAGAAGGAGTCTATGACTGGGTCTGTATTCACTGGAGTTTAGAAGGATGAGAGGGGATCTCATAGAAAAATATAAATTCTGACGGGACTGGACAGGTTAGATGCAGGAAGAATGTTCCTGATGTTGGGGAAGTCCAGAACCAGGGGACATAGTCTAAGGATAAGGGGAAAGCCATTTAGGACTGAGATGAGGAGAAACTTCTTCACTCAGAGAATTGTTAACTTGTGGAATTCCCTACCGCAGAGAGTTGTTGATGCCAGTTCATTGGATATATTCAAGAGGGAGTTAGATATGGCCCTTACGGCTAAAGGGATCAAGGGGTATGGAGAGAAAGCAGGAAAGGGGTATTGAGGTGAATGATCAGCCATGGTGGTGCAGGCTCGAAGGGCCGAATGGCCTTTCTATGTTTCTAAATGTGCGCCCGTATTCATGTGTGAATTGAGTGGTGACAATGGCAACTGGTGTACTGTGGGTACTAAGTGTGCCCAAAATGCAATTCACTGAGGAGCAGAATTGGCCAGCTGAGGACCGATGGTAAGTCTCGGGGGAGGGTGGGAGCAGGAGCAATCAGGAGGGGAGGAACTTGTGGGCAGTGGTAACCCACTGTTTTAATGTCGATCCAGGAGGAGTGGTCTTGCTTCTCCTGGCTCCATATTCAGGTAGGTTTTAAAAATGTATCTTTGTGTTTTTACAGCAGCCTCCAGTGGTTCCTTTAAGGACTGCTGATTATGCCACCATAGAAACAAAAACCTGTCGGAGCTTGTATAGCACAAGACACATAGAATGCACAGAAGGAGGTTATTCAGTCCATCGAGTCTGTGCCGGCACTTCAGCTAGTCCCACTCCCTTGCCCTGTCCCTGCAAATCTTTTTCCTTCGGGTACTTATCCAATTCCCTTTTGAAAGCCACGATTGAATCTGCCTCCACCACCCTTTCAGGCAGTGCATTCCAGATCATAACCACTTGCTGCATACATTTTTTTCCCTCATGTCGCCTTTGATTCTTTTGCCAATCACCTTAAAAGCCCATAGCTTTTTGCCCTTTATGGCAGAAGAGTTTGTCAAAGACATAGGACCCTTCTTTGCATATTTCAATTGGGCCAACGCTACTTTCGGGCAGTCACCTGAAATCTTGCAGGGCAGTGCACTGATTGTTGGAGCAGACCTTTATCACCAGGTTTTATGCAGCAAAACTAGATTTTATTGCATCGTACATTACCTAACAAACCTTGATGACACTAGATGGATTTTTTTTTACAATGTTTCTAAAACTAGAAACGGACATTGAATCTGATGGTATCTGACTGACCGTGAAGAAGTAGAAACTGAAAAGAGCAACCATGTGGAAATAATAGGAGGTGCAGAGCTCTGTGCTGACAATGTAAAAAGAACTAGCAGCCCAAGGAGAGGGAGCTTTATACAGCGTGGGAAGCGACGGCCAAATGAGCACTGCTCCCAATCTCTCTGATATCAGATATCTTAAAGAGGCTGTGAACCTCGCATTCCACCCCCCCCTCCCCCCCTCCCGAACAAACTAGATTGGAATGAAGAAGTTACATCGCTCATACATTTCAATTGTGTGCTCAGCTTGCAGTAATCCCCAGGTAGGAGTTTCCAAGTGGGGCTGTGGACAATTTATTTTCAATAGGGTACCATAAATTGATCAAAATAAATAACTATCATATACCAGCTTCTAGAATTAAAGCAAACACTTTGTGAAAGTACCACAAGGGCTTTTATGAACCAATAAATTGATGTTGCATATGATTATATCTTCTGCAAAATAGTAATCCCTCTTTACATTTTGCTAATGCACGACTAAAAGGATACTCCAAGTTTCTCCCTCATCACTCATGTTCTTTAGAACTAAAATCATTAGTAGCGCAGTTCCCTTACTGATCATTATGCAGAGCAAATCCTGATTTGTATAACATTTTAATATTTCATAATTTAAAAAAAATGAACATAATTTTAGTAAACTCATTACACATTCAAACATCATTTTCATTTAGTTAGTTCATGGCAATCATTGTGCTGTTCTTTTCTCTGTAACCATCTCCAGCCTTACAGCATCCCTCCCCAGAACTTTCTTGTCCTCTGACTCAGCCTCTTGTGCATCCCAGCCTTCCTGATACCCACCATTGGTGGCTGTGCCTTCAGCCATCTCGGCTCATATTCTGCAATTCCCTCCCTAAACCCTTCCACCTCTCTCCTTCTTTAAGGTCTTCTTTAAAAACCAACTCATTGATCAACTTTTGGTAACACTTCCTAATATCTCCTTCTCTGGCTGGACCTCTATGTTTGATGACACCTCTGTGAAGCGCCTTGGAACATTTTTCTGTGTCAAAAATGCAACAGAACTGCAAGGTGTTGAAACAAATAAAGATATGCTGATAATACCAGTATTAGGTTCATGCAAAGTAACTTAAACTGCAGATGAAACATAAAACAATGATATTAACAATACAACACACAATATTGTCATTGCTCACTAAATGCTTTTAAGCAAACTACATCTTTTGATTGATTTTGCCTACTGCATGGACATAATGGAGTTCTTTATATGGAAACAGCAACAAAAACTAAAGAGAACATGACTGTTAGGTAATGATGAGCTAGTGAGCGTTAAGATGTTGTGCATGTTCACACAGATTGGCAGCTTAGGTCACCTATTTGGTTTTATACCATCCCCCTCACTTCAATAGGTGGTTCGCGCACATGCAGTACATGCTCATAACAAAAGCAAATAGTCCTATATTTTAGAAGGCTGCTCCTCCTAATGTTACAATCGTGAGACTTTCTCCACAATAGAAACCAGTAGCTTCCTCTGATATCGTGAAGCGGGATTGTCATGCCATTCTTACATCTGAAGGAGATAGCATTACAGTGAAAGTTCCCCCCAAAAAGGTGATGACTTCTAGATACCTCCAGATCCTCAATTTCCACTCCATATCAAAGGTCCCTTGTCTGGCTTTTCAGCAATGATTCTGGTGGCTTTTTTCACTGTTGATTTTGACAGCAAACCTATTTCATGGCTATACTTAATATTGTTTTGTAATGGACTCTGGAATGTTCAATTTAAAATCCTGTATTCAACAAATTCCATTCTAGCTCATCTGCACTGTTGGCATCCCGAGATACCAGCTAACAGTTGGAGAAGATGTAGGAAAGTTAGAACTCTCATATCTTACAGACAAGTCTTTAGATTCAGTTATTGGGCTATGACAGGCATAGTAGTGGAAACCAATCCACTTCATTGTGTTCTGGGACTATCTTTCAAGATCCTGAAAAATTCTGAGCTGCCTGCTGTGGCATCAGGAAGGGCTGCCTCAGGATTTGCCCGAGTCAGTTGGCTTTAGAGTATAGCCCAGTCCTGCGAGAAGACCCCGACCTGTGAGAGATCATCTGCAGCAGGTCGGGCCATAAAAGGAGTGGTGGCCTGGGCAGCCATACTGCTGCAAGGTACAGCGCGAGCTGATGCAGGAGGGTGACGGCAGCGAAGAGGGACGTCATCAAGGTCCAGGTCGGTGGGCAGGTGCGGCGAGGTCAGGGCGAAGGAATGGCGAGAGATAGTAGAGGGATGTGATCGGGGCCCAGGAGAGGCGCAGGTTTGGGGCCAGAAGAGGCGTGGGCCCAGGGGCAGCACGGGTCAGCCCACACTGCGATATGTGTGTGCACTAGGCCCGTGCAGCAGAGCAGGTCTCCAGTCGTCTTGGTTAATCCTTGCCACTGGACCAAGTCCTAGCTCTGTCAAGCCCGTGTGGTGGCTGGTGTGCAACGGCCACCACACGTTAAAGAAATCCATGCACAGGCATCTTCCATCCTACACTATGTAGTTCAGGACCTGGAATATTAGGTCCTTCATTGAAACACCTGTGAACTCATCCTTTTTTGATGTGGACTGCCTATAATGATAGCCCAGTCAGACCGGACGATGTACTCTTTCTCAGGCTGTCTCAGGTGAAGTGCCTGCAAATTTGTTTCCCCTTCCTTAATTATTGTGCTTATACCATTCCCCTCAAAGCACTGGAGAAGTATTACCAACGCTGCTTCTGCAAAATCCTGCAAATTCACCATCAGCATTCTCTCTCAGACCAGCATCGAGGTATTGACCACGATCGACCAGCTTCGATGGGCGGGCCACATTGTCCATATGCTCGATACTCGACTCCCGAAACAAGCACTCTACTCCGAGCTATGACATGGCAGGCGAGCCCCAGGAGGGCAGAGAAAACACGTCAAGGATACCCTCAAAGCCTCCTTGAAAAAATGTAACATCTCCCCTGACTCTTGGGAATCCCTGACCCAAGACCGCTCAAAGTGGAGGAGAAGCATCCGAGAAGGCACCGAACACCTCGTTGCCGGGAGCACGCGGAAGAAGCGGACAGACCCAGCCCCGGACCGGAGGACAGACCCGGCCCGGGTGCGGAGGGCAGACCCGGCCCGGGTGCGGAGGGCAGACCCGGCCCGGGTGCGGAGTGCAGACCCGGCCCGGGTGCGGAGGGCAGACCCGGCCCGGGAGCGGAGGGCAGACCCGGCCCGGGTGCGGAGGGCAGACCCGGCCCGGGAGCGGAGGACAGACCCGACCCGGGTGCGGAGGACAGACCCGACCCGGGAGCAGGAGTGGTGGTGATTCCAGCCCCTGTGTCCTGCCCTGTACTGCAGTCTTGCGACTTGGGCCTCCCAGCTGGACCTCCTGCGGTGACTGAAACATTCTGCCCAAGGCCGGCGTTCAACCAGCCGAAGGGACCAGGGCCGGTGCTGAACCGGACGAAGGGACCAGGGCCGGTGCTGAACCAGCCGAAGGGACCAGGGCCGGTGCTGAACCGGACGAAGGGACCAGGGCCGGTGCTGAACCGGCCGAAGGGACCAGGGCCGGTGCTGAACCGGCCGAAGGGACCAGGGCCGGTGCTGAACCGGCCGAAGGGAACAGGGCCGGTGCTGAACCGGCCGAAGGGAACAGGGCCGGTGCTGAACCGGCCGAAGGGAACAGGGCCGGTGCTGAACCAGCCGAAGGGACCAGGGCTGGTGCTGAACCGGCCGAAGGGAACAGGGCCGGTGCTGAACCGGCCGAAGGGAACAGGGCCGGTGCTGAACCGGCCGAAGGGAACAGGGCCGGTGCTGAACCAGCCGAAGGGACCAGGGCCGGTGCTGAACCGGCCGAAGGGAACAGGGCCGGTGCTGAACCGGCCGAAGGGACCAGGGCTGGTGCTGAACCGGCCGAAGGGACCAGGGCTGGTGCTGAACCGGCCAAAGGGACTCCGGGGCCCGTGTCGAACCAGACGAAGGGACTCAATTTAAAAAAAAACTTTTAATCAACTTTTAAACTTCTTAAATAATTCGGGAAAACTCTTCAATTTTTAATCAACTTGGAGAACTTTTTTCTTTCTTTTTTCTAACTTTTAAACAACTTGATTTACATTTTAGACTTTTTTTAAAATCAACTTTATCAATTTATTAAACCTTCAATCAAACTGTGTAACTTCTTTTTAATAATTCGGAAATACTTTTAAACTCTTAAACTTTTAAAACTTGGAAACCTTTGGGGAAATTTTTAACTTTGGAAGAAACTTTCCAAAACACCCCTTGGATCCCCAGTGGGCACCTGACCTTCCCAATGTCTGCCCCCAACCAAGCCTCGGGATTGCAAGATGTGCGCATCACCCACGCCATGATAGGAGCTGACGACTGCTGGACGAACCATCGCCTAATCCGATCCATCATCGATATAAACGTAGCCCCAAAGCAGAGGGGACAACAGAAACAGTGCCGCAAAAAAGTTAATGCCGGGGCACTTAAAGATCCAGCTAAGAGAGCCCTATACAGCCAGCGCCTCACAGCTAACCTGGCGTGCCTTGATGACCCTGAGCGCTTGGTCTGCCCTCCAGGTCTCCATAACCAATGCCTGTGAAGAGACACTTGGTTACTCAACCAGAAAACACCAGAACTGGTTTGATGAAAATGATCAGGAGATTCAAGAACTAATAGATCGTAAGCGCAGAGCATTTCTGAGCCTCAAGCAACAACGCAACTCAGGAGCTACAAAACATTACAGATGGCTCAAGGCTGAGGTCCAACAAAAAACCGGGACCTAAAGAACAGGTGGTGGATGGAGAAAGCACAGGAGATATAACAACAGGCCGACAGCCACGATATGCAAGGATTCTTCATCGTAGTGAAAGCCACCTATGGTCCAAACTCCCAAAGCCCCACCCCACTCCTAGCCAAGAACGGGGAAACACTCATCGAGGACACTAAGGCTGTCAGGGCCCACTGGAAGGAGCACTTTGAAGATCTCCTCAATCGAGACTCAAGTGTTCTTAACTCCATCCCACAACATACGACCCGCCACTACCTCAGTGAAACCCCAACATTGCACAAGGTAGGCAAAGCCATAAAACAGCTCAAGAATAACAAGGCTACAGGTGCGGATGGAATTCCTGTTGAGGCGCGAAAGTATGGCGGAGAGGCGCTGTTGGCACGAATACATGACCTCATCTCTCTCATTTGGAGGGAGGAGAGCATACTGAGAGATCTCAGAGATTGCAGTGATCGTCGCCATCTTTAAAAAGGGGGACAAGTCCGACTGCGGCAACTACAGGGGAATCTCCCTGCTATCAGCCACTGGGAAAGTTGTCGCTAGAGTTCTCCTCAACCGTCTTCTCCCTGTGGCAGAGGAGCTCCTCCTGGAATCACAGTGCGGATTTCGTCCCCTATGGGGCACAACAGACATGATCTTTGCAGTGCGACAGCTGCAGGAAAAATGCAGGCAGCAGCACCAGCCCTTATACATGGCCTTCTTCGATCTTACAAAGGCCTTTGACGCTGTCAACCGTGAGGGTCGATGGAGCGACCTCGGTCCATTTCGGATGCCCCCAAAAGTTCATCAACATCCTTCGCCTGCTCCACGATGACATGCAGGCCGTGATCCTTACCAGCGGTTCTATCACAGTCCACGTCTGGACCGGGGTCAAACAGGGCTGCGTCATCGTTCCAACCCTCTTCTCAATCTTCCTCGCTGCCATGCTCCACCTCACAGTCAACAAGTTCCCCGCCGGAGTGGAACTAAACTACAGAATCAGTGGGAAGCTGTTTAACCTACGCCACCTCCAGGGCAGGTCCAAGATCACCCCAACCTCTGTCGTTGAGCTGCAGTAGGCGGACACGCCTGCGTCTGCGCACATTCTGAGGCTGAACAGGATATAGTCGATGTATTCAACGAGGCATCTGTAAGGCAAAGGTCCTCCACTAGCCTGTCCTCGCCGCACAGCACTGCCCCCCCAGTCATCAAGATTCTCGGCGCGGCCCTCGACAATGTGGACCGCTTCCCATACCTCGGGAGCCTCTTAACAAAGGCAGACATTAATGCAGAGATTCAACATCGCCTCGTGTGCCAGTGCAGCCTTTGGCCGTCTGAGGAAAAATGTGTTCAAAGACCAGGCCCTCAAAACTGCCACCAAGCTCATGGTCTACAGGGTTGTAGTAATACCCACCCTCCTGTATTTATCAGAGTCATGGACGATGTACAGAAGACACCTCAAGTCGCTGGAGATATATCATCAACGATGTCTCTGCAAGATCCTGCAACTCCCCTGGGAGGACAGACGCACCAACATCAGTGTCCTCGCCCAGACTAACATCCCCAGCATTGACCACACTCGATCAACTTCGCTGGGCAGGCCACATAGTTCGCATGCCAGACACGAGACTCCCTAAGCAATTATTGCTCTATGCGGAGCTCCTTCACGGCAAACGAGCCAAAGGTAGATAGTGGAAATGTTACAAGGACATCCTCAAAGCCTCGCTGGTAAAGTGCGACACCTGGGAGTCCCTGGCCGAAGACCGCCCTAGGTGGAGAGAGTGCATTTGGGAGCACGTTGAGCTCTTCGAATCTCAACGCCACGAGCATGAAGAGGTCAGGCGCAGGCAGCGGAAGGAGTGTGCGACAAACCCCAGTCCCACCCCTCCTTCCCCCGACGAATGTCTGTCCCACCTGTGACAGGGTTTGTGGCTCTCGTATTGGACTGTTCAACCACTAAAGGACTCACTTTAGGAGTGGAAGCAAGTCTTCCTCGATTCCGAGGGACTGCCTATGATGATGATATAGGTTTCTTACATTAGTGTTAATGCAGAGTGCCTATTATTCTTTAGGGACCCACTGTTTGAATTGTGATGAGGATTGATGTATTGCACTTCCTCAAAAGTTATCCTACATCAATTCTACCATGTTTATCCGGCTTTTGTTTAATAATGTCTCTTGTCTTACAGGCTGTTCTGCATTGGTGTTCTGGACATTTTGAAGTGATCGTTATATTTGTTTTCTCATTGATCCATGTTTGAGCTGCATCATCTGCTATGCTGTAGGATTCTCGACCTGTCACAACTGTTTTCATCACATTGAAGAATCCTACAAATACACAGTTTTAAAAATAATTTTGTTCACTGGCTCATTGACAGTATTCCAGGAATGGCAATGAGACTTCAATTTATTTAGTATTATAAAAGTCCTCCTACATATCAAACGAAAACTTTGTTAACCTTTAGAATTTGTTTGACAGCGAGGTTGGAGTGATTTTATTGCTCAGTAATAGGCTGCTTCCAAATGCAAAGGATGAGGCTATCATTTCAAATGACCATAATTGACACTTATACTAAAGCAGCCTCAAACAGCTCTGCAGCACATGTACACAAGTAAAGATTCAGGAAAGCTTTTTATTACAGTTTATACTTGCAGCTTCAAAGGATAGATAGTAGAGTTAAATATTTTTGAAACAGACTGGCAGAGAGACTGCCGAATCCATTAAATCATTTAAAAGGAAGTTGAGAAAGTATCCTGGTCCAAGAACAAGTGGAGGACTAATAGGCTCAGATTCTGGTCATGAAGATTTGTGGAAAACAACTGAACAACCTGCTCATTGGTGGATTCATTAAATAATTACTGGGCTTGGCATCTCAAATGCATGATCGATGGGTGGAGCAATCTTAAATTTACACTATTCCACCTGGTGTTAGTAGGACTCCACGGTAACCTTGCTAACATTCTGAACACCCTTTCATCATTTTGAGTCCATGTTATGTTCTATGTAAATAGAGTGGGGTAAGTACAGAATAGTCCATGGTACTTAAATTATGTTTCCTGATGCAGATATGTGCCACTGCTTTTTCACAAAGGCTGCTAATAATGCCACAGATCAATGGCATTGTGTTGGTATGCACACAAACCTAAAGTTCACATTTTATTTTAAAGAACCCCTTGGGATAAAACTGGGACTTTGGTGATTTAAAAAAATATCTGAAACAGGAGACATGATATAAAATTACACTTAAAGGGTAATTGGTGATGCAATTCCTGATGGCTGAGTCCTATTTTTAAGGAAAATGTACTGCTCAAGGAAAAACTTGTATAAAGGTTGGTAAGAAAATTCTCCAGTTGCAAACTTTGAATTTCAAATTTATTTGCTTTGATTTGCTGAGTTGGCTTCAAGCTCAAGTTAAGTGAGACAAATTCATATCCAACGTATGCTACATCTAATATCCATGAGTACAATTCAAAATAAATTGCAATAAAACTCCAAACATTCATCAGTTTGATTTATTCCAACAATTTCAGTTTATTTGCATACATCTGATTTTTAGTTTGTGAAGTAATGATTAAAGTCAACTTTATCAAGTAGAGTTCTGTAATAAAGCAGACAGACAAAAGTAGATTTCTAAACTTTTATTTAAAATGATTTTCAGTTGCTACTTATGTCACAACAAACTATAATACATTTAAGAATCTATATATTAAAAGAAAACTTCAGATTATTTCAGTATTGCTCCCAGTGCAATAAGGAGGCACTCTGGTGTATGCTTGTACAAACCTCTTCTCTTGTCAGACCTAGTCATTTTCTTGTTCTAACTTAATGATTTCAGCTTGCCCTTCCTCCCCAAGAAGGACCAACAGTCTTCTGTAGGACTCTCTGTAATAGATGCAGAAAACATACTTTCAGAATCAGATGACATAACCAGGCTACAATTGATGCATTATTCAGACAGAATGCAACAAAATCTGACTATAATGGTGTAGTTTGGGTTTCTTTTAAGGAGAACAGAATACAGTAGCTTTTAAACCAGACCAGCTTCTATATTTGTCAATCTGGGTGCCGGTTCCTGTTTGTAGTCAAGGAGTACAAAGCATATTTGAATTGCACCATCTCTTTTCAATTAATCAACCAGTGATAGATTTACACAAGGGATGATTGTTTTTAAATCACACTCATTGGGTTGAAGTACATCTATTCAGTTCTGATGAAGATTGCTGGATACCTGGAACATTAAGGTGGATTTTTCTTTACAGATGCTGACTAACTTCTTGTGCATCTCCAGCATGTTTTATTTCTGATTTCAGATTTCTACTATTGTAGTTGTTTTCCTTGTTTATTTGAAAGATGTTGGTGCTCAATTGGATCCCAGTGTCAGATGAAAGGGCAGTGTATTTTTTTAACCAAATGCTCATATTGGAAGGCTTTGTACTTAACCTTATTTAATTGTCTGTTGATTTGTAACAAAGAATTCGTGCCAATTTTATAAAAATCCTCTTTTCTCCCCATCTCTCCTGAAGGCAGGGAATCAAAGAAGTACAATTCCAGGGGAGAAGGGAGCAGTGCCCCTCCCTGATGTGGCCATTCCTCATGCATAAGTCAAGACAATGCACACTGCACTACATTTATCAACTGGGCCATCAAAAGAGGCCTGACCACAACCACTACTTCAAATTGCATCCTATAACATTGCCCAGAGGGACTCTACTGCTGGAAGGAAGGGTGGGTTGAATGGAGAAAGAGAGAACACATGGATTTCCAAGTTTGAGAAAGGGGTTATATCTTTCCCATTCAAGTGCAATTTCCAACAGGGGAAAATGGATAGCATTCAGATTGGGAATTCAGGCTGATTTTCTTCCTCTTCTTAACCAAAGGAAATGGTACAATCGATGCTCTGGCTGATATGAACAGGTATACCGGACAATACATTTACCTATTGACTTAGTAAAGGAACTAGATGCATACATTTTTCAAAGACACTAAAATTCAAATTGACATTCTGTTTTATTGCTACATCAATAAAGCAGACAGACAACACAACAGACTAGATACATTTAGTGAAAAGAATTACACAAATAGGTTAAAAAAAAGGGATGGTGGGAGGAAACCAAATACTTTAAATATTTTTATATAAACCACTGCTGAACATATTCAAATTTTGTTTTCCTTTTCCGTTTGAAACTCTGTAGCACTTGCATTTTCTTAAAATACTTCCAGCTATATCAATGGAATCTGATGCTACTAATTTTTACAAGACTATTAATAGGGCAAAACTTTAAAAATGTTAAAACTACGACAATGAAATACTGAAGCTTTAAATATTTCCACATCCCACTTGTACAGTACAATGCCCGAGTAACCATAGGAACTGCAATGCGGTTTGCTATTTCAAGGTTTTTTTTTGAAGTGGCAGACTGGTTTTAACTGAAGCCATCAACTTCTTCTAAGAATGACACCATTCTGAAAACAAGACCTACCTTTGTGAATTGTTTCTGCCCAGTCCTCGCTTATGTTCAGTGTCCTTTAGCGTCTGACTTAGTGTGGGAATGAGGCCGATAACCAAATCTCGATTCAGGACTGTTACCATCTCTATGATGTTGTACACCTGGTGATCGTAGATCCCAATATACTCCTGGATGAATTGTCTGGAGAAGTTTCAACAGTTTGTCAATATGTTAATAATTTGGTTTGAATTATAAGAAAATCCTAATGAAGTTTTATGACAGATTATTGTGGTTAAAGTTACTGTCATATTTTGGGATTTTTGATTTTTGTTTCGGGGTTCATGGAAATGACTAGGAAATGAGCTAAGGGTAAGTGTTGTGTCTTTAAAAAAGTGATTTAGCATAGGTTTAAAATGTCACAGGCTGCAGCCGCTTAAACAAGTTGTTTATTTGTTAATGGACCATGCATAAAACCAGAATTAGAAACAGAAAATGCTGGAAATACTCAGCAGGTCAAGCAGCATCGGTGGAGAAACAGATTAACATTTCAGGTCGATGACCTTTCGCCAGAATCCTGATTCTATTTCTATTTCAGATTTTCAGCATCCGCAGTATTTTGATTTTGTATTAAACTCAGACAAGCTAGTTTGTGAATGTCACAGCTCACAGTTCTTTCAAACTGAGACAATGCGGAGTAATGATCTCATTCCAAACCCATTAAGTCAGGGTGGACCTTATTCATTTTGAAAATACGTTTAAACCCGCTGCCCCAAGAGGAGAGAAGAGGTAGTCAGTTTTATTAACAGGCCTGCTGCCAAATGACTAAATGGGATAGAAGTCAGAGGGTCAGCTTTCCCACTGGTTGGAAAACAGGGAGAAAAAGCAAAAAGGAACATATGGGTAGTTAGTCAGGCAACTAGATTTAGGGAGCAAGCCTGGCCTAGCGAGAGAAAACTTGTCCATCACAGAATCAAAAGAATAACCAAAAAATGTTTAAGCAATACCAGTAGTACGAATGAGGATTGCATAGTTACTTGAATCAAGGTAAGTGGATAAATCAGCAGACCCAGATGAAATGTATCCTTGGCTATTAAGAGAAGCAAGGGAGGAAATAGCAGAGACTCTGAACATCATTTTTTAATCTTCTCTGGTTACAGGTATGATGGCCGAGGACTGCTAACGTTGTACCGTTGTTTAAAAAGGGAGAATGGGATAGACAGAGTAATTGCAGGCCAGACAGCCTAACCTCGATGGTGGTCAAATTGTTGGAAAACATTCTGAAGGACAGGATAAATCTTCATTTAGAAAGGCATGGTTAATCCAGGACAGTCAGCATGGATTTGTTAAGGGAAGGTCGTGTCAGATTAACTTCACTGAATTTTTTGAGGAGGTAATGAGGAGAGTTGATGAGGGTAGGGCGTTTGATGTAGACTACATGGATTTTAGCAAGGCTTTTGACAAGGTTTCACATGGCAGACTGGTCAGAAAAGTAAAAGCCCATGGACCGACACTGAGAAGTGCAGAGGAACAAAGGGGCCTTAGAATGCAGGTCCACAGATCGCTGAAGGTAGCAGGCCAGGTAGATAAGGTGGTTAAGGTGGTATATGGAATACTTGCCTTTATTAGTCGAGGCATGGAATACAAGAGCAAGGACATTATGCTTGAACTTTATAAAACACTGGTTAGGACTACTGTGTGTAGTTCTGGTCACCATATTATAGGAAGGATGTGATTGCACTGGAAAGGGTGCAGAGGAGATTTAGAAGAATGTTGCTTGGACTGGAGAATTTTGGCTATGAGGAAAGACTGGAAATGCTGGGTCTGTTTTCTTTGGAACAGAGGAGGCTGAGGGGAGACTAGATTGAGGTATATAAAATTATGAGGGGCCTGGATAGAGTGTATAAGAAGGATCTGTTTCCCTTGGCAGAGGGGTCAACAACCAGGAGCATAGATTTAAAGTAATTAGGAGGAGGTTTAGAGGAGATATGAGGGAAAATTTCTTCACCCAGAGGGTAGTGGGGGTCTGGAACTCACTTCCTGAAAGGGTGGTAGAGGCAGAAAGCCTCACTACATTTAAAAACTTCTTGGATGTGCACTTAAAGTGCCATAACCTACAGACCAAGAAGCTGGAAAGTGAGATTAGGCTGCCGCGGACACATTGGGCTGAAATGGCCTCCTTTCGTGCTGTAAATTTCTATGATTCGATGAGATTGAGTTTTTGGGTGAGGTAACAGAGAGGGCAATGTGGTTGACGTAGTGTACATGGATTTCCAAAAGGTGTTTGACAAAGTGCAACATTATAGGCTTGCCAGCAAATTTGAAGCTCATGGAGTAAAAGGAACAATAGCAGCATGGATACGAAATTGGCTAAGTGGCACGAAACAGAGAGTAGTGGTGAAGGGTTGTTTTTCGGACTGGAGGAAGGTATACAGTGGTGTTTCCCAGGGGTCGGTTCTAGGACCACTGCTTTTCTTGATATATATTAATGACTTGGACGTGGGTGTACAGGGCACAATTTCAAAATTTGAGATGATACTAAACTTGGAAGTATCATGAACAGTGAGGAGGATAGTGATAGACTTCAGGAAGACATAGTTAGGCTGGTGGAATGGGCAGACACGTGGCAGATGAAATTTAACGCAGAAAAATGTGAAGTGATGCATTTTGGTAGAAAGAATGAAGAGAGGACATATAAACTAAATGGTACAATCCTAAAGGGGGTACATGAACAGAGAGACTTAGGGGTATGTGTGCATAAATCGTTGAAGGTGGCAGGGCTGGTTGATAAAGCAGTTAAAAAGGCCTATAGGATTCTGGGCTTCATAAATAGAGGTATAGAGTACAAAAGTGTGATAATTATGATGAACCTATATAAAGCACTGGTTCGGCCCCAACTGGAGTACTGTGTTCAATTCTGGGCACCACACTTTAGGAAGGATGTGAAGGCCTTAGAGAAGGTGCAGAAAAGATTTACGGGAATGATTCCAGGAATAAGGGACTTCAGTTACATTGATAGACTGGAGAAGCGGTGGTTGTTCTCTTTGGATCGGAGAAGATTTGATAGAGGTGTTCAAAATCCTGAGGGTCTAGACAGAGTAGGGAGAAACTTTTCCCATTGGCGGTAGGGTTGAGAACCAGAGGACACAGATTTAAGGTGATTAGCAAAAGAACCAAAGGCGACGTAAGAAAAACCTTTTTACACAGTGAGTGGTTAAGATCCGAAATGCACTGCCTGAAAGGGTCGTGGAGGCAGACTCAATTTTATCTTTCAAAAGGGAGTTGGAAAAGTATATGAAGGAAAATAAATTTGCAGGGCTACGGGGAAGGACAGGGGAGTGGGACTAGCTGAGAATTAGCATGGGCTCGTAGGGCCGAATGGCCTTAAGAACATAAGAAATAGGAGCAGGAGTAGGCCACCTGGCCCCTAGAGCCTGCTTCGCCATTTAATAAGATCATGGCTGATATTATGGACTCAGTTCCACTTCCCTGCCCACTCCCCATAATCCTTTATTCCCTTATCGCTCAAAAATCTGTCTATCTCCACCTTAAATATATTCAATGACCCAGCCTCCACAGCTCTCTGGGGCAGAGAATTCCATAGATTTACAACCCTCAGAGAAGAAATTCCTCCTCATCTCAGTTTTAAACTGGCGGCCCCTTATTCTGAGGCTATGTCCCCTAGTTTCAGTTTCTCCTATGAGTGGAAATATCCTCTCTGCATCCACCTTGTCGAGCCCCCTCATTATCGATAAGATCACCTCTCATTCTTCTGAACTCCAATGTGTATAAGCCCAACCTATCTTCATAAGTCAACCCCCTCATCTCTGGAATCAACCTAGTGAACCTTCTCTGAACAGCCTCCAATGCAAGTATATTCTTCCTTAAATACGGAGACCAAAACTGTACACAGTACTCCCGGTGTGGCCTCACCAATACCCTGTACAGTTGTAGCAAGACTTCTCTGCTTTTATACTCTATCCCCCTTGCAATAAGGCCTTCTTCCGCGCTGTAACCATTCTATGATTCTATCATCTGTACAGTTTTGGTCACCACATTACAGGAAAAATATGGTTGCACTGGAGAGGGTACAGAGGAGATTTACGAGGATGTTGCGGGACTGGAGAATTTTAGTTTGAGGAAAGATTGGACAGGCTGGGGTTGTTTTCTTCGGAACAGAGGTTGCTGAGGGGAGACTTGATTGAGAGGTATACATCTATGAGAGCTGAGATAGAGTGGATAGGAAGGAGCTATTTCCCTAGCAGAGAGGTCAATAACCAAGGGGCATAGATTTAAAGGAATTGGTAGAGGGATTCGAAGGGAGTTGAGGTGAAGTATATTTAAGTACTTGGATATGCACTTGAAGTGCTGGAACCTACAAGACTACGGACCAAAAGCTGGAAAGTGGGATAAGGCTGGATAGCTTTTTTCAGCTGGCACAGGCACGATGGATCAAATGGCCTCCTTTGGTACCAAAAATTTTGATGATTCTATGGTAAAATTGAATTATAGCTGTTAATTTGTACATTCATTCTCAGTCTCTAAAATAAAGCAGTTTAATCATTTGTATCCGGCTCCATCTCATTAAATTGTTTCAGTCGTCTTCTAAAAGATTGTAGAAGCATACATGCAAAAGACACGCTATCCGATCAGAGCACAAATGAGCTCTATTGTTTCACCCCCAGATGACACTATTGTATAATTAGATAGTGGACAGTACGGGCACACTCCTGAACAAAGTAAGTTCAATTGCTCACGGAAGTGACGAGCACTGTGAAATTAGAGACACAATCTAAGGCAGACCAGAAAAAGTACCTACCTTAGTACAGAGGTCAAGTGAGGGCAAGCCTGACATGGAGTTGATGACTGGCAGTTTTCAATTATACACTGCATGACCTCGGAGGTCAACCTCTTCACTAAAAAGGAGAACATGACATAAAATAATTATACAAACTTATTCAAAAGAAGATAGCTTTTAAGGGGCAATTTTTTGACTTGCACTTCGGGAGACCAAAGTTCCCCTCCACATCCTCCACCAGAAATACGTAAAATACATTTGGCTGCATGATTATCCAACCATTTTTATAGTGTCAGCTTGGTTAAATTGTAGCACTCCTGCCTAGGAGTCAGATTGGTCATGGGCTTAAGCCCTGCTGCAGGGATTTGAACACATAATCTAGGCTGACACTTCAGTATGTTACTAAGGGAACACTTCACTGACAGAGGTGCCATCTTTTCGATGAGATGTTAAATCAAGGCCCATCCTATCGTACTATCTGAAGAAAAGCTGGCGAGTTCTCCCAGTGTCTTAGTCAATATTTATCCTTCATCCAATATCACTTAAACATATTATCTGGCCATGTATATGATTGCTGTTTGTTGGACCTTGCTATGTGGAAATTGCTGGCATATTTCCCTATATTACAGTGACTCCAGTTCAAAAGTATTTCATTCTGTGAACCGCTTTGGGATGTTCTAAGGTCATGAAGGTACTATATAAATGCAAGTTCTTTATTTTATCTGCATTAGAGCAGAATTCACAGAAATTCATAATGTGTGAAGTCTTTTTAAAGACTTTGTGGCATCATTAACTGTAAGCTGCAATGGAAACTCAGTACACCGGGCAGGACCCAGGATCTGTGAAGAATGAGACTGAATGATGAAAGCAACATCAATAGGGTAGATCAATTTGGCCAAATCTGTCACTGAATATTTATGGATTATATAAGTCACAGCTATTATGATGGCTTCATCAAGTCTTCTGCTGCAGCGTAGAACAAAGTTTTATATTTTCTCCTGTGACCTTTGAACAGTTGCTCCTGAACTGGAGGTTAGCATGAAGCCATGACTCAAGCAAGTGCAACTGATGTCACTTAAAACAGTTGTCATGGTGATTACTTCTTTAAAAAGGCAGGACTGTGCAATGGTACAAATATGATTCTGTCTTTGTCTTCATTACTTAATAATGTATTTTTCCTGCATCAGGAATAAGAGACATAGCTTGATTATTCAACTTGACATACAGGATTTTATATCTAACCGTATAAAACAGCAGGCACCAAATGTGCAGTCTACTAAAACTAGATTAGGTAGGAAACAAAACACTGCACATCGTATAAATTGAACGGGCAGATAATCTAGTCCTGTATTTCACATCACTTTAGTGTACAGTAAGAATGATGCAGTACCTTGTGATTTTAGATATTGAATGCCTAAGAATAAGAAATGCCATGGTACTTAGCATGATTTTCATTGCTTAATTAATCAGTGTTGTATCAATCAAAAATATCTGACAGACTTTAAAATATTTGAGCACAATGAAAGGTTGCAATAAAAACAGAACCAGATAAACAATATCCATAAAACTCCTCATTATTTCTTTCTATTTTATTTCATTTTTGCACGTGAGTAGGTTCAGCTTTGTCTGTCAAGTCTATTGTTAATTCAGATGCTCATGTGGCATCTGATAATGTCATCATGTGACAAAGGAACTGGCATCATTTTCAAAATTTTAAATAGCTGTGTGCCACAAATGTTATATTTAATAACTCAGGAACATTTTTACCCTCCTGAGAATATTGTTTATTTAAGTTAAAAAAAAATCCAGTTTTAACAGAATTAGGCCATCACACCCCAAATCAGGCGACTTCCCCAGGGTTAGATGAGCCTATCATATTTGTCACTGCACAGCAAGCTACAAGCTTAGAAGGGAAACGGGAAAAGGTCAGTAATGCACCGTTGTAGCTCCTGAAATGTACACAAAATAAACACTAATTTGCCAACAGGTCTGATCACCTGCCACATAAATGAAAGCAGTCATTTCTCAGCTGGGCAGGTTAGATATATCGTGGTAACATAGCGTCTTATCTTGGGAGATGAAAGGGCAAAACAAAATATAAAAATTGACATGAGGCAAGTTTATCCTACAGTTATATGTAGCACACCACCTATTCAGGAGGGGAGTTGACGACTTAGTCAACTCACCTAGTTGCTGATCCTTCATTTTGTTTTGTGGTATACAAGCTTATTTGTCTGAAATCTGACAAAAAAATCTACCATTAGAAGTTACAAACTTCAATTCTGGCTTATGAATTGGACATTAAGGCCTGGAGTTTTTGCTCAGTTGTGCTGTTTTTTTCTCGCCGCAATCCCCCCCCCCCCCCCCAATATCGGCGTAACTGCTGCAAAAGGTCGAGGAACTCAAAGCGCAATTTGCGTTCAGCGCAACTCGAGTTTCCGCGATCTTTTGCACTCGTTTTAAAAACATCGTGCTAGATGCCGGCTCCACTCACAAAACTGGCTAAGTCCCCAGATCAAATTAATCGTCATTGGGAGTTTCCGCTAATTGCACTTTTGAGAAGGCTGTAAAAATTTTGGTCCAAAGGACGCTAATAGGTACGTTTTTAAAAATTTGCACTGCTCTACCCCAATCTAACTAGAAAATAGTTTTGTATATATTTTTTTTAAAAAGTAATTTTCAGTAATTTTTTTCTTATTCCATTCACGGGGTGTTGGCATTTCTGGCAAGGCCAGCATCTATTGCCCATCCCTAATTGCCCTTAACTGAGTGGCTTGCTCGGCCATTTCAGAGAGCTGTTAAGAGTCAACCACATTGCTGTGGGTCTGGAGTCGCATATAGGCCAGATCGGGCAAGGACGGCAGATTTCCTTCCCTAAAGGACATTAGTGAACCCGATGGGTTTTTACGAGAGTCTGGTAGTTACATGGTCGCCATTCCTGATACTAGCTTTTTAATTCCAGATTTATTTATTCACTGAATTTAAATTCCCCAGCTGCCATGGGATTTGAACTCAAGTCCCCAGATCATAAGTCCAGGCCTCTGGATTACTAGTCCAGCAACATAACCACTATGCGACTGTACCTTTACCGTTCCTGTGTGCTACTTAATTCTTGGTCCCCCACATTAAGAAAGAATGATATGGAAAAGCAGTTGTTTATGGGGATTTTTTTTTAAAAAGGGGATGAAGAGTGGAAACATGAAGATAAAGGCATCAGTCAACAGGAGTCAGTGAGAAAACATACCCTGTGGTTCATTCACAAACACTAGACATTTCAGCACTGTAGGCAGAAGTAGCTTCGTCTCATTGGCTGCATCGCTATTTTGGTTTCTTCTGAATAGTTCAAGGAGGAACGATAGGACTGTTGCTAAGCGAGGAGGAGGAGCATGACCTCTGAACTGCATATAGTTTTCACTGAAGAGAGAATGATTTTTGAGAATAAGTTCAGAAGTTGCGGAAACTGTCTACATGCACTGAAAGTATTAACGTTGAACATTTGTACAAATTTAAATTGCAAAAATAGCATTATCATTCATGGTAATCGTGTGTTAAAGGGAGTATACCTCAAAAAGGCCAGCCATTTCCAGAATAAGGCTAACCGGCTGCTGGATACTGAAGATACTGAAAATTACTCTACTGTATGGCGTTGGGCCTAATGGCATACAGGCGTTAAAAGTACATATAGGATGACAGGACTGCATTACAAGCAGTATAATTTGTTGATACCAGAATGTTAGGGGGTGAAATTAGGCTAGTGTGTGCCTTCTGTTAGTACCTCCGGAGGGCGCGACTGGGTTTTCACCCAGGGCGGAGGGGCACTACTGGCTCCCGCAAAATTGTGCGGTGGAAGCACAAAAAGAGCAGTGCCCTGCTTCCACCGGTAGCGCCCCGACCCGCTGCGGTGGCAAAGATGACATCGCCGTGTGCAGTGACCCTCCCCCCCCACACCCCGCAGCAGAAATTGGGCAGCATTCCGTGAGGCTACCGCAGAGGATGTCAGCGCCAGCTTTACGGGTCACAAACCAGACTGCATTCCGCTTGCTGGGGGGAAAAAGGGAGGGGCACGGTGCCATCTTTTTCCCGTGGCCGACTTACGGGTCTGGCCTTCCGTTCTTTATTTTCGCGAGCTCCGTGCAGCGAGGCACTTCGCTCCTGTGCCAGGCTGTGGCCACGGCAGCCCGTATCCCCTGTGGCCTTTAACGGAAGGGGAGGACCCTGTGCTCGTGTCAGCACCACGTGGAGAGGCTGCAACATTCGCCCCAGTCCCGCCCTGAGGGGAAGCAGAGCACCCGACGTTGCGTTCCACTTCCTCTCGGGGGCGGTAACCCCAATTTCACTGCCTGGGTTGGACTTCTGTTTGGGGCGCAGGAAGTCCAGCCTCGCCTCGGTTACTGCCCCCAAACGGGGCGATACCAAATTTCGACCCCTTAGACTATTACATGTTCAAAGATAAAATGATCAGTTTTCACTGTATCACCTTTTTGTTGAAATGCACGTTAATGAAGCAGAGTGAGTGTTGCCTATGGTAATACTGAATGACACAGCAGGAATGAGCATTTATCTTTATAGACAGCACGGGAAACATGAATGATCTGGTCCTGAATGTATCCAAGGTAATACAGAAGTGACAAAATATCTGCAACGTGTAACAGGACTAAAACAACTCTCTAAAAACATTTTAAATCTTAAATTCTACAACCCAATGACAAAAAATCTATAACAAAATTCTTACAAATTAAGAAAATTAACTTTAAATGAATTATATATTTAATTTTAAGATGTATGGCTCAAATTTAGTTGTACTTTCTGGGGCTTCTTTATTAATGTTCACTTCAAGATTACTCTGTGATCTTGAACTGGAAGGTATTACATGAATATTTCATTTTATTTTTCACCCAATCCACTCTTTCAATATCTGTACATTGCTATCCATTGCATTGATTGTTCTTTCAGCTGGGAAGATGGGATATTTGGGGCCCACGGAGGTGGGATTAACCTTCATGGTCAGTCATTGAGAGGTGCAAATGTAAGGGTAGACTAACTCTGCTAAACTTTTACTTCTCATTAATATTAAGCAGTCTATAATCTCAAAATGCTCCACTTTGTGGCATTGAGAGAAATCAGGTTTTGAACTACAACTGCAATCCTAATTTAGACCAGATAACTTTAATGAGCCATTCTGTACATGCTGAGGAATTATAGACAGATGACTACAAGCTGAACTTTTCTTCAGGCTTTGTCTTGCCCTTCGGATGACAAACTGCTAAACAAGAAACATCAGATTAATGTGTTCACATTTGAACCACAGTTATTGAATTTGGATTGTACTTGAAACTCCCACATTCATCACATGTAGAAATATTTGCTTCACATTAAAAGAGCTGGGCGAGGGATGGACATGGAAAAAAAGAATCAACAGGGCAGTGGACTCCTGTAGCTCATCTGCATTCATTAACAGATGTGGCACTGATAACAACTGTGACAAAGCTGTTCTGGTCCTTTTAGTTAGACGTGGATGTATGACATAGGACAGCCTATTACAACATCCCACATTACAACAGTGACTACATTCCCAAAGTACTTCATTGGCTGTAAAGCACTTTGAGACGTCGGGTGGTCGTGAAAGGCACTACATAAATGTAAGTCTTTCTTAAATAAGTACAACATTTGAAAAACAGGACTGTGAAAGAATGTTACCAAAAAGTTAATTAAATATTAGATCTATTTACTAATGGAATATTCTAAATCAATCTGAATCTGCATAGATAATGAATTGGTGGAAATCGATAATTAGCTTGTCAAATCATTAGATAATGCACACTACTACAAATTGCTGTTACAGATGAAAGTTGATATCATGTTACTACTCCAGGGTTTCTACACTGGAAGAATCTATTGATGTCAGAGGATTCAAAAAACTCTTACTTTAAGACCAGGAGAACTGTCTTCCGCAGGTTCTGAACTTGAGCCACTGGGGTCGATTCACAAAGCGCAAGTAATATTGGGTGACTCACGATGCCCGACCCAGTAGCAGATGATGGAAGAAAGCGACCAAAATGCTGCTGAATAATATTCCGCAGCTGCTGTTTAACATAAGCACTCTGAGCCGTAGTTTGTCCAATGATAGCTGACAGTCCCTGCAACAGGAAAGAGAATTTCAGACTACACTCAACTGACTTCCAAGCTATTTATTTTACCCCATTTTCTTCCTGTCCTCAAACTATGTCCCCTTGGGTCCAGCTCAGAGTCACAGCAGGCACCTCCGAGATGGCTGAAATATAGTCACTTCTTCATCCAATTCTGATGAAGGGTCATCGACCTGAAATGTTAACTCTGTTTCTCGCTCCATCGATGCTGCCTGACCTGCTGAGTATTTCCAGCATTTTCTGTTTTCATTTCTGCTCTACATTATAAGTGACTGTCCAACTAAGGTAGACAAGCTTATTGTTGGGGGACTTAGCACAAATATATTTCGAGGCCACAAATGTGTCTCAGAACAAAGTACCTTTCATTAAAGAAAAGCTGCTTTTGTGTAAACTGTTTAAATAATGGTTAAAGTAATAGTGATTAGAAGTAAGCACAAAAGTAAACAAACATTGGACTGTTGAATTAATTGGTGCAGTGTAGAACTCAAGGTCTTAATCAAGGTAATTGCAAAGGGGATGGACCTCGGCAGGACCAGAACCAATGTCCTAGGGGGAGTGTTTGCTTGTGCTGTTGGGGAGGGTTTAAACTAATATGGCAGGGGGATGGGAACCTATGCAGGGAGACAGAGGGAAGTAGAATGGGGGCAGAAGCAAAAGATAGAAAGAAGAAAAGTGGAGGGCAGAGAAACCCAAGGCAAAAATCAAAAAGGGCCACATTACAGCAAAATTCTAAAGGGGCAAAGTGTGTTAAAAAGACAAGCCTGAAGACTCTGTGCCTCAATGCGAGGAGTATTCGTAATAAGGTGGATGAATTAACTGCACAGGCAGCAATTAATGAATATGATATAATTGGCATCACGGAGACATGGTTCCAGGGTGACCAAGGCTGGAAACTCAACATCCAGGGGTATTCAACATTCAGGAAGGATAGACAAAGGAAAAGGAGGTGGGGTAGCGTTGCTAGTTAAAGAGGAAATTAACGCAATAGTAAGGAAGGACATTAGCTTGGATGATGTGAAATCTGTATGGGTGGAGTTGTGGAATACCAAAGGGCAGAAAACGCTAGTGAGAGTAGTGTACAGACCACCAAACAGTAGTAGTGAGGTTGGGGACAGCATCAAACAAGAAATTAGGGATGCGTGCAATAAAGGTACAACAGTTATCATGGGCGACTTTAATCTACATATAAATTGGGCTAACAAAACTGGTAGCAATGCGGTGGAGGAGGATTTCCTGGAGTGGATTAGGGATGGTTTTCTAGACCAATATGTCGAGAAACCAACTAGAGGGCTGGCTATCCTCGACTGGGTGATGTGTAATGAGAGAGGACTAATTAGCAATCTTGTTGTGCGAGGTCCCTTGGGGAAGAGTGACCATAATATAGTAGAATTCTTTATTAAGATGGAGAGCGCCACAATTAATTCAGAGACTAGGGTCCTGAACTTAAGGGAAGGTAACTTCGATGGTATGAGACGTGAATTGGCTAGAATAGACCTGCAAATGATACTTAAAGGGTTGATGGTGGATAGACAATGGCAAACATTTAAAGATCACATAGATGAACTTTAACAATTGTACATCCTTGTCTGGAGTAAAAATAAAACAGGGAAGGTGGCTCAACCGTGGCTAACAAGGGAAATTAAGGATAATGTTAAATCCAAAGAAGAGGCATATAAATTAGCCAGAAAAAGCAACAAACCTGAGGACTGGGAGAAATTTAGAATTCAGCAGAAGAGGACAAAGGGTTTAATTAGGAGGGGTAAAATAGAGTTTGAGAGGAAGCTTGCCGGGAACATAAAAACTGACTAGTGAAGACGAACACAGGTCCCTTGCAGTCAGATTCAAGTGAATTTATAATGGGGAATAAAGAAATGGCAGACCAGTTGAACAAATAGTTTGGTTCTGTCTTCACGAAGGAAGACACAAATAAACTTCTGGAAATACGAGGGGACCGAGGGTCTAGTGAGAAAGAGGAACTGAAGGATATCCTTATTAGGCGGGAAATTGTGTTAGGGAAATTGATGGGATTGAAGGCCGATAAATGACCGGGGCCTGATAGTCTGCATCCCAGAGTACTTAAGGAAGTGGCCCGAGAAATAGTGGATGCAATGATGATCATTTTCCAACAGTCTATCGACTCTGGATCAGTTCCTATGGACTGGAGGGTAGCTAATGTAACACCACTTTTTTAAAAAAGGAGGGAGAGAGAAAACAGGTAATTATAGACCGGTTAGCTTGACATCAGTAGTGGGGAAAATATTGGAATCAATTATTAAAGATGAAATAGCAGCGCATTTGGAAAGCAGTGACAGGATCGGTCCAAGTCAGCATAGATTTATGAAAGGGAAATCATACTTGACAAATCTTCTGGAATTTTTTGAGGATGTAACTGGTAGAGTGGACAAGGGAGAACCAATGGATGTGGTGTATTTGGACTTTCAAAAGGCTTTTGACAAGGTCCCACACAAGAGATTGGTGCGCAAAATTAAAGCACATGTTATTGGGGGTAATCTACTGACGTGGATAGAGAACTGGTTGGCAGACAGGAAGCAGAGAGTCGGGATAAATGGGTCCTTTTCAGAATGGAAGGCAGTGACTAGTGGGGTGCCACAGGGCTCAGTGCTGGGACCCCAGCTATTTACAATATACATTAATGATTTGGATGAAGGAATTGAGTGTAATATCTCCAAGTTTGCAGATGACACTAAACTGGGTGGCGGTATGAGCTGTGAGGACGCTAAGAGGCTGCAGGGTGACTTGGACAGGTTAGGTGAGTGGACAAATGCATGGCAGATGCAGTATAATCTGGATAAATGAGAGATTATCCACTTTGGGGGCAAAAACACGAAGGCAGAATATTATCTGAATGGCGGCAGATTAGAAAAAGGGGAGGTGCAATAAGACCTGGGTGTCATGGTACATCTGTCATTGAAAGTTGCCATGCAGGTACAGCAGGCGGTGAAGAAGGCAAATGGTATGTTGGCCTTCATAGCTAAGGGATTTGAGTATAGGAGCAGGGAGGTCTTACTGCAGTTGTACAGGGCCTTGGTAAGGCCTCACCTGAAGTATTGTGTTCAGTTTTGTTCTCCTAATCTGAGGAAGGACGTGCTTGCTATTGAGGGAGTGCAGCGAAGGTACACCAGACTGTTTCCCGGGATGGCAGGACTGACATATGAGGAGAGACTGGATCGACTGGGCCTGTGTTCAATGTAGTTTAGAAGGATGAGAGGGGATCTCATAGAAACATATAAGATTCTGACAGGACTGGACAGGTTAGATGCAGGAAGAATGTTCCCGATGTTGGGGAAGTCCAGAACCAGGGGACACAGTCTAAGGATAAGGGATAAGCCATTGAGGACTGAGATGAGGAGAAACTTCTTCACTCAGAGCTGTTAACCTGTGGAATTCCCGACCATAGAGAGTTGTTGATACCAGTTCATTGGATATATTCAAGAGGGAGTTAAATATGGCCCTTACGGCTAAAGGGATCAAGGGGTATGGAGAGAAAGCAGGAAAGGGATACTGAGGTGAATGATCAGCCATGATCATATTGAATGGTGGCGCATGCTCGAAGGGCCGAATGGCCTACTCCTGCACCTATTTTCTACAAATGCAGGGAAGTCTTGTTACAGCTATATAAGATATTGGTGAGGCCACACCTGGAATACTGCGTGCAGTTTTGGTTTCCATATTTACGAAAGGATATACTTGCTTTAGAGGCAGTTCAGAGAAGGTTCACTAGGTTGATTCCGGAGATGAGGGGGTTGACTTATGAGGAAAGGTTGAGTAGGTTGGGCTTCTACTCATTGGAATTCAGAAGAATGAGAGGTGATCTTATCGAAACGGGGCTTGACAAGGTGGATGCAGAGAGGATGTTTCCACTGATGGGGGGAGACTAGAACTAGCGGGCATGATCTTAGGATAAGGGACCGCCCATTTAAAACAGAGATGAGGAGAAATTTCTTCTCTGAGGGTTGTAAATCTGTGGAATTCGCTGCCTCAGAGAGCTGTGGAAGCTGGGACATTGAATAAATTTAAGACAGAAATAGATAGTTTCTTAAACGATGAGGGGATAAGTAAGGGGTTATGGGGAGCGGGTGGGGAGGTGGAGCTGAGTCCGTGATCAGATTAGCCATGATGTTATTGAATGGCGGAGCAGGCTTGAGGGGCCGTATGGCCTACTCCTGTTCCTATTTCTTATGTTCTTATTAACAATCATGAAGCAACAACCACTCTCCGATGCACGAGAACAAATAGGAAAATGCATGTTCAAAATCAACAAAAATAAAATGGAATATAAACCATTTAATTTGTATTTGAAATGAGTGTCCTTGGAATGTATACAAATTAGGTGGACTTAACTTGGTTTATATTGAAAACTTTGAAGCAGTATTTTGAGGCTATGACAGTTTTAATATTTACAAGGTAAATCATCCATTATTTTATTAAATTAATTTTTTGGGTGAAATGCTTCTTCGTCAAGATGAAAACAACACTGGAAAATGGAACATTTTTCCACTTTTGTCACCCATCAGCATCAAACTTTCCAAATTCATGAATAACATGGGTAGATCCCTCTCCAATATTAAATCCTACTTTCCTACGCTACAGAAGTGATTACACTTCAAAAAGTACTTCATTAGTTGTAAAGTGCTTTGGGATGTCCTGAGGTCATGAAAGGTGCTATATAAATTCAAGTCTTTCTTTCCTTACTTCTCTTTCAAGATCATCCTGGAAGGCAAAGACAATTTGTGTCTCCTTATTTCTTTGTCAAGATATGTTCTAAAACCTGGCTTTGCCTACCTCCAAAACGAAGTGCAAGGAGCTAATAAACTTTTGTTTTAAGGATCGAGGCCATTTGTGCAGCTGCCATCTCCCCATTTGCCCCTAACTCTTGACCTGCCCTCAACTCCTGATCTGTCCCTCTTGCCATCCAGCCCTCACTCAGCATTGATCCCCATTAGGTTTGAGTTTCTTTTAACTTATTTATTCTAGATATCTTTTGGTTCGGTGTTTCATATTCCTCTCATAGGTGACTCCAGTCCCCTATAACCTTAAAAGTTTTTTCACTTGCCCTGATAATCAGATACATTTTATAACTAGTTCAGGATAATGAAGAGAGAGCCCTATTTTAAGCATACTTCAGCTACTGGTTCTATCCTGAGCCATCATATGATTTACCTTGTCTTTTCAAAGTAACAGAACAACACTATAAAGAATTTTGTTTTAGGGTTTAACTGTCAAAAAAAATGTATTAAACAGCAATGTAACAAATTGTGGTTCTAACATAACATATATTTTTACAGTAGTTAACAGCCAGTTATGGTTCATAGCTTTTATGCTAAGCTACATATTTAATAATTAATTTTTAATATGCAGGTAATTTTCTTTCCTATGTCTCACCCACTATAGAAGTATCTGCTTCAGCTGACGATCTTCAGCAGTTTCAGTCAGATTCACTTTGGAGACTACAGACAATCTCCTGCCTCTTTGAAAGCCCCAGACAGACTCATTGGGCCCAAGTTTCCACAAGAAAAAAAACGGGCGCCCCTCCAAGCTGGGCGCCCGTTTTTCGCGCCTAAAAAAATCTTCGGTATTCTCCACCGACTTACAGGTCCTGTGGCACTCGGCGCAGCCGGCACGAGCTGTGGGGGGGGGGCGGAGCCAGGTCCCTGCGCTGAAAACAGTGCCGGGACCTCTGCACATGCGCGCTACAGTCGGCACGCAAGTGCAGTAGCTCCAGGCGCCGAACTGTGTGGGAGGGGCCCGAAGCATGCAGCCCCTAGCCCTGGCCCAATGGCCTCACTGGGGCTGCGTGAATGAGGCTCCTCCCACGGCCAGCTCCTGCTCCCCCCCCCCGACCAGACCTGACACCCGCTCCCCACCCCCCCCCCCCCCGACACCTGCTCTCCCCACCCCGCCCCGACACCCGAGACCCGCTCCATCCCGCCCCGACCGAGACCCGAGACCCGCTCTCCCCCCCCCCCCGCCCCGAGGCCCGCTCCCTCCACCCCCCCCCCCGACCTGACACCCGCTCCCCCCTCCCGACCCGACACCCGCTCCCCCCCCCCCGACCCGACACCCGCTCCTGTTCTCCTCCCTCTCTCCCCTCCCCCCCTCTCCCCACCCTCCCCTTCTCCCTCTCTCTCTCTCTCTCTCCCCTTCTCCCTCTCTCCTCTCTCCTCTCTCTCCCTCCCTCTCTCTCTCTCTCGCTCAGCGGCACGAACAGCTGCAGAATTCTCCCTGGCTGAAGCACTTTCACACAGGTAGGAAGATGGTTTATTTAATCTTTTCTTGGCTTATAAATGTTTATTCAGGTTGGATTTATTTGTATAATATTTGTAGAAGTATAAATAAGGATTTATTGTCGAATTTAATGAGTTCCCTTCCCCCCACCTCGTTCTGGGCACCTAATTTGTAACCTGCGCCTGATCTTTTAATGTGTGGAACAGGTTTTTTCAGTTCTACAAAAATCTTCACTGGCGCCATTCTACTTTAGTTTGGAGTACATTTTCACTGTGGAAACTTTCAAATCAGGCGTCAGTGGCCGGACACGCCCCCTTTTGAAGAAAAAATTCTGTTCTAAACTAGAACTGTTCTACCTGACAAGAACTGCAGAAAAAAAAATGTGGAGAATTGCGATTTCTAAAATAGTCCGTTCTCCACCAGTTGCTCCTAAAAATCAGGCACGAATCATGTGGAAACTTGGGCCCATTGATTTGAAAAGCACACACTGATAAATTCCTTCAAAACAATACCTGCTGCATGAACTTGAATAACTCCCTTACATTCAAAGAGCTGCTAATCTGGATAAATCACACAGCAAGTTTATATCTGAATTGACTACTTTAGCTCCTCTCAAAAACCAACTGACTAATCATAACAAGTTAACTGAGGCAACAATTTATTGAGTTAAGCTGGGACCATGATTTCTGTGAGTCCAACTGGTTTTTACCTTTTATATACTGTGACAGAATTAAAGATGCTAAATTATTAATAAGAATCCTTAATTTTTGTCATCTCCCTGCCACTCTGTAGTTTGTTGCCCATCTCCCCCCTGACCTCTCCAAATTTATCTCTTCAATAAGATCTAACTGCCCCCTCCTCAATCTACCCCACATCCAACTCCTGACCACTGAGCTATCTTACCTGGCCCCAATGCTCATCAACATTAATGCTCAGATTCTATCCCTCTCCCTTTCAAAACTGCCATCATCACTCCGCCTCCTAAAAAAAACCCTGACCCATCTCTCCTCTCCAGTACTATCCCATCTCGAAGCTCCCTTTCCTCATTAAGGTTCCTGTTGCATGCTCACCTCTCATTCTGATCTCTTTTTACATCGTTTTCCCTTCAATCCACCCCTGTCGAAAGAGCCTTCTATTATCTCGACTACTCTCTGGAACTCTGCTCCTCCACCTCACTATCTCCTTCCTTGTCTTTAAAAGCCTTCTGAAATCCAACCAGCATTTCAGTCACCTTTCCTAATTCCCACAAAGAATGGGGTTAATTTCTTTTCATTTTTGCAAAGAACTTTGGGTCATTTTTCCATGTTAAGGGTGCTATATCATTGCAAATAGTTACTCTTGTAATCCACTGTACCACCTAATTCCCCCAACCCAACTATCTATCAGTATAACATTCATGCCACAGGAATCTGGTTCAGTAACAGTTTTAAGACCAGAATATGTACCATGAGAATAGTACTGATTCTTGAGATTGAAAGTGAGAACTGCCAGCACATTGTGTTATGAAAGACACATAAATCACATTGCAATTTATAGCATTCCCATGAACTTGTAAAATTACCTCTTACATTCTAACCTGCCGTTTGCAACAGGATAATATTTACATTTATCTTCTCCAAGTAAACGTTTCCTTTATTTGCATCAACAAGATTCCTTGCTGATTTGTCATGAGAAATCATAACAACCAAAGTGGAAAACAAATCACAGAAATCCACAATGTTATCAGTTTATTGCAATACGATGATTAGCTGGAACATTGCTATTACAGACTATTGTAATACTGAGCACTACAGACCTTGAGAATAGGTTGCTGTGTGATCTGGGTGCAGTGTTTACTATCTTGCAGTAACATTAACAACAGGATAAGTGCAGGATTCATCTGCATTACCCACTCCTGCATGGCACAAAAGACATTGAGATTTGGAGAAAAAAAAACTAGCATTCAGAACCCCACCAGTAACAAGAGAAAAAAAATCAGAAGGGCATTTGTGAAAAAAGCCCCAGGATATTCCAAAGATGACTGCGGTGTAACAGTACCAGTGCTCACCTGGAGATACAGAGGCAAGTTATCTCGGATGGCAGACAGCATTGCTGGGGTAAGTCCTTTGTCCTGTTGAAACAGGGTATGTGGCAATAGCAGACAATCAATGATGCGAAACAAGAGCTGCTGAGCTTTAGAAGTGGACAATATCAGTGCCCAATGCTTGACAATGCAACCTATGAATAAAAATAAAATAAAATGAGTTTCATTATGCTTTGGAAAGCACTCAACGCTGCTATGCCATTTCAGAAAATTGAAATGTTAACTATAAGAGTTCAGTAAGTTCTTAGCAGGATTCATGTATATCGCTGAAGTGAATTCTACTTATTATAATTCCCAACCTGATCGCATTCTTTTGTTCATTTCAAAAATATCACTGTTGGAAGAAAGTAAGACCAGGCCCTCAAAACTGCCACCAAGCTCATGGTCTACAGGGCTGTAGTAATACCAGCCCTCCTGCATGGCTCAGAAACATGGACCACGTACAGCAGACACCTCAAGTCGCTGGAGAAATACTAGCAACGATGTCTCCGCAAGATCCTAGAAATCCAGTGTGGACAGACATTAGCGTCCTCGTCCAGTCCAACATCCCCAGCATTGAAGCACTGACCACACTTGGATCAGCTCCGCTGGGTAGGCCACATAGTTCGCATGCCAGACATGAAACTCCCAAAGCAAGCGCTCGACTTGGAACTCCTTTACGGCAAACGGGCCAAAGGTGGGCAGCAGAAACGTTACAAGGACACCCTCAAAGCCTCTCTGTTAAAGTGCAACATCCCCACTGATACCTGGGAGTCCCTGGCCAAAGACCTCCCTAAGTGGAGGAAGTGCATCAGGGAGGGCGCAGAGCTCCTAGAGTCTTGCCGCCAAGAGCATGCAGTAAACAAGCGCAGGCAGCGGAAAGAGCGGGTGGCAAACCAGTCCCACCCACCCCTTCCCTCAATGACTATTTGTCCCACCTGTGACAGAGACTGTGGTTCTCGTATTGGACTGTACAGCCACGTAAGAACTCATATTGATGATTTTGAAATGATAATACATATTTCCACTCCTTCAATGTTTACACAATTGTTTTCATTCCAGGTTAATTTTACATAAGGCAACAGACATTGGTATGAAATGGTTACTCTGTCCTTAATTGTTTAGGAATTACCCCACCATTGAGATACAATGGGCTCAATTTTGGCCAGGAGTTGCTCCGTTTTTTTTTGAGTAACTTAGCTTTTCCACAATCAATTTGCACCAGTGTGTGAGTTAGTTACTTTTTTTTTTAAGTTTAGTTTTTTTTCTTAAAAGGAGGCGTTACCAGCCACATACGCCAGTTCTGCCCATTTAGGTAACTTTGGCCAGCTAATAGTTACTCCAAATCTACTTAGGCCAGCATATGTGGCCACTTCAGAAAGCTCTTGCGGAGAGGTAAAGAAATCGGCGCAGGTAGGTACATCGGAGGCCATTCGGCCTGGGATAGGGGCAGGAAGCGGAGAGGACCTGCACCTAAAACACCAAGCCTTACAAACCATCAAACCTTGGAAACAAAAAGTTCTAATAATTTAATAACAAATTAAAAATTGAAGTAAGTCCTACCTTCATCTTAAAACTCGGCCCAGGATGCAGCGGGTTGGTCGGTGCAGCCACTCGGCCTGGGCTAGGAGCGGGCAGGAGAACTGATGGTGCTCCTGCCTGGATAATTTCTATCAGTTCTGCTGCCCGCCTGCCCCTAGCCCTGGCCGAGTGGCCTCCCGGTGCGATTTCTAAGATTAAAGTGATTAAAGCTTCAAATCGATGCATTTACCAAAGTAGGGTTAAGGCTTTTCAACGTGGGTATCTAAAGAAACATGCTACTTAAACTGACTGCATCACCTATTAATGCACACACAGCTCCCCAATAAGCAATGTATTTTCCAATTTAAGTCCATAAATAGGCATTTTCTAGCCAAATGGAACTAAGCAGTCAGTGCAATTGCCACTCCCTCCAGCCGGGTCAAAAATGTTGTGTTCAAGTTACGATCTGTTAGCAGCATTGTAATTGCAGCCGCAAGCACGGGAAGAGAAAGTAGGAGGAGGACAGTGGTTACAAGGATTGATCAAACAAAAAGCGGTGTTTGGTACTGAAAAATAGCCGGGGGTTTTACATTAATGATAGTTGTGATAAAATTAATAGAGGCCAAAATTGAGGAAATACCAGCTAAGTGGAGAGAGAAAATGGCCAAATCTACGGATGGCCCGGCATACCTTACTCACAACATTTGGCCGGCATCGGGTCCCACACAGCGGCTGCAGCAAGACACGGAGAAACTGGGGGCAAGGAGCTACTGCACATGCGCGGACACTCCACTAAGCATGTGCAGACGTCCCGGCCCTGTTTTCGGCGCAGGACGCTGGCTCCACCCCCGACTCGATTGGCCATGCTGTGTGACCACAGGGAGGAGGCCGGACAGTGGCCAAAGTGGGAAGAAAATTTTTCAGTACACTTCTGAACAGAGAAAAGCGGCACATCTTTGGTAAGTGCGCCGAAAAACGGGTTGGGCCAAAATTGAGCCCAAAAATGGGAGTGAACTACAACCTCAACGAGGGGCTCAGACATGATAAACTACTCGAGTAGTTTTTATATTAATCTATATGGCGTATGGAATTTTGTTGCATACATAGAAGTTACAATAAGGAAACCGCCCATTTGGCCCAAAGAGCCCATATTAATTCCCTTTTCCTCCATCCATCTATCCAATCTAATCTCGAACGTTAGCACATCATTTCTGTCTCAAACACCAACGCTGACAGTCCACATGCTCACAGCTTTGTGTGTGTAGATGTTTCTCCTGCCCTCTGTGCTAAATCTCTTGCATGTAATCATAGCCCATCATTATAGATCCCTCAACTCCTGGAAACAAGTTATCTACCCTGTCCCATTCTTACATAATTCTAAACACTTCTATCGTATCGCTTCAAAATCTGTACTATTACATCATACCAAGCTGCATCCCATTGATTCTGCATTGTACTCTAGTGCCGCACTATCCACTCTATAGTGTGGAGCTCAATATTGCACAGTACTCTGACTACAGTCTTATTATGGTTTCATATAGGCTCATCAGTACATCTTGGCTTTTATCACAAGAGATATACGATATAAAAGCCATCATTCTATTTTTTTTTCAAAAATGACTTATCAACCTGGATTTAACGTCCACCGACTAGGTTTGTAACCTCTGCAAAGAATGAGTTTTGTCAAGCACGGTCATACCTTCTGAAATCTGGGCTGGCTACTTCTAACTATTTTCTCTTTGGTATTTTTTTTTACCAAAAAGTATAGTTCTCTCCGGCTGTGCAAAAATTATGCTGCAATTATGGGTGCTGATAGAAGACTGTGAACAACAACGGGATTGGTTCTGGTGGTCGAGGTAGCAGGAATTCATGTGCACATTTCTGTACCTAGGGTCACAGACCAGCAGCACATCAATGGAGCAAAACACCGTTCTGTTATGAAAGAGAGGTCTTAGGGATAGTGAGCTACATGGCCACATGCATTCAGCCAACAGTGACATGCATGGCAGCGTGGGCAGGTACAGCAGGAGCGGCGTGGCCGGGGCGAAGGAGTGGCGAGAGATTGCAGTGATGTGATTGGGGCCCAGGGGAGGTGTGAGTTCAGGGCCCAGAAGAGACGTGGGCCCAGGGGCAGCACGGGCCAGCCCACACTGCGATATGTATGCGCAGCCGAGCTGGTCTCTAGTCGTCTTGGTTAACCCTTGCCTCTGGACCAAAGCTTAGCTCTGTCAAGCCCGTGTGGTGGCTGGTATGCAACGGCCACCACGAGTTAAAAAAATCCACGCACAGGCATATTCCACCCTTCACCATTCTGTTCGGGACCTGAAATATTAGGTGTTTCAATGAAACACCTGTGAACTTATTGAACACATCCCTTTTTGGTGTGGAAGCAAGTCAGCCTCGATTCGAGGGACCGCCTAAGAAGAAGCATGTTGGGAACTCAGAGATGGTGAAAGTGTACAGTTCTCTCCGCTGTTGCATGTTTTCCTGGGGAAATAGATTCATTCAATAGTGAGGAAATAAGGCATCTACAACCTGCAAATGTGCACTACAGGTTGAGAGATTTGGCAGATATCTCCAATTGCTGTTTAAAAGCACCCAGTAGCATAATTGTTCAAAGCAGCTTTTCCTGGAACATTTATGGATACAGCCATTTCTGCTATGTAATTACTTCCTAGGTCAGTTTGCAGAAAAGTTCATAATTTATATTACAGTCCCCTTCAAAACTCATACTCTCCTGTGCAATGGGTCTTCAAACATCTCCATGATGGCCAAACTCTGTCCAGAACTTAATGACATAGAATCCGATTCCTAACTGGGCTAAGTTGCTAATGCATCTGTTAGCTATGCCTCTTCTGAACCTCCTCCACCTTTTCTTGCAAATAGAGAGGGATCTTTATATTGGCAGCCCTTGTATGAGGAACAAACTGATGTAACGGATGCACTGCATTTTTAAGAAGCTGTGTACATTTATTTTGTCCTGATGCAGCTCAGCAGCTGCATATCAAAACACTTGGTTTTGGGCCCCAAAATTACAGCAGAAACTGCCAGTAATTGAGACAACACAGGGTCACTTTTAAGAGTTAACAACCACCGTGAGGAAATTGGGCTGCCTCCCAGCACCCGTTTCATATGGGCTCTCAGCAACTCGTTGCAGTCTACATGCATTAACTTAGATGATTTTTAAGGTCTTTTGTTTTTTTTTGGCTAACAGTCCTGTGAAGCACCTTGGGACATTTTATTACATTAAAGGCACTATATAAATATAAGTTGTTGTTGTTATCGTCGGCTAATAAGCCTTGTGTACAACACATGTAGTTTTAGTGCTCCTAGACAAGTTGTCAGGTGCAATGCAGACTAGGTGCTGACTCGGCCTCAATGTCCGATAACATGGGTGCTGGTATTCGAAGCACAGCAACACTGAGTGCCAAGAAATGCATGATCAGCCCATAGTGCTCAGGTAAATTTGCATATCAAAGTAAGTGAGAATTACAATGTGATTTCCATGAACGTGGTCCCAGATTCTGGAGATTGACAGTGTTCTGGGGTCCTGCTGCACTTGCCTGCTGAATTGTGTCGTATTTGTGTTTAATGTTGATATAGTTTTGTTAATTACCATATTCAAATGGATTGAAGTGTATTCTTGTTACACATTTTATTTTAAAAAGGCCTACTTAGCCTGTAATTGAAGAAATGTAGTTGCTTTAATCTTAGTGGTACTTGCCAGTCAGTTATATGTTTATTGTGACCAGATTCAACCTGGCCAACTATAACTGTGTGATTCAATTCAAACATTCAATAAAACCTTGAATGTTATGGACAAAGCTAGAAAGGAGCAGGAGACACGGGCATTCAAGTTCATTATCATCATCATAGGCGGTCCCTCGTATCGAGGATGACTTGCTTCCACGCCAATAAAGGGATGAGTTCACAGGTGTTTCAATGAAGGACCTAATATTCCAGATCCTGAACGACATGTTGACGGGTGGAAGATGCCTGTGCGTGGATTTTTTTTAATGCGTGGTGACCGTTGCACACTAGCCACCACTAAGCCTTGGTCCAGTGGCAAGGATTAACCAAGACGATTGGAGACCAGCTCCGCTACACGGACCTAGTGTGCATACATATTGCAGTGTGGGCTGGCCTGTGCTGCCCCTGGGCCCTCACCTCTTCTGGAGCCCGTAACTCACACTGCTCCTGGGCCCCAATCACGTTGCTCTGCAATCTCTCGCCACTCCTTCACCCCAACCTCGCTGCTCCTGCTGTACCTGCGCACGTTCCAATCACCGACCTGGGTTATGGTAATGTCCAATCCAGTCGCCCTCTTCACAACCGTTGCCCTCCTGAACTGGATCGCGCCGCACCTTGAAGTGGTATGCTCCACGCTGGGCCTTGCAGATCGGGGCCGCTGTGCTGATTGCCAGGTCGGGCTCCATGTTGTTCCTTTGAAGGCCCCTGCAGGCCCTCAAAGGAGCAACGTGAAGCCCGGCCCGGCATTCGGGACGGTGGTCCAGACCTGCAAGGACCATCATCATTCAAGTTCAATACTGTAAATGACCTTCTAACATTCAACTATTTTACAGAGTGTCAATTAGTGCAGCTCAAAGATTTAATTCATGGTTATGAGGCAAAATCTACAATAAAAATATATCTCTTTAAAATCTGCAGATTTGAAAAACACAATTATCCAATCAACATATCTGAAAACAAGGCAGAATACATAAAACTAGAAGTAAATAGATTTAAATTTATTTGGGTCATGTCAACTGCAAGGTAAATGGGGCTGCTTTGTTTTTGTTTGCTCAAAGGAATAAAGGGAAGATGTTCTTTTTTATTTAACAAATGTGGTTTTTGCTGCAGCTGGCACTTTCACCTTCACCAGCTCAGCTTCCTATTCAGATTTCTGCTCTCATTTGGAGATGAAAAGTCTCGACCTACAACAAAGCAGTTTTAACGACAAACACAAGATCAAAGTTGAATGCCATTGAAGGTGATGGTCATTTTATTAGCATCGTGCACCAGCTTAAAATAAAATCATTAACATTAGCTGACATGATCTGTGTACCACAGTGCAATGATCTCTGCTCAACAATGTACAGTATCCCGCAGTTTGCAATTTGTAACTGTGGAAAATCACTTCAGATCAATCTCAACAGTTCCTTCAGTATAATGGCCCCTTGTAAGGATTTCAGCAGCAGTATTATAATCATTTCATCTTGTTTTCACAAAGGCAGTTAATCAGTTTCCTGCTAAATTAACCCTATTTCATCCAAGCAATTTATCTAATTCACAAAAATGTTATCAAATGACAAAGAAATTTATCAATATAGGCTATAGTTTTAGAATGTATAAGGATTTAGGTCACATTATACAGCACCTACATAATTCATGTTGTTCACAGACACAGCATGTGAACAAGTCCACAATTCAATCTTACTTCAACATTGTACTTTTGTTTTATGAGGGGGAGGGAGACAAGAACGAGTAAGGAGAGCAGAGGAGAAGGGAGGGGAGAGAGGGGAAGGTGGGGGAGACCAAGTAGGATCAATTATGTGACTCTTGCAAATACTTCAATCTTTTCTCTTGCACTTATGTGCTGGACTCCTCCATGTTTGAGGATAGGATGTTCATGAAGCCTCCTCCTCTAGTTAGCTATCTGGTTGTCCAGGACTATTCTTAACTCGATGTGGGAGGACCACAACGCTTTGCTCTGGTCCGTGATTTGTGGGACCATTTAGCTTCATCTATAGCCTACTGTTTATGGTGTTAAGTAGCCCGGTGTTGTAGCTTCACCAGGTTGATGCGTTATTCTAAGGTAGGGTTCTTGGCGTGCCCTACTACACTCTGCATTGAATCAGGGTAGGTCTTTTGGCTTGATGATGATGATCAAGGACTGAAGGATGTGCTGGGCCATCAGGTTAGATTGTAATAGCATAAGTTCTGCTGCTACTGATGACCCACAGTGCCTCATTGGATGCCTAGTTTTGGGGTGCTAGTTCTATCCTCAGTGTGTCCCATTTAGCATGGTGGTAGTATCACTAGTGTCAAATTACATGATGGAGAAAGAACTGTGCGATGGTCAGAGCTATCATGGACAGACGTGTCTTCGACAGGTAGGTTAGTAAGGACGAGGTCAAGTAGGTTAATACTTCGCGTTGGTTGCCTTACCACCTGATCTAGTCCCAATCTGGCAACTCTATCTACAGGATTCAACCAACTTAGTCACTACTGGTACTACCCAGCTATTGATAGTGGTAGCCCCGAGACTATGTAAGCCTGCCGTCAATGTTGAATACTCTCATGGCCAATTTCACCTGATTTGTATATCATTGTGCCCTGATCCCCTAAATGTGTCATGGATGAGTGACCAATATCTATAAAGCCTATTAGTTTTCAACTGTAAGGAGGCCTAAATATTGCATTACAAATCTTTCAGGGATCTTTAGTACTAATGTTGCATTTAGAAAAGGGAAAGGTTGCAATCATTATTTATATTGTGGTAGATTTTTGCCTTCATCTCCTGAACAATGATCCCCTCAATGGAACGACAATCGGAGGTGCAATGTTTGCACCTGTGAGTATGCTCATAGAGCTGTTGCATTTTGAGTGGCTTAGCCAGTCACGTGATGTTCACAAGACTCAATAAAACCCCAGTCAGTTGGGTCTAGGTCATCCACGATGAGGTATGCAGTTGAGAGCCTAGTGGATGAACTGGTAATGTGTTGTGTGATTGTTAAACCTTTGTTAATAAACTGACTAGTTCTTAATAGCAATGTGTTGCTATGAATTCTTAAGCAAAGAACCCATGAACAGGAGGGTTCTATGAAAAGCTGGTGATCCACTTCACCACATTACCAGGCAGTGAAGACAAAAATCTACCCCCTGGTATTTCTGAGGCTGGGTTCTGAAACTTGATATTCCTTTCCCCCACCCCTCCTGCTCTACCTAAAGCAGAGGTGCTGAAAGACAATGACAAGGAAGAAATATGTTGTAAGCTGTCAATTTCAGACATGCTGCAAAGATGTTAGATCCAGAGATGGGGTAGCAAACAATATTCTGAAAACAAATAGCATACAAAATGCCATTTTGCTGGATAAGTGCACACAAAACAATGAGTCCAACTCTTTCCTTTGAACATGGGAACATTTGTAGCACACACAATGGAAGGTTTCAGTAAATTTGTGCCGACATAACACACAAATGGGAGCGGCATTTATTGCCAGGAAGCACACTAGCATTCAGTCTGAATTAAAAAAAAATACATCTGACTGTTCAATGCTTCTTCAAAAGTACAGGCCTAACAACAATAGTAAGAACAAACTGCTACCTGAGAAACCGTACATTGCTATCGTGTATTCTTAGACCACTTGATTAAAAAGATACGTGCATTTAAAGTTTTTTTTTTAAGCACGAGGCAAAGCTGTGTGGTGAAATAATGGTTCAGTGCAACATCAAATATGCACATGACTTTGATTTATTATTCCAAAAGTGTGTTACTGATTTGTAAATCACTGATACCCACCAATCATTTAGCGAGCGCCTTAATGTCTGATGTATAAAAATCAATAGAACAGCACCAGAAAATTATGTTTGAGCAAACTGTGGCTCATATGTTAACACAAATGTGATGTATTGAAGCCCCAGCACCCATTGTCACACAGTGGGAGATTCAGGTTCAACTCTATCATTTTACTAAGGACACGCTGCTTGCTTTAAATCTACCCATAGAGGAAGGAGTTAATTTAAAACAAAACCTTTTAACTAAAAAATGAATTGCCAACCATAATATTTTTCCTCCTTAAAGGTATGTTTCACAGCCCATATGACACTTATTTGCGCCACTAGATCACAAATGACAGCACACTGTGGTGATATGTACTGCATGACTTTATTACCCGCCCAATCAAATTACATTAGTTTTATTTTTACCAGTATTATTTTGCAGAAAGAGTAAGCGATTAAGTTTCTATTGAAGAGGATTAAAATCCAGGTTTACATAGAAACATAGACATAGAAACATAGAAAATAGGTGCAGGAGCAGGCCATTCGGCCCTTCGAGCCTGCACCGCTATTCAATGTGATCATGGCTGATCATGCAACCTCAGTACCCCACCCCTGCCTTCTCTCCATACCCACTGATCTCTTTAGCCGTAAGGGCCATATCTAACTCCCTTTTGAAAATGTCCAACGAACTGGACTCAACAACTTTCTGTGGTAGAGAATTCCACAGGTTCACAACTCTCTGGGTGAAAAAGTTTCTCCTCATCTCGGTCCTATATGGCTTACCCCTTATCTTTTGACTGTGACCCCCTGGTTCTGGATGTTCTGAACATCGGGAACATTCGAGCTGCATCTAACCTGTCCAGTCCCGTCAGAATTTTATACGTTTCTATGAGATCCCCTCTCATTCTTTTAAATTCCAGTGAGTATAAGCCTAGCCAATCCAATCTTTCCTCATATGTCAATCCTGCCATCCCGGGAATCAGTCTGGTGAACCTTCGCTGCACTCCCTCAATAGCAAGCACATCCTTCCTCAAATTTGGAGACGAAAACTGCACACAATACTCAAGGTATGGTCTCACGAAGGCCCTATATTACTGCAGTAAGATCTCCCTGCTCTTCTACTCAAATCCCCTTGCTATGAAGGCCAGCATGCCATTTGCTTTCTTTACTGCCTGCTGTACCTGCATGCCTACCTTCAATGACTGATGTACCATGACACCCAGGTGTCTTTGCACCTCCCCTTTTACTAATCTGTCACCATACAGATAATAATCTGCCTTCCTGTTTTTGCTGGCAAAGTGGATAACCTCACATTTATCCACATTATACTGCACCTGCCATACAGTTGCCCATTCACCTAACCTGTTCAAGTCACCCTGCAGCCTCTTAGCATCCTCCTCGCAACTCACACTGCCACCCAGTTTAGTGTCATCTGCAAACTTGGAGATATTACATTCAATTCCTTTGTCTAATTCATTAATGTATATTGTAAATAGCTGGGGTCCCAGCACTGAACCCTGCGGCACCCCACTAGTCACTGCCTGCCATTCTGAAAAGGACCCGCTTATTCCCACTCTTTGCTTCCTGGCTGCCAACCAGTTCTCTATCCACATCAATATATTATTCCCAATACCATGTGCCTTAATTCTGCACATTAATTCTCTTGTGTGAAACTTTATCAAAAGCCTTTTGAAAGTCCAAATACACCAAATCCACTGGTTCTCCCTTATCCACTCTGCTAGTTACATCCTCAAAAAACTCTAGATTTGTCAAGCATGATTTCTCTTTCATAAATCCATGATGACTTGGACCGATCCTGTCACTGCTTTCCATATGCGTTGCTATTACATCTTTAATAATTGATTCCAGCATTTTCCCCACCACCGATGTCAGGCTAACCAGTCTATAATTCCTTGTTTTCTCTCTCCCTCCTTTTTTAAAAAAAAAGTGGGGTTACATTAGCTATCCTCCAATTCATAGGGACTGACCCAGAGTCCATGGAATGTTGGAAAATGACCACCAATGCATCTACTATTTCTAGGGCCACTTCCTTAAGTACTCTGGGATGCAGACCATCAGGCCCTGGGGATTTATCAGCCTTCAGTCCCTTCAATTTCGCTAACACAATTTCCTGACTGATAAGGATTTCCCTCAGTTCCCCGTTCTTGCTAGATCCTCGGTCCTCTAGTATTTTTGGGAGGTTATTCGTGTCTTCCTTAGTGAAGAGAGAACCAAAGTATTTGTCTGCCATTTCCTTGTTCCCCATTATGAATTCACCTGATTCTGACTGCAAGAGACCTACATTAGTCTTCACTAATCTTTTTCTCTTCACATATCTATAGAAGCTTTTACAGCCAGTTTTTATGTTCCCTGCAAGATTACTCTCATACTCTATTTTCCCCCTCCTAATTAGTCCTCCTCTGATGAATTCTAACTTTCTCCCAGTCCTTAGGTTTGCTGCTTTTTCTGGCCAATTTATATGCCTCTTCCTTGGATTTAACACTTTCCCTAATTTCCCTTGTTAGCCACGGTTGAGCCACCTTCCCTTTTTTATTCTTACACCACACAGGGATGTACAATTGTTGTAGTTCATCCATGTGATATTTAAATGTCTGCCATTGCCTGTCCACCACCAACCCTTTTAAGTATCATTCTCTATCCAACCTAAAATCACATCTCATACCATCAAAGTTTCCTTTCTTTAAGTTCAGGACCCTAGTCTCTGAATTAATTGTGTCACTGTCCACCTTAATGAAGAATTCTACCATATTATGGTCACTCTTCCCAAAGGGGCCCCGTACGACCAGACTGCTAATTAATCCTCTCTCGTTGCACAAGACCCAGTCTAGGATGGCCTGCTGTCTAGTTGGCTCTTCGACATATTAAAAAGAATATCTTGAAGAATTTTGCCATTGAGAATTTAGAGTTCCCCATCACAGGGATCCTGGTTGAGTTACATTTAAGCATTGCAAATAAACCACAAGAGAAAAACTATTTACCATATTTCACAAATAAAGTAGAAGTTATCTTCCAGATGGGGTTGAAAGAGAGGAGCAAGCCTTACCATTCACTTCTATTTCCCATTTTATTTACGTCATGATGACTTAAAAGGGCATCCTGAAGTCAGTTGTGTGCGCTAACTTCATGCCAATTTGGTGGTGGTGCTCAGTATTTTACTATATTTCAAAGAAGTGGATAACTTGCAAGATTTTATTTTATGATTACACTGGCCCACTTTAATGGCTTAACCCCAATCCCATCGCAAATATTTTGGTTTTAGCATGCTACAAATTTAAAGCTCGGCTTCTCAACATCATAGATACAAGATTAAATGTAGGAGATTTAGGGCAGAGAGCAGGCAAAGGGTGCTGTGTCTGTGAAATACATTGCCAGAGTTAGTGATTGAAGCAGAGGGCGTGCCAATGTTTAAGACAAGGTTAGATAAGTGTTTGAAGAAAAGGGGGAATAAATAGATATGGGAATAGGGGAGCGCACAGCATTAGGGCTACTGCTTGTGTGGGGGATAAACAGCAAAATGCACCAATAGGCTGAATTACTTCAATCTGTGTTGTAATTTCTATATAATTCTATGTCACATATACACACGGAAAGGACAAGACACTTACCAACAGTCCAGTACATCAACTGCAGACCTTCACTTGGCCCTTTGTTCACTAAATATGGCTTTGTGTACTTCAGTATGTCACCTACATACTCCAGGGCCTTTGAGACCAAAGCAGACTTGTCTGCTAGAGTTTGTAACTGAGTGTAAGTCTTCCCAACTGCCTGCAGAAAAACACTGAGTAAATACATTTTACAAATGCGATCTGACCACATGTAAAAAAACAATAGCTGTTTACAAAACACGGCAAAGTGAAATAAAAACAAATTGATTTTTCAAATTGCCACTTCCTTTAAAGAAGAATTGAGTCGATGTCATGATACCTATCCGATTAAAAAAAAAGTTTATATAAAGGTATGAAGTACAATAATTCCAAATCTATTGGATACTATTTGCAAAATAATGTGGCAGACCAGTTAAGAAGGAGGGAAACAACATCAGTAACAACAATTATAAGAACACTGTACACTTTTATTTTGCTCTACTTTTCTTCCCTATGTAAGATTTCCCCAACACGTACTTCCACAATTTGAAGGTAAGCATTAATCTGCTCTTAAACTCTACTGAGGCCACTCCACAGCAAGTAACTATCAGCGATATCAACCTACTCTTATTTGCAGCCACCCATTGCACCTCCCAGTAGCTCCGCTTGAGATATAGGAAGGAAATTTAACCCTCAAGGCAGGTCGGTCACTGAAATCTTTTAAGGAGGCTGCGGGGCTCCATTTTAACAACATCTTTATTTTTTAACTCGTGGAGGCTAGGATTATTGGGCCTTGGGAATATCGTCATAATAAAGGAGGCGAGAAGGATGGGATCTTTGCGGTAAGTGCCTTTATTGCACTATTCGTGGGCCAGGTGGAGAAAGAATGTTTCCCCCAGGTCCAACAAGCTGACCTCCACCCGATCGGACCCCCACAATCAGCCAAGCACCAACCCCCCCCCCCCCGCGATATCCGATTCAACCCCCCACACCCGCGATGTCCGATTCACCCCCCCACCCTGTGATGTACGATTCACCTCCCACACCCATGATGTCCAATTCACCCACCCCCCACCACCCTTGCGATGTCCGATTCACCCCCCCACCCTGTGATGTACGATTCACCTCCCACACCCATGATGTCCAATTCACCCACCCCCCCACCACCCTTGCGATGTCCGATTCAGGCCCCACCACCCTGCAATGTCCAATTCACCTCCCACACCTGCAATGTCCGATTCACCTGTACTTCCAGGTTTCCCGTCTAAAAATCCTCCTCCACCTGCCATACTTCCCGCCTGAGTTAATGCCCCTTGTAAAAGGGAGTCATTTTTTTACTGGTGAAGAGCATGAGCCCACCACCATAGTCATTACATGTTAAAATAATTGTTTGGGGACTGAAGCTGTATATGTGCCACATTCAGAAATTACGAGATTATAACTCCACACTTTCTTTAAGGTGCAGCACAAAAGAAGTATAATTTGTATATACGTAAAATTGCCTTGAAAATGCAGAGTGAATGTGTGTGGGAAAGTTATTTTATTCCCCACTTATGCCTCAGTTTCTGAACAGACATTACCTTGATGAATACAAAGACGGCAGTTTTGGATTCCACCTTTACCGCTGACTGATCAAGCTGAGCCTGGAGGAGTAGGTTTTCCACTTCTGGCAGCTTATACACTATCCTGGTCAACCCTGCTAACTGTTCCATGTTTACTCTTCCTATTTGTTAAGGGAAATGAGCAGATTATCATTTCAATGTAATTTTTAAGACCAGTTTATATGGAATTAAATGTAACTGATAAATTCAACCATAATTTATATCCTTAGTCTAATGATTACATTACTGACATAATTTTCATAGCTTGTTAAAATTCAACCAGCAACGTGTAACTTGATGCATTTAATAATCCACTGACCTAGGCATCTGCATTGCAAGTTAAAAGTTGACTAAACAAATATCTGACTATAAATTTGTAAAGTACAGGTACAGCGTCGAGAATCCGGAACTCTCGGGACCAAGGCCGTTCCGGATTCCGGGCTTTCGATTGTCTTTCTGACGTCACAAATCCGGAAACACCCGAGCCCCAGGTTCGGGTATTTCCGGATTTGGGAACATCAGAAACGCGAGGGGTGGGGGGGGGTCACTGCCGAGGAGCTGATCGGGACGCTGGCTCCATTGATGAGGTCGTCGGGCGGGTCCCGCCGCCAAGGAGGTGTTCGGGCGGGCTGGCAAGGAGGCCCCGAGGGCAAGAGCAGTGGCAGCGAGGTGAGGCCCGAGGTCGGTGGGTCGAGATTCCGGAACATTTTACGGATTCCAGACAACCCAGCCACCGATCGGTCCAGAGTCTGGAATTCTGGATTTTCGATGCTGCATCTGTATTAAAAAGAACCATCTGCCGCAATAAAAATCACAACTTCAGTCATTTTCTTTGGCCCGTCTGCACCTTAAATCTTACCTTGTTCAAATCCTCCGCAAAAAAAATAATTTTATTGACCTGATCTCTCTTGAACACTGCAACTTGGGCTTGAATGAGCTAGACTATACAATCGTAAATTTAGTATTGAGCCTGTGGTAACCTTTAAAATATAAGTTTGAAAACATTGTTTGTAAAGCTGCTGAAAATACTGTTAAAAATATTAAGAGTAATATCACAGTTATTTCTTCAATTAAAATTGCCTCAGGTAAGTCACGGGTATAACATACAACTTCTTTCATTAAAAGCCTGGGAAGAAAGATAACTCCGTGCCGGGTGATTAGGGAAAAACATTTATGGTCCTCAGTACTAAGCAACTGAACGGTGTATTGGGTGTTATTATAGCAGGCAGTAGTGGATTTTATCATCTTCTCCCACCATTGCTGCATGCCTTGTTTTGCGACGAGGACAGAGCAGTATAGCTCCTTGACCCACGTTACTAAAAGATAATACTCGGGCTAGGTTTTAACTTGCACTGCTGGGCGGAAAACTGACCGTCGCAGATCAGCTGCCGCTGCCTTCAACAGAAAAAAAAAAAATTGGGCTGGGTGAGTTAACGGGCAGCTGGTCTGCTGCTGCCGGCTTTCACCACAACGGTGAAAGTTAAAATCTACCTCGAGGACCACACAGTCCATCTCATTAGTGCAAATGTATGTCAAATTAATAAAGGAAATCGTTTTCTGGGTTTTCAGCAAGTTGTATTCTAGGGCAAAGTGGGTGCAAACATAGCTTCTGAGTTGGGCTGGCTAATCTTTCCCTCGTACAGTGCCAAGAAGCTTCCCAACACATCCATTTTACTTTGGAGCTTTACTAGTCAGTGACAACTGCAAAGAATGTTTCGTTGCATAAAGAACTCTAGTGAATTTGCACCTCAGTTAAGGTAATGTTTAATCCCTTAATGTTTGCATCTCCTTAAACTCCTCAAATGATCTTATGTTTTTCTCTTACCAATTGTCTGGCTTGAGTCCATTTTTTCTGTAATACCAATAGGCCGATTCATATGCTGCTGTAAAACACAACGAAACCAAGAATGGACTGCAAATGTTTGGTATGAGCTGCATCCTGCACTCGTGAGAGCATCCACTACGGAACTGAGGAGGAAGAAAATCAAGGGGCACTTAGACATCTGCAATTTATTATTTCCTTCATGATGGCCTGAAAATTGCGGTAGGAGGCTTGCTGCCCGGGTACGCCTCCGAACCACAAGAAAACTCCGTGCTTACCATGTGTCTCTGGAGCTTCGGGCTCTTACGGTCCTGGGCCTGCAGGCATAGGCCTGAGTAAAGGCCCATGTATCCCAGGGATGCAGGTGGTTCGCAAACGTCCCTGGGATCACATGGGCCGGCCCAACCAATGACAAAGGGGGATTCCTATGATGTATATGAGGATTCCATTTACGTACTGAACCCCCAGAAGCATGATAGAAATCACCAAATAAATAAAATTTCACAAAACTGAAATAAAAATAAATAATCACAGGTTCAAAATTAATTAAAATACCCTTTAATTAAATATTTAAAATACAATTTAATTTTTTGAAAAATAAATTTAAATTATTTTTAAACGGGACATAAATAATCCAAACTAGTTTTAAAGGTAAGTGAATGTTTAAACCATTTAAAAAATGTTATTTCAACAATTATTTTAACCCTTAAGCTGGTAACAGAAGGCCTTACGCCTGCTTTCACCAAGCATTAGGTTTTGTGGGTATTCGCTGGGCAGTAGTTGGGCTATTCACTTACATTTAAAATTAGTTTAGGTTATTTATGTCCGGTTTAAAAATGTTTAAATAGCAAATAGCCCAACTCTGCAGCAGCGAAAGAGAACTTACAGCGGATGTGTGTGATCTGTCAAGGATCCCTGCGGGGCCAGTCACAGCATTTACAACGGCGGAGGGCTGTGCCTGCACCATTTTAGGCCCCGTAAAATCTGTGCCGACATTTTAACAACTGCTTTGGACAGGATTGAAACGCCGTTATGAAATGTAGATACTGCAGTACATATCCCCATTCTAGAGAATAGATTTTAACAAGTGCATCCAACTTCTATGAGGCATCAAATGTGGTTTGCTTTTTCAATGATCATTTTGTGGTTTATAGGTCTCATCAGTAGATTAGAAACAAAATCCATATTAATCTTTCAAAGTCTGAAGTGGGATTTCAGATTTTGTTTTTATAAGTAATAGGATTTGTTTTTTCCAAATGTATATATTTCAAGATGACTTAGAGATAAGAAATTTTGTTCAGAGTTTGAAATAGCCCTGCGCCCCGATTGGGGGCAGTAACCTGCTGGGGCCGGGACTTCCTGTGCCCGGCGCAGAAGTCCCGCCCCTGCCGCTGAATTGGGGTTACCGCCTCACAAAGGAAGTGGTGCGCAATCTCCCGCACTCCACTTCCTTTAGGGGCGGGTCCTGGGGCGATGCTGGAGCAGCGCTATGTGGATGCTCCGCGTAGTGCTGACGCGCTTCAACACTTCTCCCCTTCATTAAAGGGGAGGTCCGCTGCACACTCTGCAAGGCCTCTGATGGCCTCCGATGGCCTCCACTAGCGTGGTACCGGGCCTACAACCCTCGCGCCCAAAACAGAGTGCCAGGCTGCACAATGGCGGCCCGGACCATGGAAAACAAACAGTTAGTGAGCCGACCTGAGAGTCGGCAAAACAATCAAAGATGGCGATGTGGGGCGCTGGCGACCTCCCCTTTAACTTCCGCCCTGCGAGCGAATGTCGGTCAGCTGGTGTTGACACCCTCTCGCGCTTGTCTCGCCGGCCATGGGGCAATTACCCCCGCGGGGAGTTAAGGGGTCGGCGCGGGGTCGCCGCGCACGGCCGTGACGTCATCAATCATGGCAGTGCCTCCGAAAATCTCGGACAATTTCCCGGGAGCCGGTAGACAAGGATGAGGATTTTAAGGAACTTTAGTAAGGATGTCAAGGCTTTGGGGAGTGTGCACAGGAGATTTATTGGAATTATATTAGGGATGAGGGACCTCAGTTATGCGAAGAGACTAGAAAATCTGGGATTGTTCTCCTTCGAGCAGAGAAGATTGTGAGATACAGTAGGGGTGCTCAAAATTACAAAAGGTTTTGATAGAGTAAATGAGAAACCGTTTCCACTGGCAGACGGTTTTGGTAACTAGAGGATAAAGATTTAAGATAATTGACAAAAAAAAAGGGAAAATGAGGAGACATTTTTGACGCAGCCTGTTATGATCTGGAATGCACTGACTGAAAGTGCGGTGGAAACAGATTCAAAGTAACTTTCAAAAGGGCATTGGATAAACAGTTGCAAAGGAAATATTTGCAGGGTTATGGGGAAAGTATGAGGAAGTGGGACTAATTGGTTAGCTCTTTCAAAGAGACGGTATAGGCATGATGGGCTGAATGGACTCCCTTTGTGCTGTATGATTCGAAGTAGTTTTACAATTATTATATCTGTGAAGCTTCTATCTTTCAGTATCTGTAAGGTTTGTAATATTTTTACGTTGTCAATTTTGTGATATTGCTTCAGTAAATTTGCCATATTATAAGCTTTAAGGCTGCATCAGGATCACTGGAAACATCAAAAAGTGCACTCCAGGTCGAACAAGTTGCCACAGGATATCGAGTAGTTATTTAGAAATTCTAAACTTAAATCTGTGATGAGATGAATTTAGAAAACTCCTTCATATACATTGTATAGTTAGGAAGGGCAGACTGTAACTATTGATCATGTGGACTCTTTGTCCTAAAACTCTGGATAATAAGATATTTATCTCTATTGTTAATTAACCAGAGAAGCATTAAATAATCACGGTTCTTCATAAAATCAACACTTTCATTGTGTTTTTGAGATTCATAAGGATTATCTCCGTAATTAAGAATACTAAAGTGGAATTTGTACACCAATAAACAAATATAATTGTGGTTAAATCTTTCAGAACCTCACACAGCAAATCCATGAATCTTTATTTATGTATTTAATCAGTGCCATCTTAAGTTCAAGGTTTGTATCCGGCAAGGGATTGTAAAAGCAGGGTGTAGCCATGTATCTGGAGGTTCCAGTCCTGATAGACCCAGGATCAGAACCTGAACCATGGAAATACATGGTAGAAGAGGGGAACAAAATCAAAATGTTTTACCTGTTTTGAATTAGGTGACTGAGATATCTGCAAACTAGCTGAGGGTGTACCATGTCATCCCAGCCAAATAGTTGTATCGTGGTTATAAGAGGCTGTGGCTGGAGGTCTGCAGGTGCTGTGCTCGGCATATCCATTGCCAGAAGCGTAAAACCTGGAATACATAATGCTTGTTTTATTAAAAAGCTCATTAACAATATCTATCCACATAAAAAGTTGCATTTCATGCACACTTGCATTGGTTACAGCTCAGGCGTCACACCTTTTTAAACTTGCAAATTTTTGCAGCACAGTTCCAGTTCATTACTCCAACTTTATATTCATAAAACAGCATCAAATCACGACTGAACAGTTAGGGAATCAGCACGTAGCAAACAGGAATGAAAACCACCAATTATGAAGTTCAAAAGGCTCTGTAAAATAGTAAATCAGCGACAGCTACTAAGTGTTTAAAAGGCAAACCAATCAACTAACTCCAAATATTTTAATTGCTTTCAGTCACCATCTTGTTTCCTCCACTGAGCCGAGCACTTACCACTGGAAGGGAGGTTGGTAACATAGTAAAGCACAGAAAATTTAAATATTTACTTGAAAATGATTAAACTCATCGATGCAACAGAATTTTCTGTACTGGAAATGCCTCCTGCAATATTTTCATTCAGCGTCCTGTGTCAATGTGAGAAGCCTAAGCTTATAGTTCATGCAGCTTCCCAGAGGTATCAGTGCCAGCTGAAGATACTGAGCAACAGGGCAACATTACGCAACAAACGTGAAACACTGGAGCATCCACTAACAGAACATGCCAAACCAAAAGCAACACAGAATATATCTCATGTAACGCAGAAAAGAATCAGGGCCGAATTTTCCCCCGTCCTTAAGGCCCATTACCACCTCTAAGAGGCGGTAATGGAGCAGCTAGGCCACACTGACCGGGGGCAGACAATTGGACCGACCCATCCGAAATTGCCCCTGGGCTGGGAGCAACGGGTAAGGGTTTCCGCGCTGTCCGTGTCGCCGCCCCATCGGGCACACAGTGATCCCCACTGACCGGTGGTAACCCCTTTACACCCTACACGGGAAATAGCCCCGCGGAAGCAGCACCGCTGCCAGTCGGTGCCACTGACGGCTTCCCCCGGTCGGGAAGTGGTGTGTGACTGGTCGGCACGCCCACCATGTTGTTTACATTGTCGGCTGACTGTGAGGTCGGCCCGACAATGGTGGCTATGGGTTCGGCCGGACCGCCAACAGGCAACCCGGCACCCCCTCTTGGGTACCGGGCTGCTGGCCCGGCCGAAACCCTTCCTGGTGGCCCAGTGGGCCTAACGAAACTAATTGCAGAGTTCACAGCCGCCCTCTCCTTTAACTGAAGGGGAGGGACGGTGTGACACGTCAGCGCGACACGGCACGTCCGCGTCACGCTGGAGTCATCGGTGCGGTGCTGATGACTCAGAGCGGCGGCTGATGACTCAGAGCGGCGGCTGATGACTCAGAGCGGTGGCTGCCCTGCTCCAAGGGCACATCTGCCCCGTCCGGAAATAAAAGCCAAAGAGTTGCATATCGGTCCAATCTCTTGGGGCGGAAAAAAACTACTGAATCGGTGAGTGCGCCTACTTTTTGGTTGGGGGCGGGGGGGGGGATTTCGGCCCCTCAGTGTTTGTGCTATTAAAAAAGCCACTGACTTGAAATCCATAGGGAAAAAAGTTGCAATATGCCAGACATATCGCAGGAAAAGAAGTGTGAAAGGGTGCCATATTGACAAATGAAGCCAGGAAAAGGATGTTTCAGGTCTTACTTCTGTTTGTAACACAGTGGGGGAATCACTTAGTTAAGGGTTAAAATTAATTCAGATATATAATGTTCCATTCACTGCTACTGCAAATTGTCTTCTCAAGGGTCGTGAATAATTTCTAAGGTGATGTAAACAGAAATGTTTCTATAAATTAAAAACATGTAATACTCAAATAAACAGGGTTGAATACAAGGAATAACTAAAGAAAACGAAGGCTGCTATTCGATCAGCAAAAAGGCTAATGGAAAAAAGGATTGTAGACAACTGTGGCAGTAATGGGAAGAGCTTTTTTAGTTCTGTGAAGAGCCAGAGAACTATCAAAGACTGTATTGGGCCACTGAAGGACAGGACAGGTTTCAACAGACTCACTAAGTATGGTAGAAATATTAAATGAGTGCTTTGCATCAGTATTCACCCTTGAAGATGTTACTCGAATTTTAGAATTTAATAATACTTGTTTTTTTTAGTAACATTTACATCGATAAACAGACTGTTTAGAAAGAATTAAGAACTTGAAAATAGATAGAGCAGCCGGGCTGGATGATATCCATCCAAGGGTCCTCCGGGAAATGGGACATGTGATGTGCGAGTCCCGGGCCTGTATGTTTAATAGCTCACTGCACTCTGGAAAGGTTCCTACAGATTGGAAGGAGACTAATGTAGTCCCCATATTTAAAAAAGGTGATAAGACAGACCCGGGTAAGTATAGGCCCATCAGTTTATCAGTAATAGGGAAGATGCTTGTAGGAATCATAAGGGATGCAATAAATGAACACTTGGAAAGGGAGGGACATACTAGGGACACCTAACATGGCTTCATTAAAAAAAAAAGAGGTCATGTCTTATTGTATTGTCAAATCTAATTGTATTTTTTGAAGAAGTTACAAAGTTGGTGGATGAGGGAAGCCCAGTAGACATTGATAAGGTACAACATAAGAGGCTTCTCCAAGATCGGAGCCTCTGGCATTAGTGGTAATATGTTGAGTTGGATTCAGAATTGGCTGGCAGAACACAGGCAAAGAATAGTTATAGATGGATTTGGATCTGTTTTGAGACCGGTCACCAGTGATGTTCCGCAAGGATCAATGTTGGGACTGTTGCGGTTACTGTTTTTATTAATGATCTGGATTTAGCAGTTGGGGGCAAAATTTGCAAATTTACAGGTGATAGTAAGATCTGTGCAAGTGTTAGAACTGTAGAAGATGCTCGTCTGCTTCAGCTAGATCTTAATATGTTGGGAGATTGGGCTCAAAACTGGAAAATGATGTATAACTTAGAAAGTGCAGTGTTATGCATGTGGGTAGGGCAAATGCTCAACATTCATACACAATCCAGGGAAGGGCATTAAAGATGGTGGAGATAGAAAGCGATATGGGCATTCGAGTGCATACATCGTTAAAGGTACACGAGAGCAATGCCGTACATCGATAGCTAGAGCAAATAAGATGTTGGGGTGTATCCATAGGACAATCTATAATAATAATCGTCAGTCTTTGTCTGTCCTGGGGCGGGGGCACGTGGTCCGGACTGGGGGATAGTTGCACTGACCAATGGGCAAACAAGGCCGCCCTGCCTCGCAATTAATCAGGGCGGGAAGCGATGGCGCGAATTTTAAAAGTTTAATTGATGATGGGTCTGCTCCAATGACGAGGCACAATGGATATGGCGGGGCCAATGGGCACAGGTACAGGCGGCTGGGCCTCCCCAGGCGTTGCTGCGCAGCCGAGAGGAGCGTGTGGTGGGAGAGAGGGGAGAGAGAGGGGGAGAGAGCAAGAGGGAGGGATGGAGGAAGGACGAGAGAGGGAGGGAGTGAGAAGGAAGAGCGGGAGTGAGAGGATGGGGGGGGGGGGGGAAAGTGAGAGAGAGAGAGAGGGACGGGAGTGAGAGGGAAATTGGGAGGAGGGGGGAGAGGGAGAAGGAGGGGGGAGAGGGAGAAGGAGGGGGGAGAGGGAGAAGGAGGGGGG